>NC_140993.1:59275147-59737647 GCF_052327205.1 Somniosus microcephalus | reverse complement strand
AGATGCAACAGGCATCCCGAGTACCTCAGAATATCTGGGCGTGTCCCAGTTTATAATTATTTACAACCTGCCGACTTTAGCATCATGTATTGACAGTCTGGAACCCACACACGCAGTTGTTAAACATTCTGCCGCAATGCTGGAGGGTGATCCGGGATCCTCGGATTTGATTACACCTGACGTGAAGCGGGGTTCTTGTTTGGCTGAGAGCTGGGATTAATTTCTCAACGGGGAGGAGGACAAGCTGCGTTTGAACTGAAGATTTCAAGTTAGTGTGTTGATTGAATGAAAAATTGTGAGGTTGAATAAATTTGTTTAAACTTCAGTTCACAACGTGATCATTCAGTTGGTGAAGCAACTAAACCGTAAAGATCAGGTATGATTCCCCTCTATGTGCCAAGTCAGCTGATCTTAATCAGCGCAGCAATCGCGACACTACAGTTAGTGTCAGTCTCCCTGCTCTATGGTGAGATGGGTGGGACGCTACAGGTGCTGTCATTGGGGAGAATTTTAACCCCAAAAAAGGGGTGTTAAAAAACTGAATCCTGACCCCAAACTGCCCACCTTTTAATGGAGGCAGGACAGGGTTGGGGGTGGGTGGGTGCAGCCAACCTGCTCCTAGGAGACAGGTCGCCCATTTAAATATTATACTGAGGCTGGCGTGGCTCAGGTTTAACCAGCATTTCAAATTTAACTGGTCAAGTTTTGCAGGCCTCAATGAACCCGCCAGCTAAAGTAAGGCGAGGACTGTTGGATCCAGGCCCTGCCATTAAATTTGACTGCTTCCTAGCCCCTCTGCTCCCAACCTGCCTCCCGATTAAAATTCTTGCCATTGACTTTGCACTATACTGAGGCGTACAGTTAGTGATAGTGTGCTGGAGTTTAACTCTGAGCAGGCTTCCAGCAGTAAACTGCTCCCAGCGAGTTGACTTCCCATCTGACAAGGCAGCAAGAGGTCAAGGGCTAATAATTGATGGGGCGCTAACTTCGCCGGGGTGCTACTTTTAGCGCACCGGAAAAATTAGCACCCCCGAGCCGGAACTTGAGTGGTTGCGCCCCAAGAGGGAAGCGGGGCGCTACTGGAAGCACCCTGCGGCCCTCTTGGGGCACTGCGAGTCAATATCATGGTGCTACGTGGCACTGCGACACATTGTGCGTGTTGAATCCGTGAATCTTAAAGTATGGTGTTCTTCAATAAATAGACGGAGACTGCAGATTAACAATCAACAGGTGTTTACTGGATGAGGGTAGTCTAAAGACTAACCGTACAGATGCCTGCTCAAGGCTTATATACAGGTGTGGTCACTGCCGGTACTACAGTATACAGGAGCTGTAAAAGTAGTTCTCTCTTAAAGGTACATACACTACAATTCCTCCTGTTGTGTATGTAACCTGTACCACCTTAAGAGACTACCTTAAGAGATGGACTACTTTCTCTTGGCTACTGTATATTGTAGTACCGGTGGTGACCACACCGGTATATAAACTCTGTGTAGTAATTTGCTAAGCAGTTCAGCCCTGACCTTCGATTAGTAAAGACCTGTTTTAGTTATTCTTGTTGTCTGTGTCCAGTGATTTATATTAAGCATATCTGGAACACTCAGACTCAACAGTGGCGACGAGTCCGATCTTACCCTGCGGCAGTTTGCATCCAAGGCAGCTTCGTCCCCAGAACGGGCGTCGAGAAGAGGCATCCGCCTTCATCATCCTGCTGAGCACCGCATTCGCACGGGAGGCATCGAGAACCCGGGGAAATTACTGACCACAAAGTCCTCCATCAGCGACAGGCAGTGATCATCCTTCTACCATGGTGGTGGGTAAGCCGATCTAGCGACACGGGCAGAAAGTCGGCCGCGTTGTCAGTGGAGAAGGGGAGGCAAACCGGAGGAAAAAAAGGGCGTAGAACTCGACCGCGGCCGGTGAAAAGGACCGGGCTGCAATCGGGGCCGAGAGGCGCAGCGACAAGGGCAGCGTTACGGCCACGAGAACCGCGGAGAACTTGACCACAGCCGGTGTAAAGGGCCGGGCTGCAATCGGGGCTGAGAAGCGCAGCAACGAGGGAAGCGTTGAGGCCATGAGAACCGCGGGGGAGCAAAAGCAGCGTCGGGGGAAAGTAAGAACCGCTGGGAGGCGAGAACGGCAACAGCGCGGTCAGAGCCATTGTAGCCAGCGGGGGGGAAGAAGACAAGCGCGGGAAAAGCCGCCAAGCGCGGGAAGCCGCCATTGTAGTCGGTGGGGGAAGAAGACAAGCGCGGGAAAAGCCGCCAAGCGCAGGAAGCCGCCATCTTGGGGAAAAAAAAAAAATAAATAAAAAATTCAAGGATGCCTAAACACGGTAACATCACTGCTTTTGATAGTGATGTTGAAGATTGGACTACGTATGTAGAACGCATTGGAGTTTATTGTGCAGCAAATGAAGTACCAGATGATAAGAAAGCAATAACATTATTAAACTCAATGGGGGCAAAGACGTATGGGTTATTGAAGCATCTGATAACACCAGATAAACCGGCGGATCAGACTTTCGCGAAAATTGTTACGATCCTGCAAGAACATTTAAACCCCACGCCGCTGATGATAGCGGAACGATTTAAATTTTACAGCAGAACGCAGCTGAAAGAGGAAAGCAACGCTGAATTCTTAATTGAACTGCGTAAGCTATCAAAGTACTGTCAGTTTGGTACAGGACTAGCAAATGCTCAGAGATAAATTCATGTGTGGATTATTAAAAGAAGGAACACAAAAGCGTCTGCTAGAAGAAAAGGACCTTACGCTTGAGAAAGCTGTCACCATTGCAGCATCGCACGAGGCCGCGCGGAAGTGCAACTAAGGTCATCGGAACTCAGCACCAATCAAATGGCATTGGGTGCAGTAAAGTGTTATCGTTGCGGAAGGACAAGGCACGATCAGAACCAGTGCTGGTTCAAAAATCAGGAATGCAGAAAATGTGGCAAGCTTGGTCACATAGCTAAAGTACGCCGGTCAGGTAAGAAGACCAGCAGCAAAAAGTCACCGCAGGAAAAGTGCAAAAAGGTACACAAGGTGACAGAACAGTTCGGATAAACAGAAGACGGATTCAGACTCCAGTAGTAAGGAACTGGGTTGTCTAAGAATACATAATGTGGGTAACACAGCAGACCACCAAACTATCTGGGTCACACTTCAGATAGCAGGAGTCCAAGTGAAGATGGAATTGGACACTGGATCGGCATTGACGGTCATGAATAAGCAAGATTACAAAAGGTTACTTCCACACATTCCCTTAAGGGATACGGAGATTGTTTTGAAAACATACACGGGGCAAAGAGTATACCCCATTGGAAAGATAAAGGTAAAGGTGGTCCACAAGGATAAAGAAAGCCGAGGAATGGACTTGTATGTGTTACCTGAGGGAGGTCCACCATTACTGGGACGGGAATGGATCAGGAGAATAAATATGGACTGGCATTCCTTAAAAGCACTAACTGTAGATTCCGGCACAAAGGAAGATGTCAAACCTAAACGACTGTCCAGAATATTGGACGATGCTAAAGAGGTGTTCCAGCAGGGACTGGGAACACTGAAAGGAATTACGGCAAACATCAAAGTTGAAGAACATGCAAACCCGAAATTTTTCAAAGCCAGACCGGTACCTTATGCGATACGACCTGCTGTGGAAGCTGAGCTGGAAGGACTAGAACGTTCTGGAGTACTGTCAAAGGTGGACTGGAGTGAATGGGCCACGCCCATTGTTCCCGTCATGAAGCGTTCATCGAGTAACAAACCGGGGGAACCGGGGAAGGTTCGCATCTGTGGCGATTTCAAGATCACTGTTAATCTGGTGCTTCACACGGTGCAATATCCGCTTCCACGGATTGAGGATATCTTCACTTCATTGGCTGGCGGGAAACACTTCAACAAGATAGACCTGGCGCAGGCGTATTTACAGATGGAAGTTGATGAAGCGTCACGCCAGTATCTCACGATCAACACGCATAAGGGCTTATATCGGTATAATAGACTGGTTTTTGGAGTGGCATCGGCTCCAGCGATTTGGCAAAGGGCCATGGAGCAGGTATTACAGGGAATTCCAGGCACACAATGTTACCTGGACGACATTCTGATTACAGGAAATGATGATGTGGAACACCTTGCAAATTTGGAACAGGTGCTCAACAGATTGAAAGAATATGGACTTCGAGTTAATCACCAGAAATGTGAGTTCTTTCAGAAGCAAATATCGTACTGTGGTCACGTCATTGACCAGGAGGGGCTTCACAAGTCACCTGACAAGATCGAAGCTGTTGTGAAGGCTCCCGCTCCGGAGAATGTATCCCAGTTGAGGTCGTTCCTAGGGTTGATTAACTATTACCATAAGTTTCTGCCAAATTTATCCACGGTGCTACACCCGCTGAACGCTCTTTTGCAGAAGGGAGTGCCATGGAAGTGGAGCGAGGACTGTAAGCGGGCCTTTCACAAAGGCAAGGCATTGATCACCTCTAAGGAAGTGTTGGCTCACTTTAACCCAACGCTGCCTATTCGGTTAGCTTGTGATGCTTCTCCATATGGTATTGGGGCAGTGCTCTCACATAAGTTGCCAAATGGCTTGGAAAGACCAGTCGCATTCGCATCCAGATCATTGACCTCTGCTGAGCGCAACTATGCTCAGATAGATAGGGAGGCTCTCAGCCTTGTGTGGGGAGTAGGAAAATTTAATCATTACCTGCAAGGGCAAAAGTTTACGCTGCTGACAGACCACCAGCCGTTGGTTTCCATTTTTAACCCTAAGAAGGGTGTTTCGGTGATGACAGCGCAGAGGCTCCAGAGATGGTCCCTTTTCCTAGGGGCACATCAATATCAGATCGAATTCAAAGGTACAAAGCAACATGGTAATGCTGATGGGCTGTCGCGCCTGCCACTACCTACAGCGGAAGAGGCACCGACAGTTGACCCTGTTGAGTTATTTCACTCGACCATCATCGAATGTTTACCAGTCACCAATGCAAGTATTGAAAGAGAAACCAGGAACAACCCGACACTGTCTCGGGTCTACGAATTGACAGTGAAAGGATGGCCAGCTCATGGTGAACCACTGTTACCGGCATTCTCAGCCAGACGAGAACAGCTGTCCGTCTGTCAAGGAACATTGATGTATGGAACACGGGTGATTATTCCTCCTAAATTAAGGGAGAGAGTTCTAAAGGAACTGCATGAAGGTCATCTGGGGGGAGTCAAGATGAAAAGCCTTGCTAGGGCTTATGTGTGGTGGCCAGGCATCGACCAACAAATAGAGGATCTGACTAAAAGCTGCTCGGTGCCAAAAAGTTCAAAATGCACCTCCAATTGCACCGCTGCATCCATGGGAATGGCCTTCAACCCCATGGCAACGTGTACATATTGACTTCGCAGGTCCATTCATGGACTCCATGTTTTTAATTGCGGTAGACGCACATTCTAAATGGCCAGAAGTGATTAAGATGGCGACCACTACCTCGGAAAAGACGATCGCAGTGCTAAGAACGATATTCGCAAGAAATGGATTGCCAGAACAAATATGTTCAGACAACGGACCGCAGTTCGTGTCAGATGAATTCCAGAAATTCATGAAGAAGAATGGGGTGAAACATTATACCTCTGCCCCATATCATCCGGCTACAAATGGGTTGGCCGAGAGATTTGTACAAACGTTCAAAAAGGCGATAAAGGCCATGAGCGAAGACCAGATTCCACTACAACACAAGGTGGACAATTTCCTAATGGCATATCGAAACGCCACTCATGCAGTGACAAATCAAAGCCCTGCCATGATGTTCTATAACAGGAGGTTGCGGTCCAGATTGGACTTGTTAAAACCAAATGTGCGGAGGGAAGTAGAAAACAAACAGTTCCAGCATATAAATAACAAGACCACTCGGAGTTTCGAAATAGGACAACCAGTGTTAGCCCGGGACTATAAGAATGAGAAATGGCAATCTGGAAAAATTCGTGCCAGACAAGGACCCCTGATGTACACGGTAGATATTGGTGAAAACGTAATACGACGTCATGCTGACCAACTTGCAGAATCGAGAACAAGGGTCGAACCCATGACTACGACAGAGACACCAGTGGAAGAAGTTAGTGAACCTGAAGCATCTACCTCCGACGCCAATGTATCTGATTATGTCCAATCCATAAGAGATCAACTCGAGTCACCCCAGCAACGAGAACCGGAGACCCCTGAAAGGCGTTATCCATCTCTGATCAGGAGGCCTCCTCAGAGACTGAATCTTTGAACAGATTTGCATGAAGTTGTATATATGTTATCCGCCTCCTCAGAGACTGAATCTTTGAACAGATTTGCATGAAGTTGTATATATGTTATCCATGTTATGTTTAAATTGGGATGTATACTGTTAAGCTAAAAAGGGAGGAATTGTTGTGTATGTAACCTGTACCACCTTAAGAGACTACCTTAAGAGATGGACTACTTTCTCTTGGCTACTGTATATTGTAGTACCGGTGGTGACCACACCCGTATATAAACTGTGTGTAGTAATTTGCTAAGCAGTTCAGCCCTGACCTTCGATTAGTAAAGACCTGTTTTAATTATTCTTGTTGTCTGTGTCCAGTGATTTATATTAAGCATATCTGGAACACTCAGACTCAACACCTCCCCTTTTAGATTAACAGTACCATAACATTCAAATAACAGTTAACACTTTAACATGCACATTAACTGAAATAGTCAATTTATAGATTCAGTCTTTGGGGCGGCTTCCTGATCCTTTCTGGATAGCGCCTTTCCTGAGTGTCTTGTTCTTGGTGCGGAGGCGATTCTGGCCTCTTGTCGTCGGTTAGTTCATCAGTTTCCGCTGCTACTGTTTCTGGGGTAGATGCTACCGGTATGTCGGGTTCATCCCCAGGTACGCGAGACATAGGGTTGACTCGTTCCTGTGACGCTAGGATCTGGTCGACATGGCGTCTCACAATGTTCTCCCCGACATCCACTGTGTACATTAGTGGCCCCTGCCATGTGCATATCGTTCCGGGTTGCCATTTCTCTGTTCGGTAGTCGCGGGCCAAGACTGGTTGTCCTACATTGAAGCTCCTTGTCGGCTTCGCATTGATGTGCTGGAATTGCTTATTCTCAACATTTCTTCGCACATTTGGTCTGAGCAAATCCAGACGAGATCTCAACCTTCGGTTAAAGAACATCATGGCCGGGGTCTGGTTGGTAACTGCATGTGTCGCATTTCTGTAGGCTAACAAGAAATTGTCCACCTTATGCTGTAGTGGAATGTCATCATCGCACATGGCCCTTACTGCCTTTTTAAAGGTTTGTACGAACCTCTCAGCCAATCCATTTGTGGCTGGATGATACGGGGCGGATGTGTAATGCCTTACCCCATTCCTTCTCATAAATTTCCGAAACTCTTCGGACACAAACTGTGGTCCGTTATCAGAGCAAATCTGCTCTGGCAAGCCGTTCCTGGCAAATATGGTCCGTAGGACTGCAATCGTTTTCTCCGTAGTGGTGGAGGACATTTTGATCACCTCCGACCATTTCGAGTGCGCATCCACTGCTATTAAGAACATTGAGTCCATGAATGGGCCAGCAAAATCAATATGCACCCGTTGCCATGGAGAGGAGGGCCACTCCCATGGGTGTAGAGGGGCATGTGGTGGTGCATTTTGGACCTTCTGGCATCCTGAGCAGCTCTTTGTTAGGTCCTCGATTTGTTGATCGATCCCCGGCCACCACACAAGCCCTAGCAAGGCTTTTCATTTTCAACTCTCCCAGATGGCCTTCGTGAAGCTCATTGAGCACTCTCTCCCTTAACTTGGGTGGAATTACCACTCGGGATCCACACATCACTGTCCCCTGGCATACTGACAGCTGTTCTCTTCTGGATGAGAATGCTGGCAACAGTGAGTCGCCATGTGTTGGCCATCCCTTCACCGTCAAATCATATACCCGAGACAGTGTCGGATCATTTCGCGTCTCCTTCTCTATATCCACGTTAGTTACTGGCAAGCGTTCAATTAACGACGAATAAAGTATTTCGACAGGGTCCACTGCTGGTGCTTCCTCCACAGTAGGCAGTGGCAGGTGTGATAGCCCATCAGCGTTTCTATGCTGTTTCGTGCCCTTATACTCTCTTTCATACTGGTTCGCCCCTAGTAAAAGGGACCATCTTTGTAGCCGTTGCGCAGTCATCACCGGAACACCCTTCTTTGGATTAAAGATGGAGACAAGTGGTTGGTGGTCAGTCAGCAAGGTGAACTTCTGCCCATGCAGATAGTGGTTGAACTTTTTTACTCCCCATACTAGGCTGAGGGCCTCCCTGTCAATCTGGGCGTAGTTGCGCTCGGCTGAGGTTAGTGACCGAGACGCAAAGGCTACTGGCCTCTCCAACCCATCTGGGAATTTGTGCGACAGCACCGCTCCAATACCATAGGGTGATGCATCACATGCCAACCGAATTGGTAGTGCTGGGTTGAAATGGGCCAACACCTCTTTTGATGTGATCAAATCTTTGCACTTCTGGAAAGCTCGTTTACATTCGTCATTCCACTTCCATGGTACCCCCGTTTGCAGTAGGGTGTTCAGTGGGTGTAATACTGTAGACAAATTTGGTAAGAACTTATGGTAGTAATCACCAGCCTGAGGAACGACCTCAGTTGTGACACATTTTCCGGTGCTGGAGCCTTGACTACTGCCTCAATCTTTTCAGGGGTGGCATAGTGGTTAGCACTGTTGCCTCACAGCGCCAGGGACCCGGGTTCGAATCCGGCCTCGGGCGACTGTCTGTGTGGAGTTTGCACATTCTCCCCGTGTTTGCGTGGGTTTCCTCCGGGTGCTCCGGTTTCCTCCCACAGTCCAAAGATGTGCGGGTTAGGTTGATTGGCTATGATAAATTGACCCTTAGTATTAGGGGGATTAAATACGTGGGGTTATGGGGATAGAGTGGGATATATGTAGGGGTTACGGGGATCGGGTGGGATATGTGTCAGTACAGGCTCGATGGGCCGAAATGGCCTCTACCTGCACTGTGGGGTTTCTGTGATTTCTGTGATTGTGACTTATGTAACCCCTCTTCATCGATGACGTGGCCACAATACGAGATCTGCTTCTGGAAAAACTCGCACTTGTGGCGATTAGCTCGTAGCCCATATTCCTTCAATCTAGTGAGCACCTTCTCCAGGTTGGCAAGGTGATCACTGTCATTTTCGCCCGTGACCAGGATGTCATCCAAATAACACTGGGTCCCTGGAATCCCTTGCAGGACTTGTTCCATTGCCCTTTGCCAAATAGCCGGAGCTGATGCTACCCCGAACACCAGCCGGTTGTATTGGTAGAGATCTTTATGAGTGTTGATCGTGAGGTATTGTTTCGAGGCTTCTTCTACCTCCATTTGCAGGTACACCTGGGCCAGATCAATCTTAGTGAAGCGTTTTCCTCCAGATAGCGAGGCGAAAATATCTTCAATCCGTGGAAGCGGATATTGTACCGTGTGAAGGATTGGGTTCACTGTCACCTTAAAGTCCCCACAGATGCGAACCTTCTTTGGTTCCCCAGGCGTATTACTCAACGACCTCTTCATTACAGGAACGATGGGTGTAGCCCACTCGCTCCAGTCTACTTTGGACAGTACTCCTGAATGTTCCAAACCTTCCAGCTCTGCTTCGATGGCTGGGCGGATCGCATAAGGCACCGGTCTGGCCTTAAAAATCTTTGGGCTTGCATTTTCCTCTATTTTAATCGTCGCTGTTATGCCTTTTAGTGTTCCGAATCCCTCCTGGAACACTTCTTGTGCGTCAGTTAGCATTTTTGACAGTCGTCCAGGTGTGACGTCGTCATCCTTTTTGGCCTCTACCGTCAGTGCCTGTATGGAATGCCAATCTAATTGTATCTTCCGGATCCATTCACGTCCTAGTAGTGGCGGTCCTCCATCTGGTAATACATATAGGTCCATTTTTGGTATTTCCTGGCTGTTGTATATCACGTTCACCCTTATTTTTCCTTTGGGGTAGACTTTTTGCCCCGTGTACGTCTTCAAGACAATCTCTCCAGCTTTCAAGGGTATATGTGAGAATAGCCGCTTGTAGTCCCTTCGGTTTATGACTGTTAGGGCTGATCCTGTGTCCAATTCCATTTTCACTTGGACTCCTTCTATCTTGAGCGTGACCCAGATAGTCTGGTGATCCTCCATTTTGATTACATTATGTAGTTTCAGACAACCCAGCTCCTTGCTTCCAGAGTCTGTATCACTTTTCTGTTCGTCTGAACTACTCTGCGTCACCTTATGTACCTTTTTGTACTTCTCCTGTGGAGATTTCTTGCTGCTGGTTTTCTTCCCTGACCTGCAGACTCTTGCTATGTGTCCTGCTTTTCCACACTGTCTGCACACTTGGTCCTTGAACCAACAATCCTTCTGGTCGTGTGTTGTTCTGCCACAGCAATAACACTTCCCTGCTCCATATGACATTTCATTGGTGCCATATTCTTGCGGTCTCCGTTGTATCTCTGCAGCGCCCCGTGCGGCTGCTCCGTGTGATACTGCCATGCTGAAAGCCTTGTCCAGCGTAAGATCCTTTTCTGATAGAAGCCGTTTCTGGGTTCCTTCACTTTGAAGCCCACACACAAACTTGTCCCTTAACGTATCTGCTAGTCCCATTCCAAACTGGCAGTGTTTCGATAGCTTGCGCAGTTCCGTTAAATACTCAGCATTACTTTCATCTTTATGCTGGTTCCTTTTGTGGAACTTAAATCTTTCTGCAATCAGCAGCGGTGTGGGGTTTAAGTGGTCCTGTAGGATTTCCACTATGCTTTCGAAATCCTTATCCACTGGCTTCTCTGGGGTTACTAGGTTTCGCAGTAAGCCATATGTTTTTGCACCCATGGAATTCAACAAAACCAGTGCTTTCCTGGCATCTGGCACTTCATTCGCCTTGCAGTACACCTCAATGCGTTCCACATATGTCGCCCAATCTTCGACTTCATTGTCGAACGCTGTGACACTGCCACTCTTCGGCATCCCTGGGTGTGGTTAGATTGGCTAAAATGGCGCCTCCCGCGCTCTCCCTTCTTTTCTGCTGGCTCAAAATGGCGTCTCCCGTGCTTTCCTTTCTTCCCGCGCTCACCCTTCTTCACCGCTGCGGCTTCAAAAATGGCGTCTCCCACGCTCTCCCTTCTTCTCCGCAGCTCAAATGGCGTCTCCCGCGCTTCCTTTCTTTCCCCGTGGTCGCTCTTGAGCCCTGGCTGCGCTCTGCGCGTTCTCCTGTGCGCCTCTCTCGTTGCCGCCGCTCGGTCCTGAACCCCGGCTGTGCTTTACCCTCTCTCTCTTTTTGTTTTCCGTCAATGCCGCTCGGTCTTCAACCCCCGGCTGCGCCCTGTGCGCTTTACCCTCTATCTTACCCCGTCGACGCTGCTCGGCCTTTTCTGTGCCGTCGGTCGGCTCCAGTCGCCGCTGTCCGGGAAGGGTCTGCGCTGTACCTGTTGCCAGCCTGTTGCTGGATCGTCTTGGCTGGAGAACCAAGCCCAGCTCTCAACAGCCTCCCTTGCGATGTTCACTCTCTGCCGGATGACTGGGCGGTTGCTCGTGGTCGACGCCCGTGCTTCTGGCCTCGACTTTCTTCCACTGTCCTCCAGGAGCGAATCCCTGGGAGGAAATGCAGAGTTGCAGGTAAATTCGAATCGACCTCGTCGCCACTGTTGAATCCGTGAATCTTAAAGTATGGTGTTCTTCAATAAATAGACGGAGACTGCAGATTAACAATCAACAGGTGTTTACTGGATGAGGGTAGTCTAAAGACTAACAGTACAGATGCCTGCTCAAGGCTTATATACAGGTGTGGTCACTGCCGGTACTACAGTATACAGGAGCTGTAAAAGTAGTTCTCTCTTAAAGGTACATACGCTACAGTGCGGAGGTATTGCAGGCCTTCCTCCCCTTCTTAAAGGGGAGGGGCCTTATGCAGCACGACCCGAGGCTCCGCTGGGTCCCCGGGGACCAGGAGTGCCGGCAAAAGCTCTTGGAGCGCAGCCGGCAATCCGCGGGGGGTCGGGGCGTTCAGGAGACCGGAGACGGGAGCGCAGGCAGGTGCTGGCAGGTGGCAAGCAACAAAAATAGCCACCCCGCACCTCGCCTTTAAATTGCGCCTCCCCGGCCGCAGGTAGGCCCCCCTGACCCTGTTGGACATAGCGTCCGGCGGTAAGTCAGGGGGCACTCCCGAAGATCGCGAGCGGGGCGCTGCGTATAGCAATGACATCATCGGCGGCGGCGCAGCACCACGGGGTGCTACCGGTTAGCGCCGCCGCTAACCTCCCGCTGAATTTCACGGGAGGCATGGCTGGCTCCGTGCTTGGGCGCTAGTTGATTTGCGCCCTGTTAGCCCCCAAGACTTTACTTGCCGGGCCTCATTTAAATGTCATTGGTCTACTTTTCACCTGGAACTGGTGTGAAGGGAGCATAGCAAAGTTGTCAGCAGGCAAAGAACTGCCAGCCCTTGGCCACCCGCCACTTCTAGGTAAGTGGCAGAGAGGGAGTTTCGTGGGTGTCTCGCAGGAGGGAAGGGGGTGGAGTCTGGGGCAGTGGAGGCCAGGGCCCAGTGGAACACTCCTGCTGCTCCTGGTCTCACAAAAGAAAGTTTTGGACCGCCTCTTCTGACTGTGTCTCCATGCCCAAGTCCTGCTTAAAACTGCATCGGGGTCCTATTGACATAATAACACCCCAATTTCCATAACCGTACAAAGCTCCCACCTGCTATAGGTAGGCCCCTAACCGCCTGCGAAATCCTGCAGGTTAATATTGGAAAATATCTGCGCTGCACCCTCTCCAATTGGTCAGTCCTGCACTGTCAGAGGTTCCGTCTTACGGATGAGACAGGAAACAGAGACGCCATCTGCCCTCTCAGGTAAAAGATCCCAAGGCACTATTTTGAAGAAGAGTAAGGGAATTCTGCTGGTGCCTTGGTCAACATTTATCATTTATCCCTCAACCAACATCATTATCTGGTCATTATCTCTTTGCTGGTTGTGGGACCTTGCCAATTGACAAATTGGCTGCTGCGTTTCCGACATTATAATAGAGATTACACTTGAAAAGTACTTCATTGGCTGTAAAGCGCTTCAGGACGACCTGAGGTCATAAAAGGCACTATATAAATGCAAGTCTTTCTTTAACAAAGCATACTGTTTTGTTCTTGTACAAGACCTTGGTTAGGCCTCAGTTAGAATATTGTGTCCAGATTTTGTCTCCTCACATGTTGGGTGATATTGGGGCTTTGGGAAGGATTCAGAGGAGGGCCACAAGATGAATTCCCAGTCTAAAGCATCTTAGTTACCAAGATAGGCTCAAAGAACTTGGTCTCTATATAATTTAGAGAAGCGTAGACTTAGGAGTGATTTGATTGTGGTTTATAGGATGATGAAGGGATGTGATTGTGTTTGTGTAGACAAATTGTTTCAACAGAATAAGTTAGAGAGGACCAGGGGGTCACACTCTCAAGTTATGTAAGGGCAGTGCTAGGTTGGATGTTAGGAGGTTGTTCTTTTCCCAGTGGAACACACTGCCGGCTCATGCGGTGAACGCTGATTCGCTGAATTCCTTCGAGAGAGAGAGAGAATCATAGAATCATAGAAAGTTACAGCACGGAAGGAGGTCATTTCAGCTCATCATGTCCACGCCGGCCAACAAAGAGCTATCCAGCCTAATCCCACTTCCCAGCTCTTGGTCCGTATCCCTGCAGGTTACAGCATCCCAAGTACACATCCAAGTACTTTTTAAATGTAGTTAGGATTCCTGCCTCTACCACCCTTTCAAGCAGTGAGTTCCAGACCCCCACAACCCTCTGGGTGAAGACATTTCCCCTCAAACCTCCTCTAAACCTTCCACCAATTACTTTAAATCTGTGCCCCTTGGTTTTTGACCCCTCTGCTAAGAGAAATAGATCCTTTCTATCCACTTTATCTATGCCCCTCATAATTTTATACACCTCAATAAGGTCTCCCCTCAGCCTCCTCTGTTCCAAGGAAAAAAGACCCAGCCTATCCAGTCTTTCCTCATAGCTAAGATCCTCTAATCCCGGCAACATCCTTGTAAATCTCCTCTGTACCCTCTCTAGTGCAATCACATCTTTCCTGTAATGTGGTGACCAGAACTGCACGCAGTACTCTAGCTGAGGCCCAACCAGCGTTTTATACAGTTGAAGCATAACCTCCCTGCTCTTGTATTCTATGCCACGGCTAATAAAGGCAAGCATTCTGTATGCCTTCTTAACCACCTTTTCTACCTGGCCTGCTACCTTCAGGGATCTGTGGACATGCACTCCAAGGATCCTTTGTTCCTCTACACGACTCTCAGTGTCCTACCATTTAATGTGTATTCCCTTTCCTTGTTAGCCCTCCCCAAATGCATTAACTCACACTTCTCCGGATTGAATTCCATTTGCCACTGTTCTGCCCACCTGACCAATTTATTGCTATCTTCCTGCAGTCTACAGCTTCCTTCTTCAGTATCAACCACACAGCCGATTTTAGTATCATCTGCAAACTTCTTAATCACACCCCCTATATTCAAGTCTAGATACCACAAAAAGCAAGGGACTTATTACTGAGCCCTGCGGAACCCCACTGGAAACAGCCTTCCAGTCACAAAAACACCCATCAACCATTACCCTCTGCTTCCTGTCTCTGAGCCAGTTTTGAATCCAACTTGACACTTTGCCCTGGATCCCATGGGCTTTTAACTTCGTGACCAGTCCGCCATGTGGAACTTTATCAAAAGCGAGAGAGTTGGAGCTGTGTTTGGCTGTGGCGAAGATCACCTCGTAACAGAGGTAGGTACTGTATAACAATCAGAGCTAGAGTGGTCTCCTGAACTAGTTTTGATTGCCTAAGGGGGTCTGAGAGGAAATTTCTGAATGGTTTTTCCCCCTAATTGACCAGGGTTTTTACTTTGTTTTTTTGCCTCTCCCAGGGTATTATATGGCTTCCGGGTGGGGTGGGGAATGTACGTACCGTGATGCACAAGGCATTGCAGTTATGTGGGACAGGCTGGATGGATCAGTAGGTCTTTTCCTCTCCCATCATTTTTCGTATGTTCATTTGTATCACTAATCGCTTCTGACACATAGGCCTAGATTTTTAACTGGGGGGCCCGTTCGGGATGGTCAGGGGTGTAGGCAGGATGGAAACCCCTACGGGATCTCAGCGTGAGACCCGGGCCTTATTTAAATAATCCAAGACAGTCTCTCACGTGAAACTGGCAGGACTGATGCCAGGGTCGGCTGACAGGAGTGGGAAATCGGGTCAGGAGCCTTAGGATGCCAGGGACCTCGGCATATAGTTGGCGCTGGGCAAAGGCTTTGGCAGCTGATGCCAGCGCCAAGAGGGAAAGGCAAGGCCGAGCCTGGGGTGGCCCGAGGACGACTTGTGGGGCCTGGGGAAAGCAGTCCGGCTCTTCCTGGTCCACGAGGATTTCACAGAAAAGTAATTTTTTTAAACTTAATTTGGCCTCTTCTGGCCAGTCGCCACCCCCTGCCAGGTATTTCTGGCATTTTTGACATCCAGCGGGTCACCCCCTGACTCTATGTGAAAATGACTTTGCAGCACCGGTGATGTCATCAGGCCGTGACTTTTAAATTTAGATTAGGCCCTCGTTTGCCTGCAGTGGGAGCCTCGGCCGACTTCAAAGTTGGTAAGATAAAATGTCACCGGGCAGGAGTAGTGAGGCCTCAGAATGGTAAGTGGGCTCGGTCTGATCTTAACCTCTCCCATGCACCATTCTCGCTGAGTGAAGGCGTTAAAATCGAGGTTAAAGAGTGCCTCCTGTACCATCACTGATAGGTATTGGCCCATAACTTTTTTTTAATATCAGGAAACCTAGTCGAAAGCCCATAGTACAAGACACCACCATGGCTGAATAGATGTTTGGCCTCTAGGGGGAATCAAGAGATATGGAGATTGGGCGGGAAAGTGGAGTTGAGGTCGAAGGTCAGCCATGATCTTATTGAATGGCGGAGCAGGCTCGAGGGGCCGTATGGCCTACTCCTCCTAATTCTTTTGTTCTTATGAAAGGAGTAGGAGAAGCTGTGGTTAGGTAACTCAAAGCTTGAGTTTTATAAGTCTGTAGTTTGTTGGAGGAAGGGAAGTCTGGGGGAGATAAAGAGTTGCCCAATTTTGCGGCTCTGGAAAAGAATAAGTTAGAATGGGAGGCAATGCAGTGAGCCTTAAGTTGAGCACAGTGAGAATGCAGCGAGGAGGAAGAGTGTGGAGGATTGTGAATTTGGCATTTCGGAGGAACAAGAAAGGAAAGTTCAAGGGAACAATGGCTAGAGTGGTGTCAGTTGTGACTTGGACCATTGTGATGTTACAAGAGGATCTCAAAGAGGTGTCATCCCCTCTAAATAAACACAACAGGAAGCACAGCAGTTGCTTTATTTAATAAAATATTTTTTTCCCTCCCATGAGAAGCTTTCTGCATTATCTGACATTTACCAGTAGGGGTCAGTATAGGAGATTGTTGACTGAGGCTGTGAGACCAGTTTACAAATAATCATTTATGAAATTCAAGAAGATTATTATCCTGCAGACTGTCACTGCAGAATTGCCATTACATATTTTCCTGAACTGACTATGTATCTGTCAAAATGACACTGGTGGGATATAACCAATTCTTCTCATCAACTTTACAGTAAAATTGTTGTCAAAATAAAAGGGTTTTTTTCATATAAAAGAGAAATAAGAAGGGTGAACCATTGATAACAATCTGCTTTCCCTCCTCGCAGCCAATTTCACTCCGTCCTAAATGCTCCTCCTTCATTTACAGTTGTCAGCCTACAGACATCGCACAGAAATGTTGCATTTGGCCATTCCTACGCCCAGTGATAAATCATTAAACTAGCAGACTTGGAGAGATCCACGGCTCCCTCAGTAGGTCCAGGCACCAGCTGCTGTGGGAATCAGCCATGCAGAATAGGAGAGTCCCAGATCCCCAGTCTGTCCTGGGTTAGTTGGTCTCAAGGAAGGACAGTGGCAAATGTTAAAACTTGGTTAAGGAAGGGGATAAATCATCGGGACATAGGAACAGGAGTAGGCCAATCAGCCCCTCGAGCCTGTTCTGCCATTCAATTAGATTATGGCTGATCTGTACTTCAATCCCATTTACCTGCCTTTGCTCCAGATACCTTGATACCCTTACCCAACAAAAAATTATGATTCTCAGTCTTGAAAGCTTCAATTGACCCAGTATCCAGTCTTTTGGAGGAGAGAGTTCCAGATTTGTCCTCTGTGTGAAGAGGTGCTTCCTAATTTCACTCCTGAATGGTCTGGCTCTAATTTTAAGATTATATCCTCTTGTTCTGGATTCCCCCACCAGAGGAAATAGCTTCTCTGTAACTACCCTATCAAATCGTTTTAACATTTTAAACACCTTGATTAGATGACCCCTCAACCTTCTATATTCAAGGAAATGCAAGTTTATACAACTTAACATAATTTAACCCTTTTAGCCCCAGTATCATTCTGGTGAATCTGCGCTGCACGCCCTGCAAGCACAATATAGCCTTCCTGAGGCGGGTTGCCCAGAACTGAATGCAGTGCTCCAGGTGGGGTCTGACCAAGGCTACACACAACTGAAGCAAGACTTCATCCCCTTTGTATTCCAGCCCCCTTGAGATAATGGCCAACATTTCATTCGCCTTTTTAATTGCTTTTTGTACCTGTCTGCTAGGTTTTAGCCAGTGGACAGCAGTATTTCTGTTCCTGATTGTTATATACTGACTGTTCTGCTCTAAAATGTGTGGAAGGTCTGTGATGTCCCCATAGTTAAATAGCACACACTGTCTACTTTTACATTTGAAGAATGGGTGCAGTACCAAGAGGGTGACGGGCAGCTGTAGAACTATATCCTACACCTTTTAGAAGAGTTTGGGGAGGGCTTTCAAGAAGAGCAGTAGAATAAAAGAGGATTTTAAATTGCAGTGTGGACTTGACATTATTTGTAAGCCAGACCGGGTATGCAGACAAAATTGGAAATACGGCCAGATTCAAGTTGGCAGCATGTGATGTCCTTCAAAGAAGGGAATCTGCCTGCCTTACCCGGGCTGGCCTACACGTGACTCCAGTCCACACCACATAGTTGACGCCTAATGCCTCTGGAGAGACCTGGCAAGTCACTCAGTTGTGGAAACTGTAACAGAGCAGGAGGCATAGAATGATGCCTTGGAGTGAGGCTGAGAGAGCAGGATGGCCAAGGAATAAGGGAGAAATAAACGGAGGTTGAGCTGGGATTAAGGAACTGTCATGGTGGCTATGTCCCACAAAATGTTTTATTTGAAAGGGAATGATAGCATAGTGGTAATGTTACTGGACTAGTAATCCAGAAGCCTGGACTAATGATTGGGAGACATAAGTTCAAATACCCACCACAGCAGCTGGGGAATTTAAATTCAGTTAATTAAATAAATCCAGAATAAAAAGCTAGTATCAGTAATGGTGACCATAAAACTATTGGATTGTCATAAAAACCCATAGGGTTCACTAATGTTCTTTTAGGGAAGGAAATCTGCCGTCCTTACCCGGTCTGGCCTATATGTGACTCCAGACCCACAGCAAACTGCCCTCCGAAATAGCCTAGCAAGCGACTCAGTTGTAATTAACCGCTACAACATTAAAAGAATAAAACCGAATGGTCCACCCGGCATCGACCTCGGCACCGGCTACGGATACTACAACGGCACACCCAGCCCAGTCGACCCTGCAAAGTCCTCCTCACCAACATCTGGGGACTTGTGCCAAAATTGGGAGAGTTGTCCCACAGACCAGTCAAGCAACAGCCTGACATAGTCATACTCACAGAATCAGACCTTTCAGCCAATGTCCCAGACTCCTCCATCACCATTCCTGGGTATGTCCTGTCCCACCGGACAGACCCACCAGGGGTGGTGGCACAGTGGTAAGCAGTCAGGAAGGAGTGGCCCTGGGAGTCCTCAACATTGACTCCGGACCCCATGAAGTCTCAAGCATGGGCAAGGAAACCTCCTGCTGATTACCACCTACCGCCCTCCCTCAGCTGATGAATCAGCACTTCTCCATATTGAACACCACTTGGAAGAAACACTGAGAGTAGCAAGGGCACAGAATATACTCTGGGTGGGGGACATCACCAAGAGTAGCTCGGTAGTACCACTACTGACCGAGCTGGCCAAGTCCTGAAGGACATAGCTGCCAGTCTGGGCCTGCGACAGGTGGTGAGAGAACCAACACAAGGGGAAAAAACTACTTGACCTCATCCTCACCAATCTACCTGTCGCAGATGCATCTGTCCATGACAGCATTGGTAGCAGTGACTACCGCAAAGTCATTGTGGAGACGAAGTCCCGTTTTCACACTGAGGACACCCTCCATCGTGATGTGTGGCACTACCACCATGCTAAATGGGACAGATTCAGAACAGATCTAACAGCTCAAAACTGGGCATCCATAAGGAGCTGTGGGCCATCATCAGCAGCAGAATTGTATTCCATCACAGTGTAACCTCATGGCCCGGCATATCCCTCACTCTACCATTATCATCAAGCCAGGGGACCAACCCTGGTTCCTTTAGGACCAAACATATATTCCTCTAGGGCATAAAAGCCCAAAAGGAAAAGTGATCCAACCATGGCTAACAAAAGAAATTAAAGCTAGTATTAAGTCAAAGAGGAAGTTTATAAAGTTGCCAGAAAAAGCGGTCAGCCTGAGGATTGAGATCTTTTTACAAATCAGTAAAGGGGAACCAAGAAATTGATAAAGAAAGGGAAAATGGAATATGAGCACAAACTAGCAAAAAATATAAAAACGGATTGTAAAAGCTTCTATAGGTGGGTGAAAAGGAAAAGACTGGCGAAGGTAAATGTAGGTCCTTTACAGTCAGAGATGGGGGAATTTATAATGGGGAATGAGGAAATGGCTGAGAAATTAAATAAATACTGTTTCTGCCTTCACGGAGGAAGATGCAAAAAACCTCCCAGAAATACGAGAAAACTAAGGGTGTGACGAGAATGAGGAACTTAAAGAAATTATTATTAGTGAAAAAAACAGTACTAGCAAAATTAATGGGACTAAAAGTCGCTAAATCCCAAGGACCGGATGACCTACATCCTAGGGTTTTGAAAGAAGTGGCCATTGGAATAGTGGATGCATTGGTTGTCATCTTCCAAAATTCTATAGATTCTGGAACGGTTCCTGCAGATTGGAAGATAGCAAATGTAACCCCGCTATTTAAGAAAGGAGGGAGAGAGAAAATGGGGAACTACCGACCTGTTAGCCTCACATTAGTAGTTGGGAAAATGCTGGAATCTATTATAAAGGATGCAATAACTGGGCACTTAGAAACTAATAGTAAGATTGGGCAGAGTCAACATGGATTTATGAAAGGGAAATCCTGTTTGACAAACCAATTGGAGTTCTTTGAGGATGTAACTAGTGGAGTAGACAAAGGGGGAACCGGTAGATGTGGTGTATCTGGATTTTCAGAAGGCCTTCGATAAGGTTCCACACAAGAGGTTGGTGAACAAAATTAGGGCACATGGAATTGGGGGTAATATACTAGCATGGATTGAGAATTGGTTAACAGACAGAAAACAAAGAGTAGGGATAAATGGGTCTTTTTCAGGATGGCAGGCTGTGACTAGTGGGGTACTGCAAGGATTGGTGCTTGGGCCCCAGCTATTCACAAACTATATCAATGATTTGGATGAGGGCACTAAATGTAACATTTCCAAATTTGCTGATGATACAAAGCTAGGTGGCAGTGTCAGTTGCGAAGAGGATGTGAAGAGGCTTCAAGTGGATCTTGACAGGCTCAATAAGTGGGCGAGAACATGGCAGATGGAATATAATGTGGTTAAATGTGAAATTATCCACTTTGGCAGAAAAAACAGAAAGGCAGAGTATTTCCTAAATGGTGAAAGATTGGGGAATGCAGATGCTCAAAGGGACCTGGGTGTCCTTATACATGAGTCACTGAAAGTGAATGTACAGGTGCAGCAAGCCATTTGGAATGCAAATGGTATGCTGGTCTTCATTACAAGAGGATTTGAGTACAGGAGTAAAGAAGTCTTACTGCAGTTATATAGGGTCTTGGTGAGACCACACCTGGAGTACAGTCTACAATTTTGGTCTCCTTACCTAACGAAGGATATACTTGCCATAGAGGGAGTGCAACAAAGGTTCACGAGATTGATTCCTGGGATGGCGGGACTGTCGTATGAGAAGAGATTGAGTAAACTAGGCCTGTATTCTCTTAAATTCAGAAGAATGAGAGGGGATCTCATTGAAGCATACAAAATTATTACAGGGCTTGATAGGATGGATGCTGGGAGAATGTTTCCCTTGGCAGGGGAGTCTAGAACCAGGGGCCACAGCCTCAAGATAAAGGGTAGGCCATTCAGGACTGAGATGAGAAGAAATTTCTTCACACAGAGGGTGGTGAATCTTTGGAATTCTCTACCCCAGAGGGGTGTGGAGGCTCAGTCATTGGGTATATTCAAAACAGAAGTTGATAGATTTCTGACTAATAAGGGCATCAAGGGATATGGCGATAGGGCCGGTGAATGGAGTTGAGGCAGAAGATCAGCCATGATCTCATTGAATGGCGGAGCAGGCTCGAAGGGCCGAATGGCCTACTCCTGCTCTTATTTCTTATGTTCAATAAGGAGTGTAGAAGAGCATGCCAGGAGCAGCAGCAGGTGTACCTAAAAATGAGGTGCCAACCTGGGGAAGCTGCTAAAAAGCGGAAGCAGCATTCTATAGATAGGGCTAAGCGATTCCACAATCAATGGATCAGATCAAAATTCTGCAGTCCTGCCACATCCAGTCGTGAATGATGGTGGACCATTAAACAACTAACGGGAGGAGGAGGCTCCATGAATATCCCCATCCTCAATGATGCTGGAGCCCAGCACGTGAGTGCAAAAGACAAGGCGGAAGCGTTTGTAACCATCTTCAGTGAGAAGTGCCGAGTGGATGATCCATAACGGCCTCCTCCCAAGGTCTCCACCACCACAGAAGCCAGTCTTCAGCCAATTCGATTCACTCCACATGATATCAAGAAATGGCTGAGCGCACTGGATACAGCAAAGGCTATAGGTCCCAACAACATCCCGGCTATCGTGCTGAAGATTTGTGCTTCAGAACTAGCCAAGCCTCTATCCAAGCTGTTCCAGTACAGCTACAACACTGGTATCTATCCGACAATGTGGAAAACTGCCCAGGTATGTCCTGTACACAAAAAGCAGGACAAATCCAATCAGGCCAATTACCGCCGCATCAGTCTACTCTCAATCATCAGCAAAGTGATGGAAGGTGTCGTCGACAGTGCTATCAAGTGGCACTTACTCACCAATAACCTGTTCACTGATGCTCAGTTTGGGTTACATCAGGACCACTCAGCTCCAGACCTCATTACAGCCTTGGTCCAAACATGGACAAAGGAGCTGAATTCCAGAGGTGAGGTGAGAGTGACTGCCCTTGATATCAAGGCAGCATTTGACCGAGTGTGGCATCAAGGAGCCCTAATAAAATTGAAGTCAATGGGAATCGGGGGGGGGGAAAACTCTCCACTGGCTGGAGTCATACCTAGCACAAAGGAAGATAGTTGTGGTGGTTGGAGGTCAATCGTCTCAGCCCCAGGACATCGCTGCAGGAGTTCCTCAGGGCAGTGTCCTAGGCCCAACCATCTTCAGTTGCTTCATCAATGACCTTCCCTCCAACATAAGGTCAGAAATGGGGATGTTCGCTGATGACTGCACAGTGTTCAGTGCTATTCGCAACTCCTCAGATAATGAAGCAGTCTATGCCTGGAAGCAACAAGACCTGAACGACATTCAGGCTTGGGCTGATAAGTGGCAGGTAACATTCGCGCCACACAAGTGCCAGGCAATGACTATCTCCAACAAGCAAAAGTCTAACCACTGCCCCTTGACATTCAACGGCATTACCATCGCCGAATCCCCCACCAACAACATCCTAGGGGTCACCATTGACCAGAAACTTAATTGGACCAGCCACATAAATACTGTGGCAACAAGAGCAGGTCAGAGGCTACATATTCTGCGGCGAGTGTCTCAGCACCTGACTCCCCAAAGCCTTTCCACCATCTACAAGGCACAAGTAAGGCTTCTTCGGCAGCACCTCCCAAACCCGCAGCCTCTACCACCTAGAAGAACAAGGGCAGCAGGTGCATGGGAACACCACTACCTCCAAGTTCTCCTCCAAGTCACACACCATCCTGACTTGGAAGTATATCGCCGTTCCTTCATCGCCGCTGGGTCAAAATCCTGGAACTCCCTACCTAACAGCACTGTGGGGTACCTTACCACATGGACTGCAGCAGTTCAAGAATGTGGTTCACCATCACCTTCTCAAGGGCAACTAGGGATGGGCAATAAATGCTGGCCTTGCCAGCGACGCCCACATCCCATGAATGAATATAAAAAATAAAATTAAAATTTGTTAGTGTTATGTGACTGTACCTTTTCTACCTAGTGAGAAGTGATATGAGAAACAAGATAAACTTTTCTATGGGAAAATATGACTTGTTTTCAGTCCAAAAGGTTGAGATGTGATTAACCAATCAGCAAGCACAAAAATGACTCTACACAATCAAAACAGGCATAATAAATAAAATCTGTAGATATTGTAATCTATATGGTGCTATAATCTTTGTACCATACCAAGCAGTATTATAAATATAATATGCAGACCAATATCATTATTCTAATATGGAGAGTAGTTTGCATACAACACTAAATTAGGGAGTATAGTTGAATCTAGAGGCAGCCAAAGACTGACAGAATGAGTTAGATGAAATAATAGGTGGGACATTAAATGTAATAAAAAAAGAGTAAAGTACTGCGCATAGGAAGGAAAAATGGAGCATCTATGTACTCCATTAACAGTTTTGCAGTAACTGAGGATGAAGTTGAAGGAGATCTATTAGGTATTATGGATGCTTAATATGCCTGATTAATAGAGCGACAGTCAACAAGGCAAATAGAATGCTGAACTACAGAGTCAGATCAGTAGAGTATAAGTCAGGTTTTGTTTGTTGTTCATTCTCGCCATGTGGGCGTCACTGGCAAAGCTGGCATTTATTACCCATCCCTCGTTGTCCTGGCGACTGAGGGCAGTTAAGTGTCAGTGAAGTTGGTGTGGGACTGGAGTCGCATATAGGCTGGATCGAGTAGGGACAGCAGATTTCCCTCCCTAATGGACATTAGTGAACCAGTTGGGCGTTTAGGACAATCTGACAGTCATGATCACTTTTACTGAAACCAACATTATTTAATTTCCAGATTTAAAAAAAAACTGAATTCAAATTCTCAAACTGCCATGGTTGAATTTGAACTCACGTTCTCTGAATTAGTCCAGACCTCTGGAGTACTAGTCCAATAAAATAACCACTACACTACTGAACCCATGTTTCCCAGGTTAGGTGCTTTGAAATTACTGTGCACAATATGGGGAGACCGAGAGAGGGGAACTTAAGGGAAAATAAATGTCTGTAATTTCCTTGATGTTGCTCCCGTTCCACCAATGTAACTTCACCAGAAGTGTAGTAGAAACACCGTTTATGCACATTGGGGTTTCCATCACACTTCTGGTAAACTTACGACAGCCGAGCAGGTGCAGGTCCAAGGAAATTCCCAGCCAAGATCTCGCCACCAGCAGCTCTTGCAACCTTGATTTTTGTTCGTTAGCTTTCTGTCCTGAAGGTATTGACTCATTGCTAGGTTACCGTTCTACAAGTGCCATTCATCGACTGATATCTCACCCAAGTGGCCATTAGTCAGATGTGTCGGCAGGCTATTCGACTGTGGAGACACACTCGAGCCCGATCTTATCCTCACCTGACGTCCATACCCAGTATGACTTGCTGAATCATAGAATCTTACAGCACAGAAGGAGGCCATTTGGCCCATTGTGCCTGTGCCGGCTCTTTGAAAGAGCCATCCAGATAGTCCCACTCCCCTGCTCTTTCCCAACAGCTCTGCAAATATTTATTTTTCAACTATATATCCAATTCCCTTTTGACTCGTGACCAGGTGTGGGATTTACCCCTCACAAGCCCAGCTGTCAGCACTCAGGCCTCTGCTGTCAGCCCAACCGAGATCAGTAATTCATTGTGATAGAACCTGGGACCTTCTGGGTCTGTATTTCTCAGCCAACACTGAGCAATTGGTGAAGTGCCTTGAGAACATTTTAGGATTAAATCAGCTATTACATAGAATTTTACAGCACTGATACAGGCCATTCGGCCAAACAGGTCTATGCCGGTGTTAATGTTCCACAGGAGCCGCCTCCCACCCCACTTTACTATGTTAAAGGTGCTATATACATGTAAGTTGTTAGACCAGGGAGTCTTTTACCTTAGGGAATAGTTGGGGCACAGACTGTGACCCTGAAAATCTTAGTGCTGTGATCTCGATCGTTATGCCAGTGCTGACCTGCTGGAGTTTACAGGGTCAGTGGGAGATTACCTAATTTGCATGGGACCGGTGGTCGTCTGTGCCACTATGAGCGCACTTTTGTCACCCACTGCCCTATGCAACCTGAAAATACCCTACCTGCTTGCTATCGGGCCCAGCACCCCTCACAAGACCCCAACCATCTCCCCCTCCACATTTTGGAAAGTAAATTTTGGTTTTCTTTTAGGGATCTAGGCTGCTTTTCCCCTCTGGATCCCTCACCTGGTGGGACCTACCTGTGGCCTTGTGGAGGCTGGTATGTCTCATCTTACTTGGCGTACACTCTCCATGCTACGCTTGGTCCCATATGACCTAGGGAATTGGGAACCCCTTGCACAAGGAGTTCCCACTCTCAATTGTAAATTCGATAGATTTCTTTCAGAAAATAATATTTCAGGATACCGTTATGAGTATTTTGAGACATGACGTGGTAAGTGTAGCACGCTTGGGAGGAACTGATGACTTTGTTTCACAAAGCTCTCCACCACTGGAGTTTACCCTGCTTCATGTCTGCCTCTGTTTTAGACTAATTGATAGAGATTGATTACTGTGATTAGTCAACAACTCCATTATCATTGTATCATGTGCCTACCAGGATGGTAGAAGGCAAACTAGATGGATCTTGGTCTTTTTTGTTCTAGTAATTCCTATGTTCCTAACATCATTAGCCTTGTAAGGAGAAGGCGAAGGTTCTGCCCCTCATAACACTAACCAGAATATCCTGGAAAAAGCAGGGAGCTGGCATAATCAGGACTGCCAGGAGTTTTGTGGAACCTCCGAGGAAATTGTGAGCCCACTGAATCTTAAGGGAAAACTATTTGAAGCAGAGAATGATGCAGGGCTATGGGAAGAGAGTGGGGTGGTATGATTAGCTTTGGAAAGATCTGGCACAGGCATAATGAGCCGAATGGCTATGATTGTATGGTTTTGTGTTTTAGTGTTAACAATGCTCAGGACTTTCTCTGTCTGCAAAACTCCAGGAACGTCACTCCTATGTGTTGTTAAACACTGGCTATGGACCTCTAACCTGGTACATCTTGCTATGTACCTAGGCTTTAAAAAAAAACTACAGGATAAAAATTAGATAGGTTATAGAGTATTGATAATAATCAAGGCTGTTCATTATGATTGCCACAGGAAAATGGACAGAATTTCATCACCAAAATTTGGTAAAAATCCCAGAATAATGTAGTAACATGCAATTTGATTTATTCAGTCACGGTAAATTAGTGATACTGATAATACATTGTGCGATACATGATGTAAAACCCATTTGTTATAAAATGGAATATCCTGAGTTACCATGAGCAATTCCATTGGAGATCCACTAGTAATATAAAGATTTTACATATATGTGTGCTTTCCCTGTGTAAGAGCCATAAAAGCTTAAGAAAATACTTTAAAATAGTGGCTAAATGGCATAATACAGTTAGTTTACCTGAACGACTTATTGTATTAAGAAACCCCCTATTTTCTTGCTCCAGTAGTATAGTCCGACACCCCCTTCATTCTTGCCACAATGGAACAGTCCCTAAGCCACACATGGGTGCAGCCATCTTACAGTTTTAAACTGCACGTGGTGAAAGAGGCAGAAGCTGTGAGGTTTGGAGCAGTACAGTTTTTGACCGTGTTCGTTTATACGTGTTTGCTTTGTAATTCTGTTTGTTAAGTGTTATAGTAAACCGTTTAAAAGACAAAGCTACGTTTGGGAACGTTTTATTTCGACACGCGTCTACTCGATGTTAAAAGCCCCACAGCCCAGTGGCCTGCCTGTTTGGAAACTAAGAAGCGCCACTACATTAGTCAAAAACTCGCTCCCTAAGAAGGAAGGGACGGAATCGTCGGCGAACGTATACATGAATGGTCACGGAGCCAGACGACAATTTAAGAAAGCGAAGGTACAGTGACTGTTACTTGCTTTGTTCATTCTGTTGAGAAGCTAAATAAGAGCTGCGGGTAAAATGGCCGAGGCCTTAAGGAGCCAGGAGCTTCCCCCAGCCAGAAGGATTGCTGGCCAAAAGAGGGAAATAAAGCTCACCCCAAAGGCAAGGGAAGAGAAGTTACATAGAAGCATAGGTGCAAGGAAGGCTAAATTAGTTCAGATAACTGGAAAAATGAAGATAATTGATCGTCTCATGGAAGATAATGCTAATATTAAGAAAGCTGAAGACATGATGTATTACGATTTCTCCAAGCTGCATGAAGAATTTAATATACTCAATGAAGATGTATTAGCACTTCTGTCTGAAGAAGAGGGAAACACTGATCAGCACGACTGGTTTGATCTTAAATCAACCAGCATTAAGGACTATATCAAGGCCACGGAGCAGTGGATGTTAAAAATTCGTCAAGATGCTGATACAGCAGAGAAAGATAAGGTTGACGATGAAGTCGGACCAGACGATAGCATTTCAGAGACTTCCGCCAGACCGAGCAAAAATCGAAAAGAAGGTAGCTCTGTTTCTGGACACAGGTCAGTCGCTTCTACCACAAGCTCGGCGCGACGCATGAGAGCGGAGGCTGAACGGGCGGCGTTGATGGCGCGCGCAGCATCTTTAGATGAGAAGCAAGCTCTTGAACGGGAAGAGGCCCAACTGCAGGTCCAAGAGGCCCAACTGCAGGTCCAAGAGGCCCAACTGCAGGTCCAAGAGGCCCAACTGCAGGTCCAAGAGGCCCAACTGCAGGTCCAAGAGGCCCAACTGCAGGTCCAAGAGGCCCAACTGCAGGTCCAAGAGGCCCAACTGCAGGCCCAAGAGGCCCAACTGCAGGCTCAACTGCAGGCCCAACAGGCCCAACTGCAGGCCCAAGTGCAGGCCCAACAGGCCCAAGTGCAGGCCCAGCGGGCCCAGGTGCAGGCAACGAAAGAACGGCTGGAGATGAAAACAGCTATCGAGGTCTCAGATGCCAGGTTGAGTGCGTACGAAGATTATGAAGGCTCACGGGACGGCGGGAGCCACTGCCAGTCAACGTTGCCACATAGAGTTGGATCCAGGGCACCTTCAAGAGTTACAACAGAGCCCGAAAGCAATTCCCCGGCATTACAGCGTGGAAGAGTGGCCTCTCCACTAACAGGAGCACGTGATGCTACCCCAGACGTCAGACGGTCTAGACTAGACCCTGCTGATGACCACCAGAGGCCTGAAGACACAGGGAGAAGCCTATACCGAGTGATGCAACGTCAGAACGAAATTACAGAGATGCTTGTAAAACAACAGAATCTGTTTCGACTCCCTCAAAGAGACATACCAGTGTTCCAAGGCGACCCACTCAAGTATAAGCCCTTCATCAGATCCTTTGAACAAGCCATTGACTCCAAGACAGAGAGCAGCAGTGATAAGTTGTACTACCTGGGACAGTACACCAGTGGTAAACCACAAGACCTGGTCAGAAGCTGTGAACACATGAGACCGGACCGGGGATACATAGAAGCCAGGAAGTTGCTGCAGGAGCACTATGGTAACGAGCTGAAGATAGCCACTGCATATATCGAAAAGGCTACCAAGTGGCCACAGATCAGATCGGAAGACGGAGAGGCATTGAACGCATATGTTCTCTTCCTCATAGGATGTCGCAACACCATGGAGGATGTTGAATTCATGGAAGAGATGGACAATCCTACGACTATGAGAATCGTCATCTCTAAGCTTCCTTACAGGATGAGAGAACAATGGAGAAGAACAGCCTTTGAGATAATGGAGAGACGGAAAAGTAGAGCCAGGTTTGCAGACTTAGTGAATTTCATAGACAAACAGGCTAAAATTGCTAGGGACCCATTGTTTGGAAACATCCAGGATGTCAGCCCGACCACCGATGGAAGAGTGAAAGCCAAGCCTGCTGAATCAAAGACTCTCAGGAAAGGTGGTTCCAGGGGAAGCAGCTTTGCAACTATCGTCACTCAGGCCGAGGAAGAAAGGCCCCAGAACTCATCTCCCAAAAAGAGCAGCACAGTGACGCCTGCTAATGCCTTTCAGAAGCCATGCTTATTCTGCCAGAAGAATCATACATTGGATTTCTGCAGCGACATCAAAGCACAGCCACATAAGGACAGAATCGAATTCCTGAAGTACAACGGCCTATGTTTTGGATGTCTCTCTCAGGGGCACCTGAGTAGAAACTGTAAGCAAAGAACAACATGCAGAGAGTGCACTCGGAAACATCCCAGTCTGCTGCATATCCATAAAGAAGAACAAGTCTCTAAGAAGAGTGAAGAAAACAATACCGATGAGAAGGCTGTTTCAAGTGCTCTGGTGTCGCTAGAACCAGAGACTTGTGGACTCACTGGGGCCGGTGACAGTGACTGTATTCTTGCCATCGTACCAGTAAGGATCAAGTCTAAGAGGAGTGAGAAGGTTGTGGAGACTTACGCCTTCATGGATCCAGGTAGTTCAGCAACGTTCTGCACAGAATCACTCATGCGACAGCTGAACGTTAGAGGCAGAAGAACAGAAATCCTATTACGCACCATGGGTCATGAGAAGTCAATGCAAAGCCATATCCTGTCAGACCTAGAAATGTGTGGACTTGAAGAGAAGGACTTCATAGACCTGCCTAATGTTTTCACACAGAGGGAGATTCCTGTTAGAATAGGGAACCTAGCCCTGCAGAAGGATGTGGATAGATGGCCCTACCTAGAAAAGGTGCGTCTCCCATACATTGAAGCAGAAATTGGCCTATTAATTGGAACCAATGCCTACAAAACTATGGAGCCATGGCAGGTGATAAACAGCAAGGATGACGGACCCTACGCCATCAGGACAGCCCTTGGATGGGTAATCAATGGACCGGTAAGGAGAGATGATGGCCACAAGTCGAACAAGGAGGAACGACAAAACGTCACAGTTAATCGCATCTCTATCGCAAGCATTGAAGAGCTGTTGATACAGCAGTTCAACGCAGACTTCTCAGAGCGCAGCTGTGAGGAAAAGACAGAGATGTCACAAGAAGACCATCAGTTCATGGGTTTGATGACAAGGTCTACACAGTTCATTGATGGCCACTATCACATTGGTTTGCCACTGAGAAGACAGACCGCGAAGATGCCGAACAATCGCTGCATAGCAGAGCAACGCGCCATCAGTCTAAAGAGAAAGCTGAACAAGAACCCCGACTTTCACGAAGACTACAAAGACTTCATGAGAAACATCATAGCGAAAGGCTATGCTGTAAAAGTGCCCGAAGAACAGTTGAACAGAGACGATGGAAGGGTCTGGTACATTCCTCATCACGGGGTGTATCACCCAAAGAAGAAAAAGATCCGTGTAGTGTTTGACTGCGCCGCCTCATTCAGAGGAGCTTCATTGAATGACCAGCTGCTTCAAGGTCCTGATCTTACTAATACCCTCATTGGCGTCTTGACTAGGTTTAGACAAGAGCTCGTTGCCATGATGGCAGACATAGAATCAATGTTCTACCAAGTCAGAATCCCTGACGAAGATGCTGATCTTCTGCGTTTCCTTTGGTGGCCAGATGGCGACATTAGTGAAGCGATGGTGGAATGTAGAATGGCCGTACACCTGTTTGGAGCCACATCATCTCCCAGCTGTGCAAGCTACGCTCTCAGAAAAACTGCAGAAGATGGCAAGGGCAAAGCACCATCCGAGGCTGTGGAGACAATCTTCAGAAACTTTTATGTCGATGACTGTCTGAAGTCCGTGTCAACAGAAGACAATGCCATCGCACTGTCAAGAGACCTTAGAACTCTGTGTTCGAATGGAGGATTCCATCTGACTAAGTGGATAAGCAACAGCAGAGCAGTTCTAGCTTCTATCCCAGAAAAGGAAAGAGCCACTGAAGTCAAAGATCTGGACCTGAGCCACGATGTCCTTCCTATCGAGAGAGCTCTTGGTGTACAATGGTGCATCGAGTCAGACACGTTCAACTTCAGGATAATGGTGAACGAAAGACCATCCACAAGACGAGGGATTCTCTCCGTGGTCAGTTCCATCTACGACCCTCTCGGATTCCTGGCACCACTCATTCTGCCGGTGAAGCTGATGCTACGAGAGCTGTGTAGAGACAAGAGAGGATGGGATGAAGATATCCCAGAAGGTCAAGCTCAGAGATGGCACAGATGGCTGACAGATTTGCAACAACTTTCTAGCTTCAACGTCAGTAGATGCATCAAGCCCGCGAGTTTTGGAGTTACAAAGACGGCTCAACTACATCATTTCTCGGACGCCAGTGAGGACGGCTATGGCACGGCTACCTACCTCTTGCTGACAAATCAACAGGGCCAGAAACATTGTGCCTTCCTCATGGGAAAATCCAGGGTGGCTCCGCTGAAGCAGGTCACCATCCCGAGACTGGAATTGACGGCAGCGGTTGTTGCAGTTAAAGTTGAACAGGTGATGCGTAAAGAGTTACAGCTCCCATTAGAAGAATCTGTCTTCTGGACGGATAGCACGATGGTGCTGAAGTATATAGAGAATGAGAAGATACGCTTCAAGACCTTCGTAGCAAACAGAATCTCGTCCATTAGAGAAGCTACACAACCATCTCAATGGAGGTATGTAAACACCTCATTAAACCCAGCAGATCAAGCCTCACGGGGATTGAAGGCTGAAAACTTCATGAGGAGTGAAACTTGGATACAAGGCCCAAGTTATCTGCTGGAAACAGAGAGATCATGGCCAGAAAGACCAGATATGCTAAGTCAGATTACTGAAGACGACGTCGAAGTCAAGAGATCAGTCACAGTAAATTTCATAACTACGAAAGAGAACTTTGACACAGTGAACAAGCTTGTTAACCATTTCTCAGGATGGCACCAGTTGAGGAAAGCAGTTGCATGGTTTCTAAGGTTGAAAGAGTTGCTGCTACACCTGAGCGGTAAGAGAAAAGAGTACCGAGCCACTATCAGTCAGTCTGAAAGTAACCCTGATAAGCAGAGAATGCTTCTACAGCAGTATATGCATCAGCACAAGACCACATTGAGCAAGAATTCATTGACCGTGGAGGATTTGGCCAAGGCTGAGAAGGAGATAGTTTGCTTCAGTCAAAGACAAAGATACCCAGAAGAAACCGAAGCTCTACAGCAAAATACTCCAATCAAGAAAGGTAGTCATATCTACAAGCTGGACCCTACACTGCAAGATGGAGTACTGAGGGTGGGAGGGAGACTAAACAAATCTGCTATGCCAGAGGAGGCCAAGCATCCTGCTATCCTTTCTAAGGACCTCCGGGTTGCTACTCTCATTCTTCAGCATATACACCAGAGTATTGGACACAGTGGGAGGAATCACGTGCTTGCGAAGCTAAGACAAAGATACTGGATTCCAGGAGCTAATTCCGTAATAAGAAAAATACTCTCTGAATGTATTGTTTGCAGACGGTTACACGCTAGAGCTGGGGAGCAGAAAATGGCAGACCTGCCTGAAGACCATTTGTTACCAGACAAGCCCCCATTTACAAACGTAGGGGTGGACTATTTCGGGCCTTTCGAGGACGGAGCCTTGTCAAGAGATATGGTGTGCTTTTCACTTGTTTGACCATCAGAGCAGTTCATATTGAGGTGGCACACACGCTTGACACTGATTCCTGTATTAACGCCTTGCGGCGCTTTGTCTGTAGAAGAGGACAGGCGTCCATTATGCGTTCTGATAATGGCACTAATTTCGTCGGAGCGGAGAGAGAACTACGGGAAGCTATTGAAGGTTGGAATCAGCTTAAAATACAGGAAGCCATGATGCAAACAGGAATTAAGTGGATCTTCAATCCTCCGGCTGCATCCCACCACGGAGGTGTCTGGGAAAGACAGATACGCACCGTAAGAAAACTACTCAGTTCTGTACTGAAGCAGCAAGCGCTGGACGACGAGGGACTCCAAACCGTTCTGTGCGAGGTCGAAGCCATCATTAATGACCGACCGATAACTAAGACATCAGATGATCCCAATGACCTCGAAGCCCTGACTCCGAACCACCTGTTGTTGTTGAAAACACAGCCAGCCATGCCCCCGGGAGTCTTCAAAAAGGAAGATCTGTATGCCCGTCGGAAGTGGAGGCAAGTTCAGTATATGTCAGACCTCTTCTGGACCAGATGGACAAGAGAATACTTACCTCTGCTACAGGAGCGTCAAAAATGGTCCAAAATAAAGAGGAACTTCATTGTCGGAGACATTGTCTTAATTGTGGATGATTCAGCCCCCAGAAATTCTTGGTTGATGGGAAAAATAATTAAGACCATGCCAGACTCCAGAGGCGTCGTTCGTCGCGTCTGTTTGCAAACCAAGACCAGTACCCTGGAGAGACCGATCACAAAGCTCTGCCTGCTACAAGAAGCAGCGTGAAAAGCTCCTGAATGAAAGAAAAAAGTGGACACTTGTATTGTAAATATGTTGAACTCATTAGTTTATGACTCTTAATGTTTGAGTAATTGATATGCTTCATGTGCCTAGTCAATTAGGGGCCGGAATGTAAGAGCCATAAAAGCTTAAGAAAATACTTTAAAATAGTGGCTAAATGGCATAATACAGTTAGTTTACCTGAACGACTTATTGTATTAAGAAACCCCCTATTTTCTTGCTCCAGTAGTACAGTCCGACACCCCCTTCATTCTTGCCACAATGGAACAGTCCCTAAGCCACACATGGGTGCAGCCATCTTACAGTTTTAAACTGCACGTGGTGAAAGAGGCAGAAGCTGTGAGGTTTGGAGCAGTACAGTTTTTGACCGTGTTCGTTTGTACGTGTTTGCTTTGTAATTCTGTTTGTTAAGCGTTATAGTAAACCGTTTAAAAGACAAAGCTACGTTTGGGAACGTTTTATTTTGACACGCGTCTACTCGATGTTAAAAGCCCCACAGCCCAGTGGCCTGCCTGTTTGGAAACTAAGAAGCGCCACTACACCCTGTTTGTTACAATTCAGATGTCGCACACAGCCGAACACAAATTTCCATATCACCATGATAAAAGGGATAAAGAAACAAAAACGTCATTTGAAACGTACAAACTCGCCAGCGATGGAAAATATCAGCCACAGTGAACTCACCCAATGTTTGCTTCACAAGGTGTCAGCGTTGGCTCAGCGGTAGCACTCTCACCTCTGAGTTAGAAGGTAATGGGTTCAAGTACCACTCCAGTGACTTGAGCAGGTAATCTCGGCTGGCACTCCAGTGCAGTACTGAGGGAGTGCTACACTGTCGGAAGTGCCGTCTTTCAGATGAGACATTAAAGGAAGAGTCTGGCCTCTCAGGTAGATGTAAAAGATCCCAGGGTTGGTGTTGGAACAGCAGGAGAGTTCTTCCAATTATTAAATCCGTGTGTTAATGGAGACACGGAATGCAAGAGTTGGTTTAACAAGTCTTTACTGAATGGAGACAATCTGGAAACTGAAACTACAGAAGCCTGCCAGGGCCTTTTATAAAGGGATGGTCACTGCCGGTACTGCAGTCTGAGACCAATTATTCCCTTAAAGGGACATACACAACAATTCCTCCCCTTTTAGATAAACAGTACATAACATTCATTTAACAACTAAATAATAACTAATTACAATTACGGTTGCTAGATCCATTAGTTGAAGTTAAGCAATTATAAGTTCAGTCTTTGAGGAGGCTTCCTGATTCTGCCTGGATAACGCCATCTATGGGATATCAGGTTCTTCTGGCAAGGTTGAGTTGGGATCAATGTCGTTGTTTGGTTCGTCTGCTTCCAATATCACCGATTCTGCGGTAGATGCAATTGGTACTTCGGTTTCATCGCCAGGTGTATCAGATCGTGGTGTGGAGTTGAGGTTTTCCAGTGACTCTAGAATCTGGTCAGCATGGCGTCTTACAATGCTTTCTCCAACATCCACGGTATACATTAGAGGTCCTTGCCGTGTACAGATCGTTCCTGGCTGCCATTTCTCTGTGCGGTAGTCCCGGGCCAAAACTGGTTGACCTATCTTAAAACTCCTGGTCGGCCTTTCATTCATATTCTGAAACTGTCTGTTCTCCACATCTCTTCTGACGTTTTGCTTAACCAAATCCAAGCGGCATCGTAGTCTTCGATTGAACGGTGGCATAGTGGTTAGCACTGTTGCCTCACAGCGCCAGAGACCCGGGTTCGAATCCGGCCTCGGGCGACTGTCTGTGTGGAGTTTGCACATTCTCCCCGTGTTTGCGTGGGTTTACTCAGGGTGCTCTGGTTTCCTCCCACAGTCCAAAGATGTGCGGGTTAGGTTGATTGGCTATGATAAATTGACCCTTAGTGTTAGGGGGATTAAATACGTGGGGTTACGGGGATAGGGTGGGATATGTGTTGGTGTAGGGGTTACGGGGATCAGGTGGGATATGTGTCGGTGCAGGCTTGATGGGCCGAAATGGCCTCTATCTGCACTGTGGGGTTTCTGTGATTTCTGTGAACATCATGGCTGGAGTTTGGTTGGTAATCGCATGTGTCGCATTCCGGTAGGCAAACAAGAAGTTATCCACCTTGTGTTGTAGGGGTATATCTTCATTACACATTGCCTTGATAGCCTTCTTGAATGTTTGAACAAACCTCTCGGCCAATCCATTAGTGGCTGGATGATATGGGGCGGATGTGTAATGCTTAACACCATTGTTCTTTAAGAACCTCCGGAACTCTTCAGACACAAACTGTGGTCCATTGTCAGAGCAAATCTGTTCAGGCAGCCCATTCCTGGCGAATATGGTTCGTAAGACTGTGATAGTTTTTTCTGTGGTGGTTGAGGACATTTTTATTACCTCTGGCCACTTTGAATGTGCATCCACCGCAATTAAAAACATCGAGTCCATAAAGGGACCAGCAAAATCAACGTGCACCCTTTGCCATGGAGATGAGGGCCACTCCCATGGATGTAGAGGGGCTTGTGGTGGGGCGTTTTGGACCTTCTGGCATCCTGTACAGCTCTTGGTCATCTCTTCGATTTCTCTATCGATTCCCAGCCACCACACAAACGCTGTGGCTAAGTTCTTCATTTTTACCCCTCCCAGATGACCCTCATGCAGCTCATTGAGCACTCTATCCTTCAATTTGGGTGGAATTACTACTCTGGATCCACACATCAAGGTTCCGCTGCACACTGACAGCTGTTCTCTTCTCGGCGAGAATGCTGGCAGCAGTGGTTCGCCATGTGCTGGCCATCCCTTCACCGTTAAATCATAGACCCAGGAGAGTGTCGGGTCATTTCGTGTTTCCTTTTCTATGTTTGCATTCGTCACAGGGAGACATTCGACAATAGTCGAGTGGAATAACACCATTGGATCCACTGCCAGTTCTTCTTCCACCATCGGCAACGGTAGTCGCGACAATCCATCAGCGTTCCCATGCTGTTTAGTTCCTTTGTACTCGATGTCATATTGGTGTGCCCCTAGGAAAAGGGACCACCTCTGTAGCCGTTGTGCTGTCATTATCGGTACGCCCTTCGAGGGTTGAAAATGGAGACGAGAGGTTGATGATCAGTTAGTAGAGTAAATTTCTGACTGTGCAGGTAGTGATTGAACTTCTTCACCCCCCACACCAGGCTGAGGGCCTCTCTGTCAATCTGGGCGTAGTTACGCTCGGCTGAAGTTAACGAGCGTGACGCAAAAGCTATCGGCCTCTCAGAACCATCAAGGAATTTATGTGACAGTACCGCCCCAATGCCGTAGGGAGACGCATCACACGCCAGTCTTATCGGTAGTGATGGGTTGTAGTGAGTCAATACTTCTCTTGAAGTGATTAGGTCCTTACTCTTCGGAAAGGCCCGCCTACATTCATTGCTCCATTTCCATGCTACTCCCGTGCGTAGTAGGGCGTTCAGTGGATGCAGAATTGTGGACAAATTCGGCAAAAACTTATGGTAGTAATTCACCAATCCGAGGAATGACCTCAGTTGTGACACATTTTCAGGCGCTGGAGCCTTAACTACCGCTTCAATTTTGTCAGGGGACTTATGCAACCCCTCTTCATCAATCACGTGGCCACAATACGATATCTGTTTCTTAAAAAACTCGCACTTGGGGCGATTGGCTCGTAGCCCATGTTCACGTAGTCTAGTGAGCACCTGCTGTAGGTTGGCAAGGTGTTCACTGTCATCTTCACCTGTCACTAGGATGTCGTCCAAGTAACACTGAGTCCTCGGAATCCCTTGCAGGACTTGTTCCATCGCTCTTTGCCATATCGCCGGAGCTGATGCTACTCCGAATACCACTCGATTATACTGGTAAAGACCTTTGTGAGTGTTTATCGTGAGATACTTCCTAGAGGATTCTTCAACCTCCATCTGCAAATATGCTTGCGCTAGGTCAATTTTTGTAAAACGCTTCCCTCCGGATAGTGAGGCGAAGATATCTTCTATCCTCAGAAGAGGATACTGTACTGTGTGAAGGATTGGGTTCACTGTCACCTTGAAGTCCCCACAGATGCGAACCTTCCTTGGCTCCTCAGACTTATTGTTTAACGTTTTCTTCATGACAGGAATGATGGGTGTCGCCCACTCGCTCCAGTCTACCTTAGATAACACGCCTGCATTCTCCAGATTCTCCAGCTCTGCCTCGACGGCTGGGCGAATTGCATATGGTACCGGTCTTGCTTTGAAAAACTTGGGAATTGCATTCTCCTCTATTTTTATCGAGGCGGTTACGCCTTTAAGAGTTCCCAGTTCTTGTTGAAATACCTCTTTGGCATCAGCTAAGATTGTTGACAATCGCCCAGGAGTGACGTCGTCATCCTTTTTACCAGCCACCGTCAGTGTCTGAATGGAGTGCCAGTCTAAACTTATCTTTCTGATCCATTCACGTCCCAATAACGGTGGTCCACCATCTTGCAGAATGTAGAGATACAATTTCCGTATTTTCTTGCCATTGTATTCGACAGGCACCGTTATTTTTCCTCTGGGGTATACTTTTTGCCCCGTATACGTCCTCAAGACAATGGATGTCTCTCTCAAGGGTATGTGTGAGAGTAGCCGCTCGTAGTCTCGTCGATTCATGACGGTTAGAGCTGATCCTGTATCCAATTCCATTTTGACTTGAGACCCTGCTATCGTGAGGGTGACCCAAATGGTTCGGTGATCCTCTTTTGCGATTATGTTGTGAAGTTTGAGACAGCTTAGTCCCTTGTTCCCGGATTCACTATCGCTCATCTGGTCTTCGGAACTACTGTCCGTCATCTTTTGTACTTTCCTGTACGGTTCCTTAGTAGCCTTTTTATTGTCGTTGGTCTTCTTCTCAGACCTGCAAACTCGTGCAATGTGTCCCATCTTTCCGCATTGCCTGCATATTTTGTCCGTGGACCAGCAGTCCTTCTGGTCATGGTTTGTTCTGCCGCAGCGATAACATTTTGCAAATCCCCGTGTCATTTCGTGGGTGCCGTATTCCTGTGGCTTTTGCTGTATTTCCGCAGCTCCCCTTGCTGCTGCTTCGTACGATACTGCCACGCTGAAAGCCTTATCTAGCGTCAGCTCTTTCTCTGAGAGTAACCTCTTCTGGGTTCCTTCACTCAGGAGTCCACAGACAAATTTGTCCCGTAAGGTATCTGCCAGTCCTGCTCCGAACTGGCAGTGCTTTGATAGCTTGCGTAGTTCCGTAAGGTAATCAGCATTGCTCTCATTTTTACGCTGATTTCTCCTGTGGAATTTAAATCTTTCTGCTATCAGCAGCGGTGTAGGATTTAGGTGTTCCTGTAGGATAGCAACAATTTCGTTAAAACTCTTTGCCTTCGGTTTGGCTGGAGTAATCAGGTCCCGCAATAGGCCGTACGTTCTTGCGCCCATTAAATTTAGCAATACCGATGCCTTTTTCCCCTCGGCTATTTCGTTTGCCTCGCAATATACCTTGACTCTTTCCACATACGTGGTCCAGTCTTCTATTGCATTATCGAAGGCAGTGATATCGCCAGTCTTTGGCATCTTGAAAATCTAAGATGGCGTCTCCCGCGCTTTTCCTTTGTCCCCGATGGATCAAAATGGCGCCTCCCGTGCTTTTCCTTCTTCCCCGCCGAGTTAAGATGGCGCCTCCTGCGCTTTCCCACCGTTGCCGCTGCTGTCAACGCCGCTCTCTGCGGTATTTTTATTTTTAACCGTTCCCGTCGTGAAGCGGACCCTCTGCGACACTTCCCTCCCTCTTCTTAGGTCCGAACGCTGCCCGGCTGTGAAGCACCGGCCGCGCCCTGTGTGCTCCACCCTCTCTCTCTCTTTGCTTCCCGACTCGCTGCCCGGCCCCATTGCAGAGCCACCCGATCGAGCTCTAGCCCGCCGCAGCCCAGGAAGGATCAGTGCACTACCTGCCACCAGCCCGATTAGCTGGTAAACCACAGACTGAGGAACCAAGCCTGGCTCTTGACAGTCTCCCCTGCAAGTTTTCAATCCGATGATTTGGAGGGCGGTTGCCCACGGTCGACGCCCGTTTCTCGAGTTTCTTTGGATTTTTTTTTTCTTTTCTGGCTTTGACCTTCAATAACGTTGTCTGAGGTGCTCCCGAGTTGCAGGTAAGTTCATTTCTTACTCGTCGCCAGTATTAAATCCGTGTGTTAATGGAGACACGGAATGCAGGAGTTGGTTTAACAAGTCTTTACTGAATGGAGACAATCTGGAAACTGAAACTACAGAAGCCTGCCAGGGCCTTTTATACAGGGATGGTCACTGCCGGTACTGCAGTCTGAGACCAGTTATTCCCTTAAAGGGACATACACAACACCAATGTCCTGGCCAACATTTTTCAACCAACACCTAAAACAGATTTTATGATCATTTATTTCATTGTGGTTTGTGGGAGCTTGTTGTGCGCAAATTGGCTGCCGTGTTTCCTACATTACTTCAGTGATTGGGGCCTGGATTTTACTCACCTCGGGTGCGTGGTGGCGGATCCCGACCTCACTGCTGGCTTCATCCAGCTGTGTGAAATGAATTTCCGTCAATAGGGCTTGTTAAGCCGGCCCAGCGCATTTCCCAGCCAATTAGAGGAAGCGGGTCTGGTGACATCATTCATGACACATCATCAGCCGGTTTCCTTAAAGGAACCATGGTCAAATTTATTTTGACAGTTGTGCTGTCAGTGTTCTACAGCATTGAGGTGCTGCAAACACTGACAGTGACTGCACAAAGGCACAGGGCTGCACCCAGGCTCTCCCATGACTTCCTCCATATGCTTATGGAGGGAGTCACAGCACGAAGGGAGGTTCTCTTCCCTTCCAATGGGTGGAAGAGACCTCCCCAGGAGATCAACACAGCCTGGTTGCACATTGCACAGGAGGGCACAAGCAGGGATGTGGTCAGGAGGACCTGGGTGCAGTGCCGCAAACGCTTCAATGATCTCAGTAAGAAAGCCACAGTCAACCTTATCCTGCTGTGTCTCTCATCACATCCCCATCATTTTACATTCCCTACCATACTCCTGCACATCCTTACTCAAACCAATGTACCTTGGACCTCCACCCATCCCTCTCTATCTATATTATCACATCCCCATCTCACTAGCCACCCCTCACACTTACCCTCATCCTAGTGCAATCATACCAACTAATAACACACAAGGGTAGGCACTTGGGTGTTTTATCCAATGTTCATGTAAAGTTTCTGTTAATGTGCTGTCAAACATTGAAACTTTTATTTTCAACACCTTGCATTCTTGAACAGATTTGTGTGCACCTTTGGAGGTGGCTTAGTGAGTTACAGTGAATGGTGAGACATATTGGTACCCCCCGCAATGGTGGTGAGTGTGAAAGGAATGGCTTGGGCATTGTAGGGATGCTTTATGGTGTTGGTGTTTGGTGGTGCTAACCTGGCACATCATGTGGCAGACAGGGTGTACAGCATCAAGTGAAGTAAAGTTGGCCATGGTGAGGCCATCTCTGGCCTCCCGGGCAACAATGTGCTGATGCCCTCTGTCCTGTGCAGCATCAGTTGATTGCGAAGAAGGTTGGTGTTGTTATTGGTGCTGCTGGTGTGCCTGGTGCTGCTGGTGTTGGGGCTGATCGTGGTGTGATTCTCTGGACCAAGGTGAGACAGTATAAAAGGCACCCATGTTGATGGAATAGATGGCAGGTGATGTAGAGATGACAGAAGCGATCTGTCAATGGTGAGAGGGTTCTTCCAATGAGGTGAGAGTGGTTGGAAAGTGGAAAGCCTGCAGAATGTGTGCTAGAAATGGAGTGAGAAAAAGCTTCTGCCTGAGGAAAGTTACTATCCGTCAGGTAGGAGCTTTTACTGTACATTTGAAGCTGTCAAGTATTCAGCTGGAGCAATGGCCACTGAACTCACGCCTCAGCTTGACAGCCGTGCTCTGCACACAGCAGGAATCCCATGGTCATGAAGTTAAAGACAAAAGGTAAGTGAAAAAATGCTGTTAAGCATCTGGCAACTAGATGCTAATCATTTTAATTAGCTCCCCAGCCACTGCTGTTCGGGTCTGCTTAGCACTGACAGACCCAACACTGGGAAAGGCGCATGGTGCGGGTTGACAGCGGGTTCCTGACCTGCTGTCAAAAAAAACACTTTCCCACCCGACCCGCCATCGATCACGTCTGCTGAACCCCCGGAATTTCCGGCCGACAATTCAAAAGTACTTAATTGGCTGTAAAGCATTTTGGGATGTCTTGAGGTCGTGAAAGGTGCTATATAAGTGCAAGTCTTTTATTTATATCAATTCAACACTTTAGGGATACAAACCTTCACTTTAGCACAAGAATAATATGCTATTTTTTGCATGGTATAATGTTTCTAGTCCTTATAAACAGCACATCTTCTGACTTACTATGAGCAACATTACACACCAAAAACGGGTGCAAAAAGGTCCAATTTCTACAATATATCAAAAATAGTCCATCAGTGTGTGGAGGCAACTCATTGCAGATGTCACATGAGGTTACAAATGTCAACAACAGCTTGTATTTATATAGCACTTTTAACATAGTAAAACATCCCAATGTGCTTCACAGGAGTGTAATAAAACAAAATTGGACACCGAGCCACATAAGGAGAAATTAGGGCAGATAACCAAAAGCTTGATCAAAGAGGTAGGTTTTAAGGAGCGTCTTGAAGGCAGGAAGAGAGGTAGAGAAGCGGAGAGGTTTACGGAGGGAATTCCAGAGCTTAGGGCCTAGGAACGACCACCAATGGTGGAGCGATTAAAATCTGGGATGCGCAAGAGGCCAGAATTGGAGGAGCGCAGATATCTCGGGATGGGGGGAGGGGGTGGGGTGGGGTTACGGGGCTGGAGGAGATTACAGAGAGGGATTGAGGAGGCCATGGAGGGATTTGAAAACAAGGATGAGAAGAAAATGAAACTAACAAGAACTTTTCAATCTGCAAATTTCCCAGGCCAAACAAAAAATTTAACTCTGAGTGGCCGCAGTCTTGTTTGCTTTTAGCAGTTAGACTTTTGGCTACCTTAACCATAAACCTTAGCAGCAAGATATTATATTGTGCTGAATGTGTTGTAATCCTCCTGCATTATGGGGCTGAAATTGCGTTCTTGTCAGGAAGAGATGCAGGTGCACTTGCCTGCATGTCCCTCTCCAAATGGATAATGGCGCGGCGGCCCACGGTACATTGGGTCAGTTCCTCCAGGCAGGTAAAGTGCTAGAGACCTGGGCCCCAACATTTACGAGGGGGTGGGTGGGGGAAGGGAGGGGGGGCAACTGTCAGTGGCTGGGAAACCCGGAAATAACGATGGATTTAACGTCAGTGCTGGAAAGTCACTTATCTGCTGGACCCGGCAGTTCTCGCCTCCCTTTAGCTGCCAGGTTTCCCGAGCCCTGGGAAACCTGGCTCGCAGCCATTAAATTCAAATGGCTGCTACAATTTGAATAACACGGCCTTATTTAAATATTATAATTACCGAGCCGCCTCTCGAAAGCCAGTTAGTCGCCCAACCCTCCCCGGTTAAACTGGAAGTAGGCGCGTTCGCGACGGGTTGGGGTAGGGTTTCCCATATTTAAGAATTTAACCCACACCGTCCCTCTCCCGCCCATTCTGGGGAGTTAATATCCTGCCTTCCCTGGTGTCCCCAGTTAAAATTCGGGGCTTAAAGGCACTCTAGAGAGGCCACAAGGACGACTGGTGTGAGAAATGGAATGTCGCAATGGTGCGGTAGTGGACGTTCTTTTGAGGCTGGTGTTACAACGGATTGTTGGTGCGTTGCTGAGGAAGCTTTACTCTGCATCCGGACTGTGCCGTATTTGGCCTTAGGAATGCTTGATGCTGACGCTGGGTGGCTGAAAATGCTCCAAAGCTGACATCACTCACCTTGACGCGCACAAAACTTTATCCGAAAGAAAAAAAAATTAAAATATACTGCATTAATTGACTATATTTAGTGTCAAGGCAGTGAATGACGCAGGATCGCTGCCTGTAGATTTTCCCCAAAATGGCACGTGGGTTCACGGTTTTATTTGTTTCCGAGGAGACTGCTTGCGAAGTGAGAGTCAGAAACTAGAGGCCCATCTACTGAGTGATTAGTTGCTCAGACAAAGGGCTAGAAATTTAGCTGCTTTGCACCTCCCATTAGCGCCTGCGGGGGGTGGTAACGGGGCACTAAGGGCTTACTGACCGGGTGCGGCGAATTCAGCAATGCCCGCGAACTTCCCTGGCGGTTTTGCGCTGGCGCTAACACTTACCGCCTCGGTCTCTAGATCGTGATCGTGACATCATTCAAGTGCGCAGCCCCCGTTATCGCCCTGGATGTGAAATTCGTTCCCGCCCCCTGCTGCATCACCGGGCGTCAACAACGGCAGCAACAGGAGGCATTGTCACCTCGGCTGGCCGCTTGGGGAGCGATAATTAAAGGCAGTGGTGGTCAGATAGACCAAACTTTATTCTTCGCTCCAGTCTGGTGCCTGCTGAAAGTTTTTGAAGCCTCACTGCGGCGCGATGCCTAAGCCCTCCACTCTCTGAGAGTGATTGGGGCTGTAATGGAAGTCGTGCAGGTCCCCTGGCCTCACAGAACTAAGAAGAACAATGTTGCCAACCATCATTGGCCCTTCCCTTTAGGCGAGGGAAGGAGCCTCTGATGCTGGCAGCATTGCACTGCACATTCTTCAGCGCTCTGCCGCTACAGCCCCCCTCACACACTTTAGCGCCCTAAGAGAAGTGGTTAGTGCTTGATTTAGCGCTCTACTTCCCTCTTGGAGCGGAACAACTGAATTTCACGGGAGGGGAGAAAGATTAGCACCTGGCGCTAATTTTTCAACTTTTAAAGTTTTAGCGTCCCAAACGGGGCTATACCGAATTTCTCCCCCTAAGATCCTTGCTATTCCCAGTGGGTCTTGACATTTATTTTCAATGTGGTCTCTGCTTTGACAACTGTACCCTGGTTGGTTTATAAATAACTCTGTTTATGATATTTGAGCTAGGTATGACTGCTTTCCCCTCCCCTCCTTGGTGCTGAATATCAGCCTCTTCTCGCTCCTCCCCTTTTCCTACCAACCTCGTTCATATAATCTTTCCCGGTGCTGAAATATCCTCAGTCAGCAGGGCCTCAGCGTTCAGCAGTTTTCCCTTCCAGTTCTGCACAAAGCAATGACATTAAGTGCTGAGTATGAGGCAAATCTTCATTAACTTTGCCAACACATGTTTTGGTCAATAACATCAGCCAATCTGCAAATTTCTGCAGTTCAAATGCGTTAAAGAACAATGCTGTCCTGGGTAGGAGAGCGGGCCCCTGAAATATTGTAAAACCATAAAAAAAATTGGCAAGTGTATCCATTGGGCCGCTGGGCTTATTGTCCTTGGTATTCTCCCATTGTGTTACAAAAATGCAAAATCTTGCCGAGGTACTGGTTTCACCCAAGTGCTGCACTCACTTTTGAGTTGTATCTGAGCATGAGGACCAGGAAGAAAGAGAATCCCTCATTTCGCTCCATGGTATGGATCCTGCCATATCTGCGATCCCAGCAGAACTTTTCCCACTAGTTGATCAAAGATGGCAGGTGTCCACGAGGATTTTTTTTGGACTAGAATAAATGGGAACCTCTCTTTTTAGCAAAGAACTGAACCGGCTTTCAGGTCTATATGGCTTAGGCTGGAATTTTGCCTACCTGGGTGGATCCGGTGTGGCCGGTGTCTGTTGCGGGTCGCGACCCCACTGCTGGCTCCATCCCGCTGTTGAAAATGAACTTACTTTCAGGGGCCTATTAAGCCCACCCAGCGCGTTAACCAGCCCAATGAGATGGAGCGGGTCTGGTGATGTCATTCATGACGCGTTTTCATCCAGGTTCTTTAAAGGGGCCATGGCCACATTACATTTGAAGTTTAATCTAACATAGTGCTGTCAGTGCACTACAGCATTGGAGTGCTGCAAACACTGACAATCACTGCACAGAGGCAGTGGGCTGCACCCAGGTTCTCTGATGACTCCTTCCATTTGCTTATGGAGAGAGTCACAGCACGCTGGGAGGCCTTCTTCCCTTCCGATGGGCAGAGGAGACCTCCCCAGGAGACCAAAACAGCCTGGTTGCACATTGCACAGGAGGGCACAGCAGGGATGTGGTCAGGAGGACCTGGGTGCAGTGCCGCAAACGTTTCAATGATCTCAGTAGATCACGAAACATTAGTACAAAGCCACATTCAACCTTATCCTGCCGTGTCTCTCATCACATCCCCATCATTTTGCCTTCCCTGTCCTACTCCTGCACATCCTAACTCACACCAACATACCTTGAACCACCACCCATCCCTCTCTATTATATTATCACATCCCCATTTCACTAGCCAACCCTCACACTCACCCTCATCCTAGTGCAATCATACCAACTAACAACACACAAGGGTAGGCACTTGGGTGTTTTATCCAATGTTCATGTAAAGTTTCTGTTAATGTGCTGTCAAACATTGAAACCATTATTTTCAACACTTTGCATTCTTGGACAGATTTGTGTGCACCTTTGGAAGTAACGTAGTGAGTTATAGTGAATGGTGAGACATAGCGGTACCCCCGGAATGGTCATGATTGTGAAAGGAATGGCTTGGGCATTGTAGGGATGCTTTATGGTTTTACATAAGAACATAAGAAGTAGGAGCAGGAGTAGGCCATATGGCCCCTCGGGCCTGCTCCGCCATTCAATAGGATCATGGCTGATCTGAACCTAGACTCACGTCCACTTCCCTGCCCGCTCCCCGTAACCCCTAATTCCCTTATCAGCTAGGAAACTGTCTATCTCCGTTTTAAATATATTTAATGTCGCAGCTTCCACAGCTCTCTGAGGTAGCAAATTCCATAGATTTACTACTCTCTGAGTGAAGAAGTTTCTTCTCATCTCAGTTTTGAAAGGGCAGCCCCTTATTCTAAGATTATGCCCCCTAGTTCTAGTCTCACCCATCAGTGGAAACATCCTCCCTGCATCCACCCGATCAAGCCCCCTCACAATCTTATATGTTTCGATAAGATCGCCTCTCATTCTTCTGAATTCCAATGAGTAGAGGCCCAACCTACTCAACCTTTCCTCATAAGTCAACCCCCTCATCTCCGGAATCAACCGAGTGAACCTTCTCTGAACTGCCTCGAGAGCAAGTATATCTTTTCTTAAATATGGAAACCAAAACTGTACGCAGTATTCCAGTAGTGCCAACCTGGCACATCATGTGGCAGACAGGGTGTACAGCATCAAGTGAAGTAAATCTGGCCATAGTGAGGCCATCCCTGGCGTCCCAGGCAACAATGTGCTGATGCCCTCTGTCCTGTGCAGCATCATTTGATTGTGGAGAAGCGTGGTGGTGTTGGTGCTACTGGTGTGCCTGGTGCTGCTGGTGTTGGGGCTGATCATGGTGGGATTCTCTGGACCAAGGTGAGACAGTATAAAGGGCACCCATGTTGATGGAATAGATGGCAGGTGAAGTATAGATGACACAAGCATTCTGTCAATGGTGAGAGAGTTCCTCCGATCCGCTGTTAAAAATAACAACTTTCTCACCACCAAGACCACGACCACCCCGGAAAATTCCAGCCTTAATCTCCCCTTTCCTTTCCTCTCTTCTTTCCCGAAGGTACTAGTGCACGCTGCTGCAAAATCCCATAGCTACAGCCCACCATTCAGTACCTCATTCCTTGGCACAGACAGTGGGGTAGATTTTCCGTGAGGGTTCTCTTGATGACCCTCCATAACTTTGACTGATGAAATGACATACACAGCTGCTACCCTGGGGTGGGGGAGGTTCCGGGAGATCAGGGGAAACGTCGTAGATATTACTGGTGAATGAGTTTTGCCATTTTATTTGACCATCTGTGTCAGCAAAACCAAGCCCGATACCGCCCTCACCTGATGCACACTTTCCAGAAAGGATCATAGAAACAGGAGTAGGCCATTCAGCATCTCGAGCCTGTTCCGCCATTCTATTAGACCATGGCTGATCTGTACCTCAACTCATTTACCTGCCATTGCTCCATATCTCTTGATACGCTTACCTAACAAATATCTGTCAATCACAGTCTTGAAGATTTCAATTGACCCCAGCATCCACAGCCTTTTGGGGAGAGAGTTCTATTGTGTAGTGATCAAGAGCAGGAACTCTGGATAATTTATCTTTTACCCCTTAAAAACCATGGGGTGAAAAAGCCAACTGCAGCAACCCAAGATCATCCTGTCTGAGATCAGCTCAATCAACACAGCCCAGGGATTGAACCTGGGATTTTCCTTATCTGTATGGATTAGTTCCACTCTAGGTGGTATATTTACCTATTGATCCATTGGAACATTCAAGTGAACTTTTATTTTCTTTCTGGACGGCTTGCTTTACATTGAAATATTGCCTTCAGCTCTGCGTGACATTCCCTTTGATCATTTACGACAGACACAAAACACTGAATGAGATCTGCTGGTGTTTGTAGATGACACTGATTGCATGGACCTCTCTCACCTTTCATTACAAAATAGAAAAACATGAACAAACAGGTGCAGGACCATTGACCCTGGACAGTTTACAGTAGTGTAGTAGTTATGTTACTGGACTCGTAACCCAGAGAGCATAAGTTGAAAGTTCACCATGGCAGTTTGAGAATTTGAATTCAGTTTTTAAAAAATCTGGAAATAAAAAGCTGGCATCAGGAAAAGTGACCATGAAGCTGTCGGATTTTTGTAAAAACCCAACTCATTCACTAATGTCCTTTAGGGAAGGAAATCTGCCGCCCTTACCCAGTCTGGCCTATATGTGACTCCAGACCCACACCAACGTAGTTGACTCTTAACTGCCCTCTGAAGTGTAGCAAGCCACTCAATTGTATCGAAACTGCCAGCAGTGGTTCAAGAAGATCCGCCACCAATCTTCTCATGGTGTGCAATAAATTCCGACATTGCCAGCAAAGCGCACATTCTAAGAATGAATTAAAAACAAAAAAGAAAGCATTTTGTTACCACCTCTTTTAAATCCCAATTCCCTGTTCTTCCCTCTAAAGCTTAAATAACTTTACTTCCAAGTAACCAGGTCCCCGTTAAACACTTGAATTGATTCTGCTTCTATGCACTTCTAGGGCAATGCATTCACATTCTCACAACCATTCCAGGAATGAGGGACTTCAGTTACGTGGATAGACTGGAGAAGCTGGGGTTGTTCTCCTTGGAGCAGAGAAGATTGAGAGGAGATTTGTCCCTGGCGCTGTGAGGCAACAGTGCTAACCACTATGCCACCGTGCTCAGAGAGAGAAACTGTTCCCATTGGCAGAAGGGTCGAGAACCAGAGGACACAGATTTAAGGTGATTGGCAAAATAAACATAGGCGATGTAAGAAAATACTTTTTTACGCAGCGAGTGGTTAACACACTTCCTGAAAGGGTGGTGGAGGCAGACTCAATCATGGCTTTCAAAAGGGAGTTGGATAAGTATCTGAAGGAAAAAAAATTGCAGGGTTACGGGGAAAGGGCGGGGGAGTGGGACTAGCTGAAGTGCTCTTTCAGAGAGCCGGCACGGGCTCGACGGGCCGAATGGGATCCTTCTGTGCTGTAACCATTCTATGATTCTAATCCTTTGTGTGAAGAATTTTCACTGACCTAATTTTCATTTTAAGATTATAAATAATTGGGAGCCTTCCAGTGGCTAAAGGCACTCTCTAGTGCAGTATTAAGCCAGCCAGACCTGAAAGTCATAGGTTCATTTTGGGCTGGCAAGCTAACTCACTTCAGCCGTGGCAGAATTTGGGGATCTGCAGTACTCCCGATCTAGAGAAGGGGAAGTAAACTCAGCTGGGTTATGACTAACCTGTGACACCTGTATGGACTTTGGGTGTACAGAAGATTGTGCTCAGTTGTGCTGCACTCCACTGGTGAACAGCTTCCTGACACAGTCACTGCTTACCAAGGACTCAGCACCTTCAGGGAAGAAAAAGGGAAAATGATTGGGTAAATTTTAGACTATTTTAATTTTCATTTACACAAAGCGTTGTTAGGACATGGAATTGCCCCACCTAGATGGACAAGGGCAGCAGGCACATAGGAACACCATCACCTCCAAGTTCCCCTCCATGTCACACACTATCTCAACTTGGAGATATATTGCGGCGGTTTCTTTATCGTCGCTGGGTCAAAATCCTGAAACTCCCTACCTAACAGCATTGGGAGAGTACCTTCAACACACGGACTGTAGCGGTTCAAGAAGAAGGTTCACCACCAGCTTCTCAAGGGCAACTAGGAATGGGCAATAAATGTTGGCCTTGCTTGCAACACCCATATCCCAAGAATGAATTAAAAAAAACAAGCAGTGAATCAAGCAGAATCCATAAAGGAAGTGGATAAATATTTGAGAAAAAGAAACATAAGAGTTTGGGGAAAAGGCATTAAATGGATAGCACTTTCAGAGAACCGGTGCAGACACAATGAGCTGAATGGCCTCCTTCTGTGCTGTAAATTTCTATGGTTCTATAACTGTAAGAAAAAAAGAACTATTGGGGACCATTTTGCCTTTGAATGAGATTTATATTAAAATGTTCTACTTGCAGCCATAATTCTCTGCTGTTAACAAAACCAAGGCTGATTCCAAGTATCAAATGACCTTTCCCATGGCAATCGTTCACTATGGTGAAGGGCTCAAATACCAGGACACACCAGTTAAAAATTGGGGAGTTAGGAGCCAGAAGGGAAAGCAGGCAAGAATAATAGATATGGAATATTATGGAATGCCATTGAAGCAGACGGTGTAAATGGATTCAAGATATAATTAGATGTGTTTGTGGAGAATGAAAGGATTGAAGAATATGGTGAGCAGTTTGGGGCGGGGGAGGGGAGTTGGGCTTTGATCTCTCGTACTGGTTCAATTACCTTTTCCTGTCCCCAGAAAGGTCGCCGTTTATCCAGAGCTGAATTTCCCTGACCATTCATTTCATTCCCGTTTAGATATTCAATTGTTTTTTTTGTGAAAATAGTAAATGGTTTGGAAACGGAACTCAACAGTAAAACAGGCACCTGCAGATGATTTTTTAAATAAGGGATTGTTATGGTTTTACATTATGTTGGGAGAATGGTAGTAACACTAAATTCCATTCATCTCAATTTGTGTAACCTCTGCTACAGTATAGCAGAGAGCAACTACCACAAATACACTTGTCCAGGCCAGAGGTTGGTTGATTGTGGACTAACGTTACATCAGAGTCCATATTTAGCCCATAAATTAAACCCAGCCCATTTACAGTAGCTAAAGGGTAAGTGTTAGTTTGCACTGGCTCCTATTTGCTCCATTTAAAGGCTGTTTAATAGCAGAGGCAGCAGCCCCTGGTCTCCAATGGCAGTGCAGTAATTAAAATCACTAATGGCTGATGCTCCTAACAGCTGTCAGGGCCTGTAAACAGACAATTTAAAGTAAGTACTCCCAGAGGGAGGGAGAGCAAGAACGTGTGAGTGTGTGAGAGAGACAAGGAGACAGAAAATAAAAGTGACCAACAGAAGAAGTCAGAGGGACAGAGAGAGAGAGAGAAAGTCAGAGGGAGCCAGAAAGAGAAAATAGAGGGATTGAGAAAGAAAGTCAAGACAGGAGAAGAGATACAGAAAGTCAGATGTATCAAGAGTGAGAGGGACAGCGAGAGAAAGTGGAATGGCGAGAACGTGAGACAGTAAAGCAGAGATAAAGAAAGTTAGATGGACAATTGGAAAAGCAGGAGTGGAGAGAAAGAGAGAGGCACAGGAAGAAAGAGAAAGATGGACAGAGAAAGAAAGAGAAAGTGAATGTATATGTGTGAAAGAGAAAGATAGTCAGATGGAAAGACAGAGAGAGGCAACAATTCAGATCCCTGTGACAGAAAGGTATAAAGAGCGAGACAGAGTCAATGGCAACTTCCCTGAGAGACTGTGAAAGAAAAATGGAAACAGAGAGAGGGAATAACAGAGGCAACGACAACAACTTGCATTTATATAGCGCCTTTGCGGTAATAAAAGACGCTTCACAGCAGCATAATCAGACAAAATTTGACACCGAACCACGTAAGGAGTTATTAAGTGACCAAAAGCTTGATCAAAGAGGTAGGTTTTAAAGAGCGTCTTAAGGGAGGACAATGAGGTAGAGAGCTGGAGAGGTTTAGTGAGGGAATTCCAAAGCTTAGGGCCTAGGCAGCTGAAGGCACAGGTGATTAAAATCGGGGATACACAAGAGGCCAGAATTGGAGTAACGCAGAGTTCTAGGAGGGTTGGAGGAGGTTACAGAGATAGGCAGGGACAAGGCCATGGAGGGATTTGAAAAAAAGAATGAGAATTTTAAAATTGCGTTGCTGGACCGGGAGCCAGTGTAGGTCAGCGAGCACAGGGGTGATGGGTGAAGGGGATTTAGTGTGAGTTAGGATACAGGCAGCAGAGTTTTTCCAGATGCCTAGAGAAGAGAAAGGGAGAGTAAAGAATAGAGAGAGGGCCGCAGGAACAGAGGTAACAACACAATCCTCTGCAAGAGAGGGACGTCAGAGAGGAAGGCAACAGCAGAAACCCTTCTGAGAGAAAGAGAAGACAGAGACAGAGACAGAGAGAGAGAGGTTGAAGGCAAAAACACAGATTCCTCAATGAAAGAGAGGGAGCTGTAAAGGACTTAGAGAGAGAAGAAAGTGAAACAATAAACAAAAAGGTTAAAAATGAAAAATAGACAAAAAAAGACAGAAATTGAAAGGTCAAGAAAAAGAAGATAGAATAAGACTAACAGAATAAAACTGATATAAAAAGACAGTAAGAAGGAGAAAAAATGATAGGAAACAAGAAAAGACAGAAAGAAATCCAAATAAATGAATGAAAGGGAATAATGGATGGTCGACTGGCTGCTTGTCAGTTATCAGCCCGAGTTCCACAATGAGCTGTTGGTGGATCGATTGCTTGGAGAGGAAAGCCTGTCATTGCAATCCACTCCCTCACTGTTCAGATATTTTTTCTGCACCTGTAGGTTTTTGGAAATAATATAAATTATAATGAGAGGCAAGGAAGGAGGAGATATCTATACAGCAATTTACCTTCTGTTCATACTTAATGGCCCAGAAATTAGTGTCCCAACGCGCGAGTAAGCACCGTGTACTCACACGTGGGACCAATGGAATTGCCGGTTTTCTGCATGCACAGCGTATGCGCGGGAAACTGGCATTTCCGATCCTCTGAACCAAGGGGTTCAGAGGTCGAATGCGTGCGTGCAGGAGTCTGCGCGTGCGCGTTGAACTTCCTTTTTTTTTCCAGGTTTGCCCGTGCGTGAAGGCCTCCACTTTTTACACTTTAAAAAAGCAGACGTAAGGACTTAATTTTAAAAGGTAAGTGGTCTATTAATTAAAAATATAATTTTTTTTCCACAGGTTTATTATTTTTAAAGACTTTACAGTAAGGTAAGTGTATTTTTAGCCCCGATTTTTTATAAAATTATTTTTTTCAAAAATTTTAATTATTGTTTAAAATAGTTATTTAAAGTTATTTATAGTTCATTTAAATAGTATGATGTTTTTTTAAATTTTATTTCAAGTTTAAGTACTGTTTTGGGCACCCGGAGTTTTCATGAGTTTGACAGTTCTTACTGTCAAACTCATGAATGAACTTTTGCATCCTCCGATTGGTTGCCCAGTGCTCACGTGATCCCAGCCGACGCATCGCACTAAGTACGCCGCTGGGTCACGCAAGCACAGCGCGCCGGGAGCTGAACCGGGCCACAGACAGGAAAATCCATGCAGGCCCAGGCTTCAACTGCCGGCACGCTAGGTAAGTGTAGGTCGGGGGCTTGCACTTGCGGGAAGCCCCCGACACGAATTTCTGGGCCAATATGATTTTAGTGCAACTGATAATTTGAATAAGGCATTGCAGGTTGGGTTTGTGATGGTTCCCTTGTTTTAAAACTAAAGCTGGCTTCAATTAAGTTGAATTATATTAAAGATTAGAAATGTGTTCTCTATGGGCTCAGTGGGTAAAGGCACTGTCGGTATGGTACTGGGCAAACAGACTCTAAGGTCTCAAGCTTGATCTTCTGTCTATGAGGTTCAATTGACCTCATCAGGAGTTGGAGTGCTACAATTGACAGCAATGGTTCTGAGCTAGGCAGTAGGTAAAAAAAAACTCAGGTTCCCATTCCATTGGACATTGGAAAGAAAGAGAGAAAGAAGGGCAGAAAGACTTCCCTCTATATAGCTCCTTTCACAACTTCAGGATGTCCCAGAGTGCTTTAGAGCCAATTAAGTACTTTTGAATTGTAGTCACTGTAATATTGGAAACAAACCAACCAATTTGCACACAGCAAGGCCCCACAAACAACAATTAAATTAATGACCAGCATATCTGTTTTAGTGGTGTTGGTTGAGGGATAAATGTGGGCCAGGGCACTAAGGAGAACACTGGTCCCTTAGAGGATGAGACTGTGGAATTAATAATGGGAAACAGGGAAATGGCAGAGACTTTGAACAAATATTTTGTATCGGTCTTCACGGAAGAAGATACTAAAAGCATCCCATAATAATTGATAATCAAGGGGCTATAGGGAGGGAGGAACTTAAAACAATGACTATCACTGGAGAAAAAGTACTAGGCAAACTAATGGGACTAAATTAGTCCCCTGGACCTGATGGCCTGCATCCGAGGGTCTTAAAAGAAGTAGCTGCAGAGATAGTGGATGAATTGGTTGTAATCTACCAAAATTCCCTGGATTCTGGAGAGGTCCCAGCGGATTGGAAAACCGCAAATGTAACGCAGCTATTCAAGAAAGGAGGGAGGCAGAAAGCAGGAAAATATAGGCCAGTTAGCCTAACATCTGTAATTGGGAAAATGCTGGAATCCATTATTAAGGAAGTAATAGCAGGACATTTAGAAAATCATAATACAATCAAGCAGAGTCAACATGGTTTTATGAAAGGGAAATCGTGTTTGACAAATTTACTAGAGTTCTTTGAGGATGTAACGAGCAGGGTGGATAAAGAGGATTTGGATTTCCAGAAAGCATTCGATAAGGTACCACATACTGTAAAAGGTTACTGCACAAGATAAGAGCTCATGGGGTTGGGGGTAATATATTAGCATGGATAGAGGATTGGCTAACTAACAGAAAACAAAGAGTCGGGATAAATGGGTCATTTTCAGGTAGGCAAACTGTAACTAGTGGGGTGCCACAGGGATCAGTGCTGGGGCCTCAACTATTTACAATCTATATTAATGATATGGATGGAGGGAACGTGTGTACTGTAGCCAAATTTGTTGATGAAACAAAGATAGGTGGGAAAGCAAGTTGTGAGGAGGAGACACGGGGCTCGATTTTACCATTGGGGGCGAGCTGGGGCGTGTCAGGTGGTTTTCGTGTCAGGTCCCTGACTCCGATGTGAAGTGGGATAAAAGTGGGATTTAGCCCTAATTGGGCACTTGATTTTCAGTGTGTGAAAACCCTTGGCCCAATGAGTCTTTTCATACAGAAAGTCACTTCCGATGACATCATCAATGCTGCTGGATTTAAGGCCTGCAAGCAGCCTTGCTTCTTCTGGAGACTTTAAACTTTATGCCCATTGTTGTGATCGCTTCATTCAGCAACTATGTCCAGCAGTAGGCCAAAGTGTGCTCCATGGTTTGATGAGCCCTCCTTCCAAACTTTGGTGGAGGGAGCAAGATCAAATAAGAAGGTGCTCTTCCCTTCCTCAGGGAGGAAAAAGCCTCCCCAGCAGACTAAAGGTGTGTGGTTGCAAGTGGCCCAGGAGGTCAACTCCATATCGATGAGCCGCAGAACCTGGCTGCAGTGCAGGAAGAGGTTTCATGACTTTCTCCGCACAGGAAAAGTGAGTATGACTTTCCAATTACCCATCGCCTATCCTCACCAGCACTCTGCTTTGCCAACCTCTTCCTCCACATCCCACTTGACACTTACATCCCTGCACCCTTCCCCATTCCCTCTCTCTCTGTAGTCACATTCGCTTAACTATTTGACCATGCAGCCCTCACACTCTCCATCACTGTGATGCAATGACAACAACTTACAACACACAGGGAGGGCCCTTTGTCTCCTTCTAAGCATCTATGCTATGGGTTCTCTACACTCACTCCTTCATTCTCACTCAAACTTCACTTGTGTCCCTCATTGCAGGAAAAGAGAGCCCACAATAAGAGGGAAAGAGCGAGGACAGGAGGAGGGCCACCCTCAGTAGCCCAGCTCACCACCTCGGAGGAGGCAGCCCTGGAAATCGCCGGTGTCGAGGAAGATTCGCAAGTGGGGGATGGACAGACGGGCGCATCACAGCAAGCTGGTGACAGAATAGTTTGGCATCTATCTCATTGACATTGCACGAGTGACTGATAATGATTCTGATGCACTAACAGATTGACTTATTATCATCTGCACAATTTAGTGTGCATGCAACCTTTACCTCGCATCTCTAACTCTTTCTTTTACTCTCCCACAGGACCATCGACAGCCCACTGTCCAGGAGGAACAGCCTCTGCTTCAAGACTCCTCAGAGGAAGCTGCAACCCCTGAGGGTGCAGCGTTAGCAGAATTCAGCGCACCCAGCACCAGCGCACATACTCGCACCTCGGTGGGACCTTCACAAGATAGAGTAGTGTTGTCACCTGGTGTATCACAGCTCACAAGTGAGCATCAGCAGATGGTGGAGACAGGGACAGCAGTGGAGAGTCCTTGACGGAGGGCGCAGGGCTCTCCCAGCTCAGCTCAGCTGCATGTCGACCCTGTGCCTCTGGATCCATCCAGAAGGAGAGCGGTGCTGGAACTCCAGGAACAGTTGCAGGAGTCTCTGGCAGGTTTTGTCTCCAGGGTCATTGCGAATGGTGGAGCGAATGGAGGAGTCCATCGTGAACATGAGCAGAGCCTTTGTGGAGGCATTGCCGCATGAACGCATCACCACGGAAAGGATGGCAGCCTCCGTGGAAAGGATGGCTATGCTAGAGGAGAGGATGGCTACGGCCATGGAGGAGCTAAGTCGCCAGAGTGTTGAAAACATGGTCATTGTTCAGAATAGACTGACATCTCTTGAGGAGCGATGATCAGCTATTGAGCATAGAAACCAGACCTTCATGGAAGTCCTCTGGAGTAGGACTTCCAGTGCAGAAATGGGTCCTCATGACCCCCCCTGAAGTGCAGCAAGGTGCTGTCAAGCCACTTGCTAGCTCTGAAGTGGGGCTGACCCATGAGAGGGATGTTGGTGGCAGAGAACAAGGGCATCTCAGCCCCTGCACAGCTGCAGGAGCAGCAGACAGTTGCCGAGCCCTCACAGGCTCGCAACCCCAGCGGACGCCCGCCAAAGGTGTCGAGACAGGAGCAGCAAGAAATTGAGCAACGGGCCTCTAAATCTGCTGAAGCCACAGGGGAAACACCACGTAGGAGCACTCATAAGAGGAAGATAAATCACAAGGTAGTCACTTGGGTGTTCTGTTGTATTGTTTTTTGACAAGCCATCCTTGTAATGTGATGATAAACAGATTTGATGGCAAACTGTTGAAGTTTTGGCCTGTGTCATCTCGCAAATGGGACTTCCACATTGAGGGCTTAGGGTGAGTTGCAATTGTCAGTATGGTGGTCAGAGTGATAGGAATCCACAGGTTCTTGTCCATTGTCGATGCTCTGGTAAGAAGGTGCGAGGCAAAAGTGCTTGATTGTGCAGGCTAAGCAAATCTGGCCAACATGAGTGTGTCCCTTGCATCTGGGGCAGCAATATGGTGGCGCTCTGGCGCCTTCTGGCCTGTGCAGCTTCAGGTGGGTGAGCAGCAGCTTGGCGCTCCTGTTGTTGCCGCAGCTGGTCTTCGTCCAAATCTGATGTCCAGGAGGCAAGGAAATAAATGGTTCCCATGCTTCTGGTATATGCCTCAGTTGAGGAAGTGCTCAGTCAAGCTGGGGAGAGGGGTTTCCCAGGAGGTCACACTGGAGATGGATGTCAGGCTCCAAACTTCCACAACAATGAGTAGGCCGCTAAGAGTTTCCCCAGACCTGAGACAACAAAGTTCTGCCACCTGCAAATGATCATTGGTGAAAACTCCTTTTTAATGGTGGAGCTGCAGCTGTTGGTAAGCAATCCACTTGTGAGGCCACCAGGATTCACTGGCGTGTTCCAGCGGAGACAAGCAGGATGGGGGAAATGTGTTAAAATCAGAAAGGCCTCTCAAAATGGGAGTATAGAGGCAATTAACTGGTTGTTAAGGGCCTATCCCGCCTCTTAGAGGTGGGATGGAAACAGGGTCTGAAACCCCGATTCTGTGAAAATTGCTCGGAGACGGGATCGGAGCCGCCTGCCATTTTTTGCGATTTTTAACACCTCACACGCCTCCAATCCCGTCTCCTCGGGCCTGGAAAAATCGAGCCCTAGGAGTCTGCAAAAGGATATAGATAGATTAAGTGAGTGGGCAAAAATTTGGCAGATGGAGTATAATGTGGGAAAATGTGAGGTTATCCACTTTGGTAGGAGAAATAAAAAAGCAAATTATTACTTAAATGGAGAGAGACTACATGATGCTGCGGTACAGAGGGATCTGGGGGTCCTTGTACATGAAACACAAAAAGTTAGCATGCAGGTACAGCAAGTAATTAGGAAGGCAAATGGAATGTTGGCATTTATTACAAGGGGGATGGAGTATAAAAGTAGGGAAGTCTTGCTACAACTGTACAGGGTGTGGGTGAGACCACACCTGGAGTACTGCGCACAGTTTTGGTCTCCTTATTTAAGGAGGGATATACTTGCATTGGAGGCAGTTCAGAGAAGGTTCACAAGGTTGATTCCTGAGATGAAGAGGTTGTCTTATGAAGAAAGGTTGAGCAGGTTGGCCTATACTCATTGGAGTTTAGAAGAATGAGAGGTGATCTTATTGAAACATATAAGATTCTGAGGGGGCTTGACAGGGTAGTTCCTGAGAGGGCGTTTCCCCTTGTGGGGGAATCTAGAACTAGGGGGCATAGTTTCAGGATAAGTGGTCGCCCATTTAAGACGGAGATAAGGAGGAATTTCTTCTCTGAGGGTCATGAATCTTTGGAATTCTCTACCCCAGAGAGCTGTCGAGGCGGAGTCATTGAATATATTTAAGGCGGAGACAAATATTTGAGCTACAGGGAAGTCCAGGGTTATGGGGAGCGGGCAAGAAAGTGGCGTTGAGGCCAAGATCAGATCTAATTGAATGGCGCGGCATGATCGAGGGGCCGAATGGCCTACTCCTGCTCCTATTTCTTATGTTTTTATGCCCCTGCTCCTCTTCGAATCGTGCAATGGGATCTTTTACGTCCACCTGAGAGGGTAGATGGGGCCTCGGTTTAACGACTCATTCGAAAGACGGCATCTCCGACAGTGCAGCACTCCCTCAGTACTGCACTGAAGTGTCAGCCTAGATTATGTGCTCAAGTCTCATGAAGTAGGGCTTGAACCCACAACCTTCTAACTCAGAAGCAAGAGTGCTACCACTGAGCCAAGGCTGAAACATCCCATGGCACTATTCAAAGAGCGGGCAGTTCTCAACATTTTGCCCTCAAGCAAAACTGCCAAAACAGATCAACTCATCATTTATGTAATCTCCTTCAGCCCCACAACCCCCCGAGAAGTCTGCGCTCGTCAAATTCTGTCCTCTTGAACATCCCTGATTATAATCAGTCAACCATCGGTGGCCGTGCCTTCAGCTGCCTAGGCCCTAAGCTCTGGAACTCCCTTCCTAAGTCTTTCCGCCTCTCTACCTCAGGGACAGGAAGGAGCTGTACCAATGGGATGGGCTCCACCTGAACCGGGATGCGACGCGTGTCCTAGCGGAAAGGGTAAATAGGGACGTGGCAAAGGCTTTAAACTAGTAATGTGGGGGGAGGGATCAACAAGAAATATAACCAGCCTAAATATAAACAAAACAGGAAAAGAGAGCATAGGAAAGAATAAACTAAGGGAGGACATTGGTGGCAAGGGAATAAATAGAGTTATAGCATGGAAGTCTAAAAAGATGGTTAAGCATAAAGTGAGAGGAAATCCTATTAAAAATGAGTTAAACTGTCTGTACAGCAATGCACACAGTGTCCATAATAAAACAGGGGAGCTGGAGGCAATCATGCATTGTGAGGAAGCAGATATAGTAGGGATTACTGAGACATAGCTACAGAAAAATCAGGACTGGGTATTAAACATTGCAGGGTATAACTTATTTAGAAAAGATAGGGAAGGAAAAAGGGGAGGTGGAGTAGCTGTACTTATTAGGAATAACATAATGGCAGTAGAAAAAAGTGACATAGATATCAGCAAGACAAAAATAGAATCCATATGGATAGAGATAAAAGGTAATAAAGGATCAATCACACTAATAGGCATAGTCTACAGACCACCTAATAGTGGAAGGGAGGTGGAGAAAGAAATATGCAGACAAATTAGGGAAATTAGTAAAAAACATAGAATAATAATCATGGGGGATTTCAACTACACCGATATTAATTGGACAGAAGAGGTAGGTAAAGGGGATAAGGGAATGGAGTTCCTACAATGTGTACAGGACTCCTTGCTAACCCAATATGTAAAAAGCCCAACAAGGGAGGATGCGCTATTGGATCTAGTAATGGGGAATGAACCAGAGCAGATAAGGTAAGTAAAAGTCGGGGAACATCTAGGCAATAGTGACCATAATATAATATGCTTTAAGATGGTAATTGAGAAGGATATAGTTATGACAAAAACCAGGTTAATAGCTTGGAGAAAAGCTGATTTGGAGGGGCTGAGAATAGAACTTGGGAAAATAAAATAGGCAACAATATTGGCAAACAATGATGTAGAACAGCAATGGGAAACATTTAAAATGGTGTTCAACAGAGTGCAGGAAAAATATATTCCGCTAAAAGGAAAGAACAAACTAAACAATAATGAGACTCCATGGATGAATAAAGCCACAAGGAAACAATTGAGGGTAAGGAAAGAGGCATACATTAAGTACATAGACAGCAGGGGAGGGCATGATAAGGGAGAATATGAAAAGATTAGGAGAGAAGTCAAAAAAACAATTAGGGATGCAAAGAGGAACTATGAAATTAAATTATCAAGGAACATAAAACAAAATAGTAAAATATTTTACAGGCACATCAATAAAAAGAGGAAGGTTGGGGTGGGGTTAGAGCCATTAAGGGATAGACAGGATAATACTACAGGTAACGATAGAGAGATGGCAGAAATAGTAAATCATTATTTCGCTTCAGTATTTACCAGGGAGATAGATCAGGTGGGTAAGACATTGGATGATGGGATTAGTAATGAGATAATTAGTAATGAGGTAATTAAAAATAAAAAAGGGGATATATTAAATAAACTAATCAAACTCAAAGAGAATAAAATCCCTGGTCCAGATGGATTGCACCTATGCATTTTAAAATAATCTAGGGATAGCAGAGGCATTACTACGCATATTTAATAATTCGTTAGAAAAAGGTGTAGTGCCAGCGGACTGGCGGATAGCTAACTTAATACCTATATTTAAGAAGGAGGATAGAACATTTGCAGGGAATTATAGACCAGTCAGCTTAACATCGGTGGTAGGAAAAATAATGGGAGATCCCAACTAAAGGAGAAAATAGAAGAACATCTAAAAAACAAAATATAATACTGTAATGAGTAGTCAGCATTGATTTCAAAAGGGAAAGTCTTGCTTGACCAACCTTATTGAATTTTTTGAAGAGGTAACAGAGAGAGTAGACAATGGTAATGCAGTAGGTGTAATTTATCTGGATTTTCAAAAGGCCTTCGATAAGGTACCCCATAATAGACTGATGAACAAGGTCAGAGAATGCAGAGTCAGGGGACAAGTAACAGAATGGATTATTGGCTGGCTTCAAGACAGGGTATCTATTCACAGTGGCAGAAGGTGGGTCATGGTGTTCCACAAAGATCAGAGCTGGTACCACTGCTGTTCACAATTTACATTAACGATTTAGACTTTGGAATCAAAAACACAATTTCTAAATTTGAAGACAGCACCAAATTGGGAGGGATAGTCAATACTGAGGAAGACTGCAACAAATTGCAGGAGGACATGAATACATTTGCAGAATGGGCATATAATTGGCAAATGAAGTTCAACACAGATAAATGTGAGGTATTACATTTTGGTAGGAAGAATAGGGAGGTCATTTATCACTAGGTGGAGTAGAGGAACAAAGGGATCTTGGAGTACAAATACACAAATCACTAAAAGTTGTGACACAGGTTAGCAATGCCATAAAAAAGCAAACCAAGCACTATGCCTTATTTCTAGAGGTATAGAAGTGAAAAGTAGGGAAGTTATGCTAAACCTGTATCAAACCTTGGTTAGTCCGCACAAGAGTATTGCATACAGTTCTGGTCGCCATATTATAAAAAGGATATAGAGGCACTGGAGAGGGTGCAGAGAAGATTTACAAGGATGATACCAGAAATGCGAGGGTATACATATCAGGAAAGGATGAACAGGCTGGGTCTCTTTTCTCTTGGGGGAGAAAAAAGGCTGAGGGGTGACCTAATAGAGGTCTTTAAAATTATGAAAACTTTTGATAGAGTGGATACAGAGAGAATGTTTCCACTTGTGCAGAAAAGCATAACTAGAGGCCATCAATATAAGATAGTCACCAAGAAATCCAATAGGGAATTCAGAAGAAACTTCTTTACCCAAAGAGTGGTGAGAATGTGGAACTCACTAGCACAGGGAGTGGTTGAACTGAATAGTATAGATGCATTTAAGGAGAGGCTAGACCAGCATATGAGGGTTATGCTGATAGGTTTAGATGAGGAAAGAGGGGAGGAGACTCATGTGGAGCATAAACGCTGGCATGGACTGGTTGGACCAAATGGCCTGTTTCTGTGCCATATCACAGAATCACAGAATCACAGAAACCTCACAGTGCAGATAGAGGCCATTTCGGCCCATCGAGCCTGCACCGACACATATCCCACCCCCGATCCCCGTAACCCCTACACCAACACATATCCCACCCTATCCCCGTAACCCCACGTATTTAATCCCCCTAACACTAAGGGTCAATTTATCATAGCCAATCAACCTAACCTGCACATCTTTGGATGTTATCCTATGTAGTCCCATGTACGTTGCTTTCCTCCTTTAAGACGCTCCTTAAAACCTTCCTCTTTGACCAAGATTTTGGTCATCTGCCCTAATTTCTTATGTGGCTCAGTGTCAAATTTTTGTCTTGTAATATGCCTTGGAATGTTTTACTACATTAAAGGTGCTATATAAATACATGTTGTTGTTTGTGGGATCTTGCTGTGCACAACTTGGCTGCTGCATTTGTTCACATGACAACAGTGACTGCACTTCAAAATTAATCTGTTCATTGTAAAGTATTGTGGGACATCCTAAGGGTGCAATAGTCGTATAAATTGTTACTTTTCATTCCTGATCGCCATTCAGTGAACCCTGCTGGAACGTGAACATGTGAATATTGGATGAGGATTTTTATTTATTCATTCTGAGGATGTCCGCGTCCCTACTGAACTGTGATGTCCCCCTCCCTACAGTCTAATAAATTGCTGGTGCTCACTCTCTAGTCTTTTGGCCAAGGACCCAGATGGTGGCCAATATCCCATCAGCACCTTGAGGAGAGTGAGAGAGAATATTAGGATAAAATGAGAAAGTTGCAGGCTAGCAATAAGATAATATTAATCATGTAAATAGCTCTGTATTATTTTTTTATTTCTAATGCCAGGGTAGTTACATTTTGATTTGTGTTATAAAATTCACTTTAATTAAAAGCAATCTTTCTGTGCGACACCCTCCAGCCCTCTCAACCCAATCCCTAATTAATACAAATCACTGAAAAGACACTTCCCAGTCTATATCCACGTGTGCTCCTGAATAATGGTGGGAAGAGGGAGAAGACAGATTGCAAACAGTCACATTTTTAACCACCATCGTAAGTATTAGCTTAAGTATTATATAGCACGTTCTCCAGAAATGATTCAAGTTAGAATTTTAGATATTTTATGATATTTTAATTACATTTAGTGATGTAATTAATAGAAGAAGTGCGTTTAATAGAACAAGTTGAATTACTATAATTTCAGAGTTGGTTCCTAAATGGGAAAAATAAGGGAATATAATTTAAGAAAGGAGCAGATTAGTTACAAAATTTCTGTACTCAGACCCTTGCAGCTTTGAATCGACGAAAAATTGCTTTTCCAATCAATCTCTGCGAGATTCAACCAGATTCAACACTTTTCGGCTCATGATTTTTCCGTAAATTAACTTAATTTAATCATTAAAAAAATGGGATTCTTCAGAATCCTCCGAAAATTAATTGCAGATTATTCTCCCCTCCCCTTGAAGGCTTGTTGCAGACAGAGGGAGTTGTTGCTCTGTCCCGGTTGATTGATTGATTGATCGAGCGATGGATGGAGTGATTGACAGCTCCCCTCCCCATTCTCCGGCGGCGGTCGCTATGGTGTAATGCAAATCAATCTGCCGGAGAGGTTTCCTATTGGTGACGGGTGACATGGCACACCTCTTTGTGGGCGTGACGATGAGCCGGGGTGTATAAAATGGAGCTCTTTGAGCCTTGGGAGCTATTTCACTCAGGGTTGGGCGCGGAGAGAGGGAGAGTAACAATAATAGTGCAAAAAGATCCAAGTGACACTTTCAATTCAAATCGCAGCCGCGGTGGGAGTTAAATTATTTATTAATTATTGAAAGCGGCGCATCGTGTCCATTCTGCACGGATGCAAGAACTCTGCCCTTCTTGAGAAAGGAAGGGGAACCAACGGGAAACACACCTTGAGATTTGCACTGGATCATTTACCCGGACGCTCCATCTGAAAGTTTTCCTGACAAGTGGGAGCAAGAAACGAAATCTTTGCAGAAGAGAAACTTTGCAACAGGACAGCAACGAAAAGTGAGTGAGGGAAAAAGAATAAAGCCATTCAGAAGAGTTAACTGCAAACAGCTACCGTTCCAGATAAGACAGGGAAAGCTCTTGAGAAATCGAATCGTCTTTTTAAAAAGAAATTTTAAGCCAAGTTTCCGCATGCACAAATAAGGGGCATCTCACTCCCTTATATACAGTAGGGTTTTAAAAAAAAAAACTTAATTTTAATTGGATTTTTTTTTGCATGCCGTAGGAAGAAAATTGGAAGGGAGTTTGAGTTGGAAGATTCTTTTCAGGACTGAGAAGGGGTGCAACACCCTGGGACAGAGCGACTCCATCCCGGCTGTGCTTAGCCCCACCACCCAGTGTTTGGAGATCGGAGCCTCCTCTCTCTCTCTCTCTCTCTTGTCTGCGTTGTGTTGTCTGGTTCTCTCTCCTAAGTATATGAACTTGCAATGGCCTCCGACCTCGGCATGAGCGCGGACTTGCCCACCAGCCCCTTGGCCATCGAGTACGTGAACGACTTCGACCTCATGAAGTTCGAGGTGAAGAAGGAGCCTCCCGAAGCCGAGCGCTACTGCAACCGCATCTCGGGCTCGCTGTCCTCCACCCCGATCAGCACCCCGTGCAGCTCGGTGCCCTCCTCGCCCAGCCTATGCGCCCCCAGCCCGGGCGGCAGCAGCAACAAAGCGCATCACCTGGAGGACCTCTACTGGATCAGCAACTACCAGCACCACCTCAACCCCGAGGCGCTCAACCTGACCCCCGAGGATGCGGTGGAGGCTCTGATCGGCAGCTCTCAAAGCCACCACCACCACCACTTCGAGGGCTACAGGGCGCAGCAGTACCCCGGGGAGGAGATGCCCATCAACGGTCACCACCAACACCAAGCCCCGCCGCACCACCACCACCACCACCACCACTTGCGCCTGGAGGATCGCTTCTCCGACGACCAGCTGGTCAGCATGTCGGTGAGGGAGCTCAACAGGCAGTTACGGGGCTTCAGCAAGGAGGAGGTCATCCGCCTCAAGCAGAAGAGGAGGACCTTGAAGAACCGAGGCTACGCTCAGTCGTGCAGGTACAAGAGGGTCCAGCAGCGGCACATGCTGGAGAGCGAGAAGTCCCTCCTCCAGCAGCAGGTAGACCAGCTCAAGCAAGAGGTGGCAAGGCTGGCCAAAGAAAGGGACGTCTACAAGGAGAAGTACGAGAAGATGGCAAGCAGGAGCTACAGGGAGCCGGCACCGGCCACCTCCAACCCTGGCAAAAACAATCCCTCTTCCAACGAGTTCTTCATGTGAGTTGGAATGCACTCAAGCTAGGAAAAAGGAAAACCAAAAGGGGGCGAGAAACACTTTTGATGTGACTTCAACTTAGTGTACAAAACCTTTTAGAAGAGGGGGTGGAAAGACTATGTAAATAATTTGAAAAAGACAATTATGTGGGACATATTCTGCAGATGCTTTGAGTTTTGTTTGATATGGGGGAATGTTACAGACTCACTTCAGAAGAGTACAATCCTGAAGAATGGAAGTCAAAAACATTTGCTGGTGAAAGATATATTTAACAGGGAAAAAAAACTTACAAATCCAGTAAGGAGAAAGAGGAGAGAGAAATGAGCTAAAATGAGAAATATATTTAAAAAGGAAAAAAAAAACTTTACAGGGGCAAAAACTGACTTTGAATCACAAGAGACATGTTACAAAAAAATTGTGAGTTTCAAACAAATGTGGACTTTTTAAAACCAATCCTGCATGCTGGACATGTATGGCGTTTAAAGTACTTTCTCTTTTTTGTACCCAGTCCTGTTGGGAGGGGGGGAAAAAAGCATGGCTCCTGGTTTTAATTTAAATTTTTCTTCATTTCCGAGCATCATTAGAGAGCAACAAGGGGATTAAAAATGGCTGCGTTCTGGAATAATAACTTAACGTGTGGAAATGCAGCTGTAAATGTCCCGCAACACAGTAGGGGAAAATAATGGGAGATATGACTTTGCAAGTGATCTTACCCCAGTGATTACATGGGTCGAGTGCCGCTGCTGTAGTTTCTTTTTACATTATCATCTTACGTTTTCCATTAAAAAAATGCTGTATAAAGCCAGATTTAGGGGAAAAATTTAAACGACTTGAATATTTAACTGCATTGTACCTGTACATAGAATGGTTTAGGTATCTGCCTTTTTCTCCATTTTTTTTTTTGAGCCTATATTTTGCTTGATCGAGTCTTAAAAGAACTTTATAATTAAGAGCATGCAGATAATGTAAAGAAATGAAAACAAAAATCATTTAATAATGTAGATAAAAAAGATAAAAAGCCTACTGCACTATCAGAAGCCGAATTTGTTTTATAAATAAGGCTTATTTTTTTTTAAACTTTGTTTTTAACTTATTAGAATTATTGAGATGATTGCTGTTTGAGTCTTGGGTTGGAGACGGGGGGGTGGGGGGGGTGCAGGGAGGGAGGGGGAAAGCGGAAATTTGGAAGGAAATTGCTCAGGTTTTAAAGGTGATGGTGGGCTTTGTTTTAAATCGGATAGAATTGAATAATTCCCATCGTTGTGGAGCAGTGGCCCTCGTAGGAAATTGCTCCTTGATTTGTCGGGGGAGGGAGAATCCGTACCTGGGGGGGGGGTGGTGGTGGGAGGGGGCAAGGAAGGTTAACACTGTCTGGAGCCATATATTGGTAAGCGCACTCCGGGTTTGTTTAAGGGAGATCGTTGGGCTCTTAAGTGAAAAGCAGGTATTCCTGGAATACAGTCGAGGAAAGATAATAAGTTATTGAACTCTAGAGCCACTGCAGACATTTCTGGAACACTTCCCGATTATAAAAAAAAAACAAAAAAACATTTGGTTTAGAAATTCCACTAAATTTTTTTTTCACATGGGTTCAAAAGATCCAAGCGCTTTATAATTAAAAAGTATGGTTAGAAATGAAATGTCGTTTGGTTTGGCAAAGCAGGAATCCAGTATTGTTTCCTCCTCTTACCCCAGCCACCCACAAGCTTTTTTTGTCTCTGGGGTGGTGGGGGGGGGGGTCAAAAAGGCAAATGGAATAGTTGTGAATGAGAAGATTCTAGAACGGGTTACTGTTAATAGGAGGGGAAAAAGAAGAGAAGAATGATGGGAACCGATGAAAACGGGTGATTCAAAGTAATTCTAAAAGAGTGAAATCCAGTGAGGCAGGTGCAGTACTGTACATTGCTGTGTCATCTATATTTATATAAAGCAATATGGATTCTTTAAAATTACAGAAATTTTGTCAACTGAATCTTTCATTGTAAAAATTTTTTTTCCCTCCCCCCCACCCCCCCCCTCGGCGAAGGGAGCGAGGATCCGGTTTTTCCGATTGATGCTGCATGTTCACTCTGTTTTTGAATGACACCAAAAATGACTTAACAGCTTCATTCTATCGCTGCGTTTTATGTAAGGGCAAAATTAGCACCGCGGGTGCCGGATTCGTAAAACCTGCGCGAGAGAATTGGTTTTCTTTTCCCCCTCATCCCCGTTTGCTGCCGCTTGCAACAAATTCGAGAAATAAAGAGCTGAATCGCAGAGTAATCTGTACGTGTTTATTCTCTAATAAAATGCTTTTTTTTAAAAATGCAAATTTTTTCATGTGTGCAGAAATTCTACAATGCAATCTAAACTCAACTGAAATTGTTCTGTTTTTTTTGTTGCCCCTCATTTCCAGTTTGTTTAAATTGCAAGTCACCATCAGTAAGACAGGTCGGCATTGTTTGCCCGCATGACCGTTGGGCCTGGAGCTGTTGCCAATGTCCAAAGGAGCCAGTCTTTTCCATCCCGCTTGCTTCCAAAACAAGCCTGCGGAGGGGTCGGACATTAAACTGGCAGCTTTCAATTTAGACCGTGCCTTGCTGCATGCTTCATGACTGCTGAGGAGCGGTCATCGCAGGCTCTCGCGCCCCTCCCGTTTGCGTTTCGTTAGGGGCACGCGCTTTTTTTTGCGGGATTCCGGCCCACCCTCCTGAGTCTGGAGCTTTTATCATTGAGAAACATTATCTGGTGATCAGTTTTATTTTAACTTGAATTCAGCAAGGTGACTTTATTGAATGTCCTGCTCGTGCAATAGAACCGGCTTTTTGTGTTCTGCCGAGAGAGATTGTGTGAGAAAGAGAGGGGAATGCATTACTTACTTGGGTACAGCTGAGCATTGCATGAATTGCAGTAGTGTTTTTAAACTGAATACATTTTTTTTAAAATTAAGCAATTCATGGGGAGTGATTGTTGATTTCATTGTGTGCATAGATATAAGGTAATTCACCTGCAGTTTACGCCTGATAATTCAGTCTGTTTTTTTGTTGCACTAAAATTTGAATTATTGAAGAACTTGAATAAAGTGGGTATTCAGTGCTTTAAAAAAAAAAAAATCGAGTCATCACTTGTCAGATAATTTGAGTTGAGGACCAACCTATGCCCTTGGCTATGCATCCCAGGCTGAGTGATTCAATCTGTTTCATGTTCCACCGGAACTTGAACATAGGGAGAAAGGGGGAGAAGGGGAACTCTTTGGCTGCAAGTTCAAAGTGCATTTCTTTTGGTGTTGAAGCCTCCATATCTGTGGCGTTCAGTCTCGTTGCCTCAGGAATTGCTGCAGCTTGGACTAACACAGCCTCCTATACGATTGATTTTTTTTTTGTCTTGGGGTGGGTGGGGAGAGGTGTAGAAATGCACAAACCACACTCGATGGTTAATCAGAGAAATGGCTGCAGTCAAGGCAGAACTGGACATTTGTGCTCTTCCTCATGATTCAGCATGAGAATTTAAATAAAATGACCCAAGAGCCCAGGCAGGACAAGTAAGACACTCTGTGCGTTTGATATACCACGGGATCGATTTCTTACTCCGGTCTTGCTTACCCTTAATCACTAGTTATATCACCCCTTTTAAACATATTTAAATCCTTACACTTGAGAAGGCAATCATGCGGGGAGAACGCAATCATGCGGGAAGGACAAAATTTGCCAGTTCTAGCCATTTAGCTGTCTCCTTTTTGCACGAGCTGCTTTTCGTTTGAGCCTATTGTTTGCATAGGAATGGGAATGCAGAATGGAGGGGGCTGAAATGCATGGACTAATTTAACAAAGCTTTTTTTAAAAAAAGGAAAAATGTTCTAGTAAATCTGAGTTAAAAAAACACATGATCAGTATAATTATACTATAAAACTAAAAGGACTGGGATTCAAGGGAGGGAATAGCGAGCGTTTGCTTCAGTGACTTGAGTTTGCATATTATGGTGGAGAGGTGCAAGAAAATTAGCAGAAGATTGTGACGGCACTTCCTTCTGTCAGCATTCTCATAGTTGTGCCTTAAAGCAAAAGGTTTTAAATGTTTTAAAATTAATTTTTAAATTAAACTTGAGGCTTTAAATTCTCTGACGCACCTTGTGTGCCCTACCTTTCACCCCAGCACTGAAGTGGTTGGTTGATGCACCTACTGCATGATGATGATGAGACTATTTGCGTCCTGAGCACAGAATTGCAAAGCTCAGCATAATAATTAAAAAAAAAACCTACGCAGCTCTCAATCCAGGTTCATATACATCAGAAAGCAAATTGGAAAGATGGGGGTTGGTTGGGGTGGGGGGGGGGGGGTGGGTTGTGAGTGGAGTAGAGAGATTCTCGGTGACTCCATTCAAGCAGCGATGAGCGCACAAGTGGCATTTTGCACAGCATTGCAGAGCAGAGGATGGGGTGAAGTGGAGGCAAAGAGCAAGTGATCAAACCGGGTGTCCAATTGAAAAGAAAATCTGCTAATTTGCGTCTTTAAAAATCGTAGTAATTTTGACACATTACATTTTATCGGATCTGTTCGGTGCTGAGAAGAATAGCTTATTAGAAGAATATAATAGTGAAGTGAGAAGTTTTAGATCTGAATGTATGGAGAATTCATGTATTTTTCACAATATTCGATGGAAAGTCTTTTTGTAACAGCCTTGTCAAAACTGGTGCGAGCTGGCCTCGACTCTGTCTGCTGCTGCACCCTGCTTGAACTTTCCTTCTCCTCTCAGGAATATGCTGAATTTTTCTGGGATACAGTTGTCACATTGTGTCGCCCAAGTGGGCATTCTTCATGCGTCAGCCTTGACGATGTGTCAGCAGGGCTATTTGACTGTAGGAGCATCACGGTCCAACCCACTCCTGTCCGTGTCTTGTCCATATACCCCTGTGTTTTTCTAGTAGAAGTCAACTGCATAGTGATCAGGGGCACTAGCATATACACCATATATGTATTTCACTTGGTGAAGCCTCGGGATGCTGAGGCACATTGCGGCAGCCCCCATCTGCTGCCCTGATTTAAGAGCAGCTAATTTGGTGCAGGTTGGGGATTGAGCCTGGGACCTTTCTGCTCTGTGGCAGTGCATTTACTGAGTTACCCACTGTAGGCAGCACACTTCCCTCCCCCACCCGCTGCCCTTCCAAAAAAAAAAGCAGGCTGCAGAAGGAGTTTCTAAGGCCACTTTAATTGATGTTTCACTGGCAAGATGTTCTAACAATCCATCTGTGATTACCTCGTGTAGCCTTGTCTCCCTGCAGTTTGAAAGCAGCAGCTGCACATGACACGCTATCTGTAACTAAAAGTTAGAATTCCTTAGTGTTCTCTGAATATGCCACTGTTATCTCAGACCACAGCGTGGCTCCCAGTTATTGTGGAATTCTGAAAACACACCACTAACTGGGACTTGAGGTTTGGATAGTCTGGGACCTGTCGGTCTATCCAATAGTGTTGAGAGTGTAATGGGTACTTGGGGATGCATAATGGGCAGCTGGGAGTGAGTTACTCGGAGAGTAGCCGATACCTGGGGACGAGTTCCATGCAGAATAACTGTCTCTTGGCATGAATTACTTAGAGAATAATGAACCTGTGAGGAGTGAATTTCAGTCAGTAATCTTGCAGTGAGGAAAACATGAAAACTCCCTAATTAGGAGATGAAAGCCAATCTGGAACTCTTGTAATACATTATATATACTATAATAAGCAGAATGAGGGGGGTCTTATTAAGTTTGGATCACTTTATTTTGTTGATGGTGGATGTTAAGGCGATAACCATGAAACAGGGCCCGTTGGCAAATGTTGTTGCCTGTACTAATGGCTGCATTCTTGTAAACTAATCACTCCAGTTGTATGATCACGATAAATAGTAATAAGCTGAGAATTAATAGTCACATCTATGCTTCTATTCATGCCAATCACACACCAGACTTTGACACAGAACAAATTTTTAAAAAAAGTAAATCATTGACCAGCATCCTGAAATTTACCAGTAATTACAATTGCCTTCTGACCTCTGCAATTTCCAAGTGCTACAATTACCTGAATTTTAAAGAAGTGGCTTTAAAGCAGACCAGATTAGCAATGAGACACTGCAACTGCTCAACCCCACCGGAGATCTGCTTGCATCTATAATGGGTATCGCCTTTAGTCCGGGTTTATCGTACACATAGGAGTTTTGGTTTTTGGTAATTTTTTAAACCATTTTTCATTTGGACCCCACTTGATGGTATCGATGCTTTTTCATTTGCTACACAAAAAAAATTAAACATTGAAGCAAGTTTGGGTGAAGTGGAAAAGCTAAACAGCAGGTGAAACTGCAGATTCACATTGTGCAGTCTGGGGAAATGAGCATTAGAATAAGAGAGAGGGGGGCGTGAATTCTGCAATCACTCTACCAGCATTACAAGTTTCATGATAAGATTACATGATGATTTTGCCTGCAGAATTTTCACTTTTTTGGTGGTTGATGGGCAAATTGGAAAAACAAAAATATTTTTTTTTTTTTGCTTTAAGGTGAAAAGCAAGACACTAGCTACAATATTCAGATAATATAATCAGTTTGCGTTGGAATGTAACAGCATTCAGGTGGGATCAAACCCTCTCCTAAACCCACAGGAATGGAGCACAACCGTTATTTAAAAAAAGTTGTTCTTGGGAATACTGGCATTTATTGCCCACTCCTAGTTGCCCAGAGGACATTAAGTAAACCACATATTGTGGGACTGGGGTCACACGTAGGGCAGATGAGGTCATGGTTGCAGGTTCCCTTAAGGACATTAATGAACAATTACCTGAGGATTGTCCTTATTACAACAATCCAGCCGCTTTCATGGTTATTTTATCTGGTGCTAGGTTTTACTGAATTTATTTTCCCCACTTGCACAAAGTGGGATTTGAACTCATGGTGTAGGGGTTACGGGGATCGGGTGGGTTATGTGTCGGTGCAGGCTCGATGGGCCGAAATGGCCTCTATCTGCACTGTGGGGTTCCTGTGATTTCTGTGATAGTCCAGTACCATAAACCACTAGGCTACCGTACCCATACCCATTTAACTCATTTCCATTGGCGAGTTACTTTACTGCTAATAGGCTAGCAGAGAGATGTAGAATTCGAGACAGATGGCCCTCTGTCTCATGCACCCCCTAGTGGATGGCTTCAGAACAGCATTAAAGGGCACAAAAGTGAATCACTGATCTGATCATGTCCGCACGTGTACTTGCAAGAAATCGGGAGTGGGAATCCTGGTTAATTTGATTTCTCCCTTCCTTAACCCACGGTCTCTTGAGGCCATGTGTAATAGTTCCCTTACTGCCACCAAGGCTCAGATCAAATAACTCGGCACAGATTGAGTTCTCCCCGGTGTCCTGGCGAACATACCTCAACCAACATCACTAAAACAGATTATCTGGTCATTATCACATTGATGTTTGCGGGACTTTGCTTTTCACAAATTTGCTGCCACGTTTCCTACATTACAACAGTGACTACACTTCAAAAGTACTTCATTGGCTGTAAAGGGCATGGTGACATCCTGAAAGGCGCTAAATAAATGCAAGTCTTTTTAGAGGTTTTCCTTCTCTGTGTTCATTTACACACTGAACTGTGCAATTACCCATTGATCCTTCTGGAGAGCTGTGAGATGTTTAATTAAAAAAAACAAGGAACCCTACTGTTAATTTCCACCTTCCTGTTTTTATTGGAACAGTGTCCATCTCTAGGTGTCCAATCGCTCCGTGTCTTGCTGCTCAATGACATCTGTGGAAGGCTCGCACTGCACGATTGGTGAGAAGGGATATCGACGTGCAATGTTCTAAATTACCAGTGAAGATTTAAAAATAAATTATTCAGATGAATATTGTATGTTAAATAATTACAAACAGACGCCGGTGATCAGGAGACTTCCTAACTGAGCAACATGAGGCAGGAAAATAAGTAACTGAAAGAACTCACTTGTTTGTTTGTCAGAGGATGGTTGGTAGAGAATGGACTATTAAAATATCATGTTGAATGAGCACTGCCAACCTGGCATAAACTAGTCTGCTGATGCTCACTGTCTAGGCACACACTTGACAAATAGGCAAGTGTGTGAGGTACATGACACCCATGGAACTGTACCCCAGAACAAGGGGGCATAACCTTAAAATTAGAGCTAAGCCGTTCAGGGGTGATGTTAGGAAGCACTTCCTCATATCCGGGGTAGTGGAAATCTGGAACTCTCTTTCCCACCACCCCCCCCCCCCCCCCCACCCCTGCCAAAAGCTGCTGAGGCTAGGTCAACTAAATTTAAAAACAGATTGATAGATTTTTGTTAGGAAAAGGTATTAAGGGATATGGAACCAAGGCAAGTAGATGGAGTTAAGATATAGATCAGCCATGATCTAATTGAATGGCAGAACAAAACTGAATGGCCTACTCCTGTTCCTATGTTCCTAAAAGGAGCCAGAGCTCTCGGGTGAGGAAGGGAGAAGATTGTAAAATGGGGGCGGTAGATTTGAGGGAGAGCGGGACAGTACCCGAGGAGAGAGAACCGTTAACAATGTCAGCTAACATGGGAGCCAGAAAAGGAAGTTGGTTGGTCAGCAGTTTGGTGGGAATAGGGTCGAGGGAACAGGAAGTGGGTCTCATGGACAAGATGAGCACAGAGAGGTCATGAAGGGAGATCAGAGAGAAACTGGAGAAAGATGTGAGTTCAGGGCTAGGGCAGGGGGGAACCTTAGAGCAAGTTTGGCCCTGTGGGCTAGGGGAAGGAAGGGAAGCGGCAGAGGCAACTGAACGGATGGTCTCAATCTTAGAGACAAAGAAGTCCATGAGCCCCTCACACTTGTTGTCGGAGGTGAGGGTGGAGGAAACAGGGAAGAGGGGTTTAAGAAGATGGTTAGCAGCGGAGAATGGAAGTAGGGGCTTATCTTTGCATTCCAGAATGGTTCTGGAATAGTGAGCAATTTTGTTAGACGAGAGCAGGACCCAATAATGCTTTATGTGGTTTAGCCAGATCTGGTGGTGATTGGCTAAACCAGTTGTCCGCCATATCCGTTCAAGTCTGCGTCCCTTGGACTTAAGGGAGTGAAGATGAGGGCCATACCTGGGGGAACGGCCAGGGTGAGAGAGAGTAATTGTTTTAATAGGGACTAGGGCATCAAAGGTGCTGGTGAGGGTGTGGTTGAGCAGATCGGTAGCTGCAGAAATATCGTGGTGAATGGAGGGCCAAAGGCTGGACAGTTGGGATTTTGTAAGTGCAGTTGGGAGAGAGTTTTTTCCAGGGGCAGACACAGAAGAAAGTAGTGTTGGTGGGGGGTGAGGAGGGGGTGGGGGTGGAGACTGATACAAGGAAGTGGTCAGAGATGGCCCTATCTGCGATTGATACGATGGGAGTAGCAAGGCCATGAGATGGCAAGGTCGAGGGGGTGGCCGAGAATATGGGTTGGGGAGTTTACATGGAGGGAGAGATTAAGGGAAGATAGGAGGTTAGTGAACTCAGAGGAGAGAGAGCATGATGAATTGAGCTTGAGGTTGAAATCACCAAGGATGAGAAGCCGCTCGGTGCAGAGGCTGAGGGAGGAAAGCAGTGAAGATATCTTGGTAATAAATTTTTTATGGTACTTGGGTGGGCAGTAAAGAACCTGAATTTTAAATGAGAGGTGAGAGGGGTGGAATAAGGTGAGATGCTCGAAGGAGGAGGAAGTGCCGGAGGAGTAGGGGGATAGACCAAGGTGTGATTTGGTGATGAGAGCCACACCGCCACCATGGTGGTCTGAGCGGGGCAAGTGGTGGAAGGTATAGCCAGGTGGGGAGGATTCATTTAAGGGTAAGGTGTCATCAACAGCAGCTTAAAGCGCCTCTGTGCCAGTTTGCAGCCATTCACAGAAGCGTGCATCCTTTAGACACACGGATTGATAATCTGTTCAAATTAGTCAGGCTGGGCCAGATAAATTTTAAGATGTGACAAAGGTTGGCGCCCAAATCTACAACAACAACTTGCATTTATATAGCGCCTTTAAAAATTGACACCGAGCCACGTAGAGATATTAGGACATGTGACCAAAAACTTGCTCAAAGAGATAGGCTTTAAGGAGCATTTTAAAGGAGGAGAGAGAGAGGTTTATCGAGGGTATTCCAGAGCTAGTTAGCTGAAACCCAACCTGTTGCAGTTAATCGCCACTTTTATTGTCATTGTCTGTGGAAGTATCGAAACTTAAAAGTTTAATATTTGAAAGAACTTAGAGCTTGCACTGTAGGGACAAGCAATAAGTATTCATAAAGCATTCTGGGCAATTCAAGGTATAGTGGGCATTCAGTGTGCTGTAGGTTAACCACTATCCATTCGCCTCTGGGGGCCAGTTCAAACTGACTGGGTGAAAGTCACCGCTCGCTGCTGGCAGTGAAGCTTCTATGTGAACTGAGTTTCAACTGTGTTGCCAATGGACCTAGGCTCGTAACACAAACGTAACACTAAACTGGCACTAAATTAATAATCTCACTCAGAGACACTGTTGGATGGTTTGTGTGAAAACTGGAGAACGTAGGAGGTTCCTCTGAGGGTGGACCTGAGGGACATTGCTGGAGCAGCATGGAGGGGACTTTACTCTGCTGTGCTGGACCTGACCTAGGAGTGTTTGATGTATGAAGTGGGAAATAGTTTGATTTTCCAGTGAGATCCCTCACCTTAAAGAGAAGAAAATATACAAAAAGAAAACACAATAAATATATCAAAAGTGACTGCTTTTGAATTTGGGCAGTTTCAAACACTATCTGTGGGAAAGCCTGGACTGAGATTGATTCCTGTCTGTCATTTTCTACCTCATTATGGGGTTGCTCAGCTCGATTGCGACCCCTTTGCAAGTCAAGCTGCCTACCAGTTTGTGATCTCTGGCTCAAACCGCTGCTGCCTTTTGATAGAAAAACCTGACCAGTTTCTGTGATGGGAGACTCCTTAGTTTCAGATCACAAGATGTGGCTGTTGAGCATAGGCTGGTGTCATCCTGCAACCTCATACATCTGGTCAATCTCAAAGTGGCTTTATGTTGATAGCTAATGCGATAAATATAGATAGAACTTACATTTATATAGTGCCTTTCAGAATCTCAGGACATCCCAAAGCAAAGTACTTTTGATGTGTAGTCACTGTTGTAATGTAGGGAAACGCAGTACCCAATTTACAAATGCAAGGTCCCACAACCAGCAATAAAAAATATTGGTTCGTTGAGTGATAAATATTGGCCAGTACACCGGGTAAACTCCTCAGTTCTTCTTCGAATAGTGCATGGATCTTGGGAGGGCACACGGGGCCTTAGTTTAACGTCTCATCCAACAGTGCAGTACTCCCTCAGTACTGCACTGGAGTTTCAGCCTAGATAACGTGCTCAAGTCTCTGGAGTCGGACTTGAATGGACAACCGTCTGACTCTGAGGTAAGAGTGCTTCCACTGAGCGGAGCATTGCAGGTTCAAGGCAGACACCCCAGAGCCACCTCTCCCATACACACTGTCGCGTTTGGACCCTAAACTTAAGCTCATCCAAAACTAGCTGCCTATATTCTAACCCACACCAAGTCCAGCTCACCCATCACCCCTGTGCTGGCTGACCTATATTGGCTCCCGGTCCACCTTGATTTAAAAATTCTTATCCTTGTGCTCATATCCCTCCATGGCCTCGTTCCTCTCTATCTCTGTAACCTCCTCTGGCCCTACAGCCCTCCGAGATCTCTGCGCTCCTCCAACTCTGGCCTCTTGTGCACCCCCAATTTCCATCGTCCCACCATTGGAGGCTGTGTCTTCAGCCATCTAGGCCTTAAGATCTGGAATTCCCTCCCTAAACCGCTCTGTTTTTCCATCTCCTTTAAGGCACTTCTTAAAACCTACCTCTTTGCCCAAGCTTTTAGTCACCTATCCAAGTGTCTCCTTCCTTGGCTCGGTGTCTTTTTTTTCCGATTATGCTCCTGTGAAGTGCCTCGGGATGCTTCCCTACGTTAAAGGCGCTATTGAAATGCAAGTTATTGTTGTAACCTGGTAGTGTGATCAGTAGGAAGGACAACTGCTTAGAGAAATTCACTGCAGGAACTTCTTACTGGGAAATAAAATGCCACAATCAGCACGCAGATGATGTACAGAACACATTAAGGCCCTGCGTGCAGGAGCACAGTGTTGGAGGTCAGCAGTTATATCCCTCCTCTCCTGCCCCATTGCTAAGCTTTCTGTTTGTGATCCAGTAGAAGTGTTCTGTAATAAAAAGAAAAGCTAAATACTGGAAATTTCATAAAAACAAAAAAATAAAGCTGGGACAGATAAATCACCATCTGAAGGAAAAGGATGGGTCAATTTTTGGGGTGGGACCCTTTGTCAGAACAGACCAACGTTGTGAGTCCTCCAGTTGTATATTTTTAGCCGCCAAAAAATTCCTCCAGCTCTCCACATCAGTTTAAGCAGCGCAAAGTTGTGACAAAAGGTCATCGACCTGAAACGTTAACTCTGTTTCTCTCTCCACAGATTGCCTGACCTTCTGAGTGTTTCCAACATTTTCTGTTTTTATTTCAGATTTCCAGCATCCACAGTATTTTGCTTTTGAAAAGTTGTAAGTGTTGTTTGTGTGAGTGTTTGTTTAAATCCCAGAACAAAACTGCATCTCATTTTCAATGTTGCGTGCTCATGTCGTACAGGAAAGCACTTATTACATTGCACTGAAATGAGTCTTAAAAAATGTGAAGAGTGCAGGACTGGTCCAGTGATGCACTGTCTGAACGTCATTTCACCATACCCACCAATTTAAAAACAAGTAAACAAATAGAAACCTGTAAACGCAACAACAGTTACTGATGAGAAGAATTTTTTTTATGCAGTGAGTTGTTTTCATCTGGAATGCATTACCTGAAAGGATGGTGGAAGCAAATTTAATAGTCCCTTCTCAAAGAGATTGGATATATACTTGAAAAGGAAAAAAAATTGCAGGGCTATGGGGAAAGAACAGGGGAGAGGGACTAATTGGATAGCTCTGCCAAAGAGCAGGCACAATGGCCCATTGTATTGTGCTAATGGCTCAGTGATTAAATGCATTGTCTGGTTGGTCATACAGACCCAAAAGAGGCCCCGGTTCGATTGCTGGTCTTTGCTGATTAATCTGGTCTGTGTCGCAGCAGAGGTAGTAGAGGCATTACAAATGGCCACAGCGCCCCTGTGGGTTGAGGGGGTTGGCGATAAAGTCAGCCGGTGGTCCTGCTCTCACTGCTGTTGTGACCCCTGTTGGATGTGTGTGCGAATGTTGGGTGATGCCAGAGGGTAATGCCCTCTCAAGGGCCAAATAACATGCTGACGTTCATCACTCAGGTGAAAAACTGGTTCCTGTGGAACTGCTTCCCAGCAAGGACTTAGTGACTTTGGGGGAGGGGAAGGGATTTGCTTTAAAAGGGCAGGACCAGTAATTGGTTGAAATCTGTATGTTGCATTCAGTGTGGCAGTAAGCTACATTTCTAAAAAGCTACATACAAGAATATGTATAAACACAAAATCAAATCAAATCCTAACACTGTCGAACACAAGTCTAAGGTTACTTGCTGTTTGGGAAATCTAGGGTTGGAACTGTTTATATTTTTGAATCATTTTATTTTCTGCCTTTGCTTTGTATTAAACATCTATTTAAATAAAAGTTATTTTGGCTTGAAATATTTAAAAATTTATTTTAGCTGAGTTTGAATAAATTCAGGTTCTTCACTAAACTGTAGAAATAAACTGTCATGTAAATCCTAAATAAAGATTCATTTTTAAAAGGTGCAGCTGTGTTTATTTGATGGCTCATATCATAAAAACATAGAAGATAGGAGCAGGAGTAGGTCATTCGGCCCCTCGAGCCTGTTCCGCCATTTAATGAGATCATGGCTGATCATCCAAATTCAGTACCCTGTCCCTGCTTTCTCCCCATATCCCTTGATCCCTTTAGCCTTAAGAAATATATCTAACTCCTTCTTGAATATATTTAATGAATTGGCCTCAATGGCCTTGTGTGGTAGAGAATTCCACAGGTTCACACCTCTCTGGGTGAAGAAATTCCTCCTCATCTCAGTCCTAAATGGCTTACCCCTTATCCTTAGACTGTGACCCCTGGTTCTGGACTCCCCCGCCATCGGGAACATCCTTCCTGCATCTAGCCTGTCTAGTCCTGTTAGAATTTTATGTTTCAATGAGATCCCCTCTCATTCTTCTAACCTCTAGCGAATATAAGCCTAATCGACCCAATCTCTCTTCATACGTCATCCCTGCCATCCCAGGTATCAGTCTGGTGAATCTTCGCTGCACTCCCTCCATGGCAAGAGCATCCTTCCTCAGATAATGCGACCAAAACGGCGCACAATACTCAAGGTGTGGTCTCACCAAGGCCCTGTACAACTGCAGCAACACATCCTAGATGATCTAGACGAGGGAACTAGATGTAATATCTCCAAGTTTGCAGACGACACAAAGCTGGGTGGGCATGTGTGCTGTGAGGAGGATGCAGAGAAACTCCAGTATGATTTGGACAGGTTGGGTGATTGGGCAGATGCATGGCAAATGCAATATAATGTGGATAAATGCGAGGTTATCCACTTTGGTGGCAAAAACAGGAAGGCCAACATACCATTTGCCTTCTTAACCGCCTGCTGCACCTGCATGCTTACCTTCAGTGACTGGTGCACAAGGACACCCAGGTCTCGTTGCACTTCCCCTTTTCCCAATCTAGTGCCATTCAGATAATAATCTGCCTTCCTGTTTTTGCCACCAAAGTGGATAACCTCGCATTTATCCACATTATATTGCATTTGCCATGCATCTGCCCAATCACCCAACCTGTCCAAATCATACTGGAGTTTCTCTGCATCCTCCTCACAGCACACATGCCCACCCAGCTTTGTGTCGTCTGCAAACTTGGAGATATTACATTTAGTTCCCTCGTCTAGATCATTAATATATATTGTGAATAACTGGGGTCCTAGCACTGATCCCTGCAGTACCCCACTAATCACTGCCTGCAACTCAGAAAAAGACCTGTTTATTCCAACTCTTTGCTTCCTGTCTGCCAACCAGTTCTCTATCCAAGTCAGTACCTTACCCCCAATCCCATGTGCCTTAACTTTGCATGCTAATCTCTTATGCGGGATGTGGTGTATGTAACCTGTTCCACCTTAAGAGAACTACCTTAAGAGATGTACTACTTTCTCTTGGCTGCTGTATACTGTAGTACCGGTGGTGACCACACCGGTGTATAAGCGTTGTGTAGTGATTTACTGGGCAGTTCAGCCCTGACCTCCGAATAGTAAAGACCTGTTAAAAGTTATTCTTGTGGTCTGTGTCCAGTGATTTATAATAAGCATAACTGGGACACACAGACTTAACAGTGGCGACGAGTCCGATCTTACCCTGCGGCAGTTTTACATCCAAGGCAGCTTCGTCCTCAGAACGGGCGTCGAGAAGAGGCATCCGCCCTCATCATCCTGCTGAGCACCATCGCACGGGAGGCATCGAGAACCCGGGTTAAAAAGAAAAATTCTGACCACGAAGCCCTCCATCAGCGACAGGCAGTGATCATCCCTTCTACCACGGTGGTGGGTAAGCCGATCAGCGACACGAGCAGAAAGTCGGCCGCGTTGACTGTGGAGTGGGGGAGGGAAAACGGAGGAAAAAGGGCGGAGAACTCGACCACGGCCGGTGAAAAGGGCCGGGCTGCAATCGAGGCCGAGAGGCGCAGCGACTGGGGCAGCTTAAGGCACGAGAGCCGCGGAGAACTCAACCGCAGCCGGTGTAAAGGACCGGGCTGCATGCGGGGCTGAGAGGCGCAACAGCAGGGGAAGCGTGAATGCCCACCGGAACCGCGGGGGAGTAAAAGCAGCGTCGGGGAATTGAGAACCGCTGGGGAGGTGAGAACGGCAGCAGCACGGCAATCGCCATTGCAGCCAGCGGGGGAAGAAGGCAAATGCGGGAATCCGCCATTGTAGTCGGCGGGAGAAGAAGACGAGCGCGGGAAAGACCGCCAAGCGCGGGAAGCCGTCATTTTAGTAGGCGGTGGAAGAAGACAAGCGCGGGAAGCCGCCATTTTGAGAAAGAGAAAAATTTAAAAAACTTGCAAGGATGCCTAAACATGGGAACATTAATACCTTTGATAGCGTTATCGAAGATTGGACCATGTATGTAGAACGCATGGAAGTTTATTGTAAAGCAAATAAGGTACCAGATGATGAGAAAGCACTAACCTTATTAAGCTCAATGGGTGCGAAGACATACGGGCTATTGAAGCACCTTCTATCACCAGATAAACCGGCGGATCAGACTTTCGCGAATATTGTTACTGTCCTGAAAAATCATTTAAACCCCACGCCGCTGATGATAGCGGAACAATTTAAATTTTACAGAAGAACGCAGCTGAAAGACGAAAGCAACGCTGAATTTTTAATTGAACTGCGTAAGCTATCAAAGTACTGTCAGTTTGGAACAGGACTAGCAGATGCGCTGAGAGATAAATTTGTGTGTGGATTGTTAAAAGAAGGAACACAAAAGCGACTGCTTGAGGAGAATGATCTTACGCTTGATAAAGCTGTCACTATTGCAGCATCGCACGAAGCCGCAGCGAGAGGCACTGCGGAAATGCAGCTACGGTCACCGGAACTCAGCACCAATCAAATGGTCTTGGGTACAGTAAAATGTTATCGTTGTGGAAAGACAATGCACGATCAGAACCAGTGCTGGTTCAAAAATCAGGAATGCAGAAAATGTGGCAGGCTTGGTCACATAGCTAAAGTATGCCGGTCAGGAAAGAAGACCAGCAACAAAAAGTCACCGCAGGAAAAGTACAGAAAGGTACACAAGGTGACAGAGAACAGTTCGAATGAACAGAAGTCAAATTCAGACTCCAGCAGTAATGAACTGGGTAGTCTAAGAGTACACAATGTTGGTAATGAAGCAGACCTCCAAACAATCTGGGTCACACTTCAGATAGCAGGAGTCCAAGTGAAGATGGAATTGGACACTGGATCGGCATCGACGGTCATGAATAAGCAAGATTACAAAAGGTTATTCCCACATATTCCCCTACAGGATACGGAGATTGTATTGAAAACATACACGGGGCAAAGAGTATACCCCATCGGGAAGATAGAGGTAAAGGTGGTCCACAAGGGCAAAGAAAGCCGAGGAATGGACTTATATGTGCTACCTGAGGGAGGTCCACCACTACTGGGACGGGAGTGGATTAGGAAAATAAATATGGACTGGCATTCCTTAAAAGCACTAACGGTAGATTCCGGTAAAAAAGATGTCAAACCTAAATGATTGTCTAGAATATTGGACGATGCTAAAGAGGTGTTCCAACAGGGACTGGGAACACTGAGAGGAATTACGGCAAACATCAAGGTTGAAGAACATGCAAACCCGAAATTTTTCAAAACCTTATGCGATATGACCTGCTGTGGAAGCTGAGCTGGAAGGGCTAGGACATTCAGGAGTACTGTCTAAGGTAGACTGGAGTGAGTGGGCCACGCCCATTGTCCCCGTCATGAAGCGTTCATCGAGCAACAAGCCGGGGGAACTGGGGAAGGTTCGCATCTGTGGAGATTTCAAGATCACTGTTAATCCGGTGCTTCACACGGTGCACTATCCGCTTCCGCGGATTGAGGATATCTTCGCTTCGTTGTCTGGCGGGAAACACTTCACCAAGATAGACCTGGCGCAGGCGTACTTACAGATGGAAGTTGAGGAAGAGTCACGCCAGTATCTCACGATCAACACGCATAGAGGCTTGTACCGGTATAATAGACTGGTTTTTGGCGTGGCATCGGCTCCAGCAATTTGGCAGAGGGCCATGGAGCAGGTATTACAGGGAATTCCAGGCACACAATGTTACCTGGACGATATTCTGATTACAGGAGATGATGACGAGGAACACCTTGCAAATTTGGAACTGGTGCTCACCAGATTGAAAGAATATGGACTTCGAGTTAATCGCCAGAAATGTGAATTCTTTCAGAAGCGGATCTCGTACTGTGGTCATGTCATTGACCAGGAGGGGCTTCATAAGTCTCCTGACAAGATCGAAGCTGTTGTGAAGGCTCCCGCTCCGGATAATGTATCCCAGTTGAGGTCGTTCCTAGGGTTGATTAACTATTACCATAAGTTTCTGCCAAATTTATCCACGGTGCTGCACCCGCTGAACGCTCTTTTGCAGAAGGGAGTACCATGGAAGTGGAGCGAGGACTGTAAGAGGGCCTTTCGCAAAAGCAAGGCATTGATCACCTCAGAGGAAGTGTTGGCTCACTTCAACCCAACGCTGCCTATTCGTTTGGCTTGTGATGCTTCTCCATATGGTATTGGGGCAGTACTCTCACACAAGTTGCCAAATGGCCTGGAGAGGCCAGTTGCGTTCGCATCCAGATCATTGACCTCCGCTGAGCGCAACTATGCTCAGACAGATAGGGAGGCTCTCAGCCTTGTGTGGGGAGTAAAGAAGTTTAATCATTACCTGCAGGGCCAAAAGTTTACGCTTCTGATAGACCACCAGCCGTTGGTATCCATTTTTAACCCTAAGAAGGGTGTTTCGGTGATGACAGCACAGAGACTCCAGAGATGGTCCCTTTTCCTAGGGGCACATCAATATCAGATCGAATTCAAAGGTACAAAGCAGCATGGTAATGCTGATGGGCTGTCGCGCCTGCCACTACCTACAGAGGAGGAGGCACCGACGGTTGACCCTGTTGAGTTATTTCACTCGACCATCATCGAATGTTTACCAGTCACCAATGCAAGTATTGAAAGAGAAACCAGGAACGACCCGACACTGTCCCGGGTCTACGAAGTGACAGTGAAGGGATGGCCAGCACATGGTGATCCACTGTTACCGGCATTCTCAGCAAGACGAGAACAGCTGTCCGTCTGTCAAGGAACATTGATGTATGGAACAAGGGTGATTATTCCTCCTAAGTTAGAGAGAGTTCTAAAGGAACTGCATGAAGGTCATCTGGGGGGGCTCAAGATGAAAAGCCTTGCTAGGGCTTATGTGTGGTGGCCGGGTATCGACCAACAGATAGAGGACCTGACAAAAAGCTGCTCAGGGTGCCAAAAAGTGCAAAATGCACCTCCGATTGCACCGCTGCATCCATGGGAATGGCCTTCAACCCTATGGCAATGTGTACATATTGACTTTGCTGGTCCATTCATGGACTCCATGTTTTTAATTGCGGTGGACGCACATTCTAAATGGCCAGAAGTGATTAAGATGACTACCACTACCTCGGAAAAGATGATCGCGGTGCTAAGAACGATATTTGCAAGAAATGGATTGCCAGAACAAATATGTTCAGACAACGGACCGCAGTTCGTGTCAGAAGAATTCCAGAAATTCATGAAGAAGAATGGGGTGAAACATTATACCTCTGCCCCATATCATCCGGCTACAAACGGGTTGGCCGAGAGATTTGTACAAACGTTCAAAAAAGCAATAAAGGCCATGAGCGAAGATCAGATTCCACTACAACACAAGGTGGACAAATTCCTACTGGCATATCGAAACGCCACTCATGCAGTGACAAACCAAAGTCCTGCCATGATGTTGTATAACAGGAGGTTGCGGTCCAGGTTGGACTTGTTAAAACCAAATGTGCGGAGGGAAGTTGAAAACAAACAGTTCCAGCATATAAATAACAAGACCACTCGGAGTTTCGAAATAGGACAACCAGTGTTAGCCCGAGACTATAAAAGCGAGAAATGGCAATCTGGAACAATTCGGACCAGACAAGGACCCCTGATGTACATGGTAGATATTGGTGAAAATGTAATACGGCGTCATGCTGACCAACTGGTAGAATCGAGAACAAGGGTCGAACCCAGGGTTACGGCAGAGACAACCGTGGAAGAAGTTAGTGAACCTGAAGCATCTACCTCAGAAGTGAATGTACCTGATGATGATGTCCAATCCATAAGAGATCAACTAGATGAGTCACCCCAGCAACGAGAATCAGAGACCCCTGAAAGGCGTTATCCAACTCGAATCAGGAGGCCTCCTCAGAGACTGAATCTTTGAACTGTTTTGCATGAAGTTGTATATATATATATATCTATATGTTATTATGTTATGTTAAATGGGGATATAACTGTTAAGCTAAAAAGGGAGGATTGTGGTGTATGTAACCTGTTCCACCTTAAGAGAACTACCTTAAGAGATGTACTACTTTCTCTTGGCTGCTGTATACTGTAGTACCGGTGGTGACCACACCGGTATATAAGCGTTGTGTAGTGATTTACTGGGCAGTTCAGCCCTGACCTCCGAATAGTAAAGACCTGTTAAAAGTTATTCTTGTGGTCTGTGTCCAGTGATTTATAATAAGCATAACTGGGACACACAGACTTAACACGGGACCTTATCGAAAACCTTCTGAAAGTCCAAATACACCCCATCCACTGGTTCTCCCTTATCTATTCTACCAGTTACATCCTCAAAAAATTCCAGTAGATTAGTCAAGCACAATTTACCTTTTGTAAATCCACGTTGACTTTGTCCGATTCTGTCACTGTTTTCCAAGTGCTCTGCTATTACATCTTTTATAATGGACTCTAGCATTTTCCCCACTACCGATGTCAGGCTTACCGGTCCATAATTCCCTGTTTTCTCTCTACCACCTTTTTTGAATAGTGGGTTTACATTAGCTACCCTCCAATCCATGGGTACTGTTCCAGAGTCCATAGAATTTTGGATGACGACCAGCAATGCATCTACTATTTCTAGGGCCACTTCCTAAGTACCCTAGGATATAGATTATCAGGTCCTGGGGATTTGTCGGCCTTCAATCCCATCAATTTCCCTAACACCATTTCCCTACAAATACTGGTTTCATTCAGTTCCTCCCTCTCATTAGACCCTATGTTCCCTGACATATCCCAGGTGGACACTGCATACTGAGGGAGTGTTGTATTGTTGCCCTTCAGGTGAAATGTTAAACCAAGGCCTTGTCTCACTGTTCCAGTGGTTCACGTAGATCTTAAAGATCCATTCAAAGGACAGCAGGGAGTCTTTTCCTGGCCAACCTTCCTCCCTTAACCAACGCCACTGAAAACAGTTGAACTGGTCATTCATTTCATTGCTGATTATGGCATCTTGCCATTTTCAAAACGGCCGCCGCATTTTCCTCAATAACATTCACTGCATTTTGAAAGTAATTAATTGTATGCAAAGCACATTGAAGTGTTTGAGAAATGTGATAAAGGTGCTATATAAATGCAAATGTTCTGTCTTAAAGTCTTACAGGAGTCTCGCTGTATGCATGCCACTCCCCCCAGCAAACAGCATAAGCTAGACCAATCAGTTGAAAGAAAAAGCCTATAGGAAATGTAACATAAATGGTATAGTTGCATAGTTCACAGACTAGAGATCAGTATATTCTGATGTGTTGTCAGCTGGAACCCTGTCTATTGCGTTCAGCAGAAGTTTAACCAGGATTGCTGGAACATGCATTAGGGCAGTGATACTGGTAATATGGTCTAGGGTGCACCTTTGTAGCCCACCTCTTCCTCACCTGTAACCCTTGACAATTTCAATTGAAAAATCATTCTCCAGGTGTGGGTGTCATTGGAAAAGCCAGCATTTATTGCCCATTCCTATTTGCCTTTGAAAAGGTAACCCCACGATGCTCTTTGGTAGGGAGTTCCATAGAGTCATAGAGTTATACAGCACAAAAAGAGGCCCTTCGGCCCATCGTGTCTGCGCCGTCCATCAAGCCCTGTCCAGTCTAATCCCATTTTCCAGCATTTGGTCCATAGCCTTGTATGCAATGGCATTTCAAGTGCTCATCCAAATGCTTCTTGAATGTTGTGAGGGTTCCTGCCTCTACCACCCTTTCAGGCAGTGAGTTCCAGACTCCAACCACCCTCTGGGTGAAAAAGTTCCTCCTCAAATCCCCTCTAAACCTCCTGCCCCTTACCTTGAATCTATGCCCCCTTGTTATTGAGCCCCCTACTAAGGGGAAAAGTTCCTCTTTATCTACCCTATCTATGCCCTCATCATTTTGTACATCTCAACCAGGTCCCCCCTCAGCCTTCTTTGCTCCAAGGAAAACAACCCCAGCCTGTTTAGTCTTTCTTCATAGCTGAGGCACTCCATCCCAGGTAACATCCTGGTGAATCTTCTCTGCACCCTCTCCAAAGCAATCACATCCTTCCTATAGTGAGGCGACCAGAACTGCACACAGTACTCCAGCTGTGGCCTTACCAGCGTTTTGTACAGCTCCATCATAACCTCCCTGCTCTTATATTCTATGCCTCGGCTAATGAAGGCAAGTATCCCATATGCCTTTTTAACCACCTTATCTACCTGTTCCGCTGCCTTCAGGGATCTATGTACATGTACACCAAGGTCCCTCTGACCCTCTGTACTTCCTAGGGTCCTACCACTCATTGTGTATTCCCTTGCCTTATTTGTCCGTCCAAAATGCATCACCTCGCACTTTTCAGGGTTAAATTCCATTTGCCACTTTTCCGCCCATCTGACCAACCCGTTTATATCGTCCTGTAGCCTGAGGCTTTCCTCCTCGCAATTTACCACCCCACCAATTTTCGTGTCATCTGCGAACTTACTGATCATACCTTTTACATTCTCATCCAAATCATTTATGTAGATCACAAACAGCAAGGGACCCAGCACCGATCCCTGAGGTACCCCACTGGACACAGGCTTCCAGTCACAAAAGCAACCTTCGACCATCACCCTCTGCCTCCTGCCACTCAGCCAGTTTAGGATCCAACGTGCCAAGGCACCCTGGATCCCATGGGCTCTTACCTTCTTGACCAGTCTCCTATGCGGGACTTTGTCAAAAGCCTTACTGAAGTCCATGTATACCACATCCACAGCATTTCCCTCATCCACACACCTAGTCACCCCCTCGAAAAATTCAATCAGATTGGTCAGACATGATTTACCCTTGACAAAGCCATGCTGACTATTCCCGATTAATCCTTGCCTCTCCAAGTGGAGACTAATTTTGTCCCTCAGAATTTTTTCCAATAATTTCCCTACCACAGATGTTAGGCTCACTGGCCTGTAATTCCCTGGTTTATCCCTGCTACCCTTCTTGAATAATGGTACTACGTTAGCTGTTCTCCAGTCCTCTGGTACATCCCCTGTGGCCAGAGAGGTTCTGAAAATTTGTGTCAGAGCCCCTGCAATCTCCTCCTTTGCCTCACACAGCAGCCTGGGATACATCTCGTCCGGGCCTGGGGATTTATCCACTTTTTGGCCTGCTAAAACCGCTAGTACCTCCTCCCTCTCGATGCACAGTCCCCTTGCCTGATTTCTATGTCTACATCGTCTTTCTCCATAGTGAACACAGATGCAAAAAATTCATTTAAAACCCCGCCTACATCATCTGGCTCTACACACAGATTGCCACTTTGGTCCCTAATGGGCCCTACCCTTTCCCTGGTTATCCTCTTGCCCTTAATATACTTATAAAACGTCTTAGGATTTTCCTTTATTTTGCTCGCCAGTGTTATTTCATGGCCCCTCCTCGCCCTCCTAATTTCTTTTTTAAGTATGCCCCTGCACTTTTTATACTCCTCTAGGGCTTCCTCCGTCTTTAGTCTTTTGTAACTGCCAAAAGCCCCCCTTTTTTTCCTAATGCATTTTTGTATATCCCTTGTCATCCAAGGTTCCCTTTGCTTGTTGGTCCCCCCCTTGACCTTTACGGGAACATGTTGGCGTTGTACTCTCTCTATTTCCCTTCTGAAAGTCTCTCACTGCTTTGATGTGGATTTTCCTATAAGTAGCTGCTCCCAGTCCACTTTGGCCAGATCCTGCCTTATCATATTAAAATCGGCCTTCCCCCAATTTAGAACCATGATTTTGACCCAGCAATGCTGAAGGAACGGCAGTATTATGTTCAAGTCGGGATGGTGTGTGACTTGGGGGGGGAACTTGGAGGTGTACCTGCTGACTTTGTTCTTCGAGGGTGGTGGCAGTCATGGGTTTGGGAGGTCCTGCCGAAGAAGCCTGGGTGACTTGCTGCAGTGCATCCTGCAGATTGGACATACTGTAGCCACAGTACGCCAGTAGTGAAGCAAGTGGATGTTTAAGCCAGTGGATGGAGTGCCAATCAAGCTGACAGCTTTGTTCTGGATGGTGTCGAGCTTGGCCAGAAGCCTATGGGCTTCCATTTACACCATACCAAAGTTGTTGACTGTTTGAGGACTCTTTCTGTTGCTTTCCAATAATGGAAGGAAAAGCAACAACACATTGCAATATGTATAGCGCCTTTAGTAAATTGGTCCAAGGTGAATCACAGGAGCGATATCGGACGAAATTTGACACTGAGCCACAAAAAGAGATAGTACGACAGGTGACCGAAAGCTTGGTCAAAGATGGGACTGAGGTACACTGGTTTTACACAGCCATGTCAAAGGGCTTAGTTGAATGCCCGACCTACACTTAGTGACTGTTGCAGTGGCTTGATTGAAATTAGAAATGTTCTGTGTGTGACTAGTGTCCCATCACTCTTTTGTGCAGCATGTTGTAGCCTTGCAGAGGGCATTTGTGATTGAGGCAAGGACTGCAATAAGCTACAGCATATCGATGATCTCGTGTCAACATCCCCTTTCAATCACTGCAAGTCATTCAGTGTTCTTGGAAATGAACAGATACTTTGCAGTTTCTCCAAGGTCTTAGTGCTCCAAATATTTGGGCATGTGGGGGTTACAGTGGTGGGGAGAGGGGAAGAATCAGAATTTGTTTCCAAGAGACTTGGACAGCAGTTTCTATTGTACCTCTCACCAACAGGAAGTGACTCACTCTGGCTGTTACAGGGTCTGAGAATAGTGAGGATAGCTATAATACATCCCACTGATCACGTCCATGTTTGAAGACAAACTATCTCATATGCTCTGAGGTGGTGGGGAGGGAAAGTGAGACTATGTGCATCTACCTCACAAAACATTTGAATATGTGGACGATGGCTGGTGAATTAATGTCTTGCTACTGGCGTATTTCTTTTACATAGAATTTGAACGCTTGAATGTGATGTACTCGGCCCTATCCTCATTGCTGAGCTGACGGACGAGAATTTAGTAATAGCAGTACAGTAATATGATATATGGCCAGTAACAGCAACCCTGAGTTTGTATGCCAGTTCACTTCACTATGACACCCCTTGTGAAAAAAATGAACAAGAAAAGGTAAGAAAATCGATACTTTTTCTCCCCCTCTCCGAGAATTGCTGACTCAAAGTGAGACACGGTTCCATGACAGATGGCCAGTTTTTCATGTTTCCCCAAGTGCCTGATCTTGATTTACGAGCCTTGACGTGCCAGCAGACAATTTGACCACTCGGATCGTCCCAGCTGTGCCTGATCCTGTCCTCACTCAATATCCATAAAGGCACACTTCCAGTAAAGGGTCACTGGGTAGCAATGAGATGTGAGAACTTTGGCTCATTTCCCCCTCCCTAACCCAGGGGAGCTAAGGCGCATTGTCGAGCTTCCACCACTGCGGCCTAGCTGAGACTTGTGGTAAACCACTGTTTGTATTCCACTGTGTACATGTCTGTACATGCCTCGGCTGACTCCTCCCACGAGTCCAGGTATAAAGGTGACTGCTCCACAGTCCCTCTGTATTCTGGACTGGTCGACCACTCGAGGCACACCTTCATTCTCTTGTTAATAAAAGCCTGTTAGTTACTTGCTTAACCTCAGTCTTTTGAGTGATTGATAGCGCATCAATTTTATTAACAAGATTTTTTATAATGGAGAAGATCCTCACACCAGCATGCCTAGACTTAGACCATCGGGAGGCGGATGCATCCACCAAGTTTGCTCACTGGCTTAGGTGCTTTGAAAAATTCCTGATCGCCTCCGCTGCAACGGTCAAATCGGATGAGGACAAACTGGATGTCCTGACCTCCAAAGTGAACCACCGAGCGTACTCGGTCATCCAGGACGCGACCTCGTACACGGCTGCTATCAAGCTCCTCAAGGACCAGTACAGGCGCCCAGTGAACGAGGTGTACGCCAGGCACCTCCTGGGGAGTCGTAAACAACAACCTGGGGAATCGACCGAGGAATACCTTCAGGCACTGTCTGTGCTTGGCCGGGCCTGTGGTTGTAAGGATGTAAAGGCCGCCGTGTACACAGAGGAACTTATCCGGGACGCTTTTGTAGTGGGCCACAGGTCCAATTACACCCGACAGCGACTGTTGGAGCAGAGTGACCTCGACCTCAACAAGGCCTCTGAACTCGCACTATCATTGGACGCAGCCTACCGGGGCATGGATGCCTACTCCTCTGCACCGTGGACACCGCGGGGAACGACAGCCTGGGACACGGTAGGACCGTCTCATAGCGCCGTGCCACCCCAGCCACATCCCAGCAACGGCCCAACTACCGCAGCAGTGTCCCAAGGCCAGAAATGCTACTTCTGTGGCCAGGCCAAACACCCCAGAGCGCGCTGCCCGGCGAAAAATGCGATCTGCTCGGGCTGCGGGAAGAAGGGACACTACGCCAGCGTCTGCAGGGCCAAAGCCACCCCGAACCCCAGCAGCGCCATGTGTGGGCTGTGCGGGCCGCCATCTTGGGCCTCCCCAGCCATGTGCGAACCACCGGAACAACAGCCATTTTGGACGCCTCCAGCCACATGGGGATCATGGACGCTGCCATCTTGGACGCCAGCCGGGACGCAGCAGGCCCCCAACACCGCCTCATCTGATACCCGCAACGACACACCGACCCCTACGCTGGCCTCCGTTACGCTGGACCAAGCGAGACCGCACCAACTGGCCCGGTCCACAATGGACATTAAGGTAAATGGTCACGAAACAATCTGCCTTTTTGACTCTGGGAGCACGGAGAGCTTCATCCACCCCGACACGGTGCGGCGTTGCTCTCTCCCAGTCCTGCCTGCGCACCAGCGGATTTCTATGGCCTCCGAGTCCCAGTCGGCGGACATTGGCGGCTACTGCGTGGTGACACTCTTAGTAGACGGGACTGTGTACGATAATTTTAAACTTCTGGTCCTGCCCCACCTCTGCGCTGCCGTTCTACTGGGGTTAGATTTTCAGTGCCACCTTAAAAGTGTTATGATGGCGTACGGTGGACCCCTCCCCCCACTCACAGTCCGCAGCCAGCAGCTCCCAAATTGCCCGCCGCGCACCAGGTGCAACCTCTCCACACACCCCCCCCCCCCACTGTTTGCTAACCTCACCCCCGACTGTAAGCCCATCGCCACAAAGAGCAGGCGATACAGTGCCGGGGACAGGGTTTTCATTAAAACCGAAGTGGAGCGGCTCCTGAAGGAGGGGATTATTGAGGGCAGCACCAGCCCCTGGCGAGCCCAGGTTGTGGTCGTTAAGACCGGCGAGAAACAGCGCCTGGTCATCGACTACAGCCAGACAATAAATCGCTACACCCTGCTGGACGCTTACCCACTCCCCCGCATAGCTGATATGGTCAACCAGATCGCGCAGTACCGCGTCTTCTCGACCATTGACCTGAAATCAGCGTACCACCAGCTCCCTATCTGCCCTGAGGACCGCCAGTATACCGCCTTTGAGGCAAACGGCCGCCTCTATCACTTCCTTAGGGTTCCCTTTGGCGTCACCAACGGGGTCTCCGTCTTCCAAAGGGAGATGGACCGGATGGTCGATCAAAATGCGTTGCAGGTCACTTTCCCATATCTGGACAATGTGACCATCTGCGGCCATGACTTGCAGGACCATGACGCAAACCTCGAAAAATTCCTCTGCACCGCCCAACTCCTGAACCTGACGTATAACAAGGAGAAGTGCATATTCCGCACAACCCGCCTCGCCATCCTTGGCTGTGTTGTGGAACACGGAGTCATCGGTCCCGACCCCGACCGGATGCGTCCCCTTATGGAACTCCCACTGCCCCACTGCCTCAAGGCCCTGAAGAGGTGCCTAGGGTTTTTCTCCTATTACGCCCAGTGGGTCCCCTACTATGCGGACAAGGCCCGTCCGCTGATCAAGTCCACCTCTTTTCCCTTGACGGCAGAGGCCCGCTTAGCCTTCCACCGTATCAAGGAAGACATTGCCAAAGCCACCATGCACGCAGTGGACGAATCCATCCCCTTCCAGGTGGAAAGCGACGCGTCCGACTTTGCCCTGGCTGCTACCCTTAATCAGGCGGGGAGACCCGTGGCCTTCTTTTCACGAACCCTCCAGGGCCCGGAGACCAGACACTCCGCTGTTGAGAAGGAGGCCCAGGCTATTGTGGAGGCTGTGCGTCATTGGAGGCACTACGTGGCCGGAAAACGATTTACCCTGCTCACTGACCAGCGTTCAGTTGCTTTTATGTTTAACAACAAGCAGAGAGGCAAAATCAAAAACGACAAGATCTTGAGGTGGAGAATCGAACATTCCACCTACAATTACGAGATCTTGTACCGGCCCGGGAAGCTCAATGAACCCCCGAATGCTCTATCGCGTGGCACCCACGCCAGCGCACAGATCGATAGACCTCTGCCACCCGGGGGTCACCAGGTTCTTCCACTTCATCAAGGCCCGCAACCTGCCTTACTCCATTGAGGAGGTCAGGACCATGACCAGGAACTGCCAAGTCTGCGCTGAGTGCAAACCGCACTTTTATAGACCAGACAGGGCTCACCTGATAAAAGCCACTCGCCCCTTCGAGCGCCTGAGCGTTGATTTTAAAGGGCCTCTCCCCTCCTCCGACCGTAATGTGTACTTCCTCAACATTATTGATGAGTACTCCCGTTTCCCGTTCGCCATCCCCTGCCCGGACATGACCAGTGCCACGGTCATTAAATGTCTGAACGACCTCTTCACCCTGTTCGGTTTCCCCAGCTATATCCATAGCGACCGGGGCTCATCGTTTATGAGCAACGAACTCCGCCAGTACCTGCTCGCTAGGGGTATTGCCACAAGCAGGACCACCAGTTACAACCCCCGGGGGAACAGACAGGTGGAAAGAGAGAATGCGACAGTTTGGAAGGCCGCCCTGCTAGCCTTAAAGTCTAGGGGCCTTCCGACCTCCCGCTGGCAGGGTGTGCTCCCCGATGCGCTCCACTCTATTCGGTCACTGCTCTGCACTGCCACTAACGCCACCCCTCATGAGAAAATGTTTGTCTTCCCAAGGAAGTCCACATCGGGGACATCGCTACCGCCATGGCTGACGTCCCCAGGGCCGGTCCTACTGAGAAGACACGTGAGGACCCATAAAACGGACCCCCTGGTCGAGAGGGTCGACCTCCTCCACGCCAACCCCCAGTATGCTTACATTGCGTACCCGGACGGGCGGGAGGACACAGTCTCCATACGAAACCTCGCACACTCGGGGGCCCCAGTAACCCACTACCCACTACCACCACCCCCCCACGATCCAATATCCAACCCCAGCAGACGGCACGCCTGGGCCCCGCGACCCGCTCGACACCCACGAGGACTACACACCAGTGCCCCAGCCTACGCGGGACTCGACGCCGGAAGCTTCACTACCCCTGCCGTCGCCACGTCGATCACAGCGGCAGACAAGACCTCTGGAGAGACTCCAATACACAAACTTTTAATACACTTCACCCCGCCGGACTCATTTTTAAACAAGGGGTGAATGTGGTAAACCACTGTTTGTATTCCACTGTGTACATGTCTGTACATGCCTCGGCTGACTCCTCCCACGAGTCCAGGTATAAAGGTGACTGCTCCACAGTCCCTCTGTATTCTGGACTGGTCGACCACTCGAGGCACACCTTCATTCTCTTGTTAATAAAAGCCTGTTAGTTACTCGCTTAACCTCAGTCTTTTGAGTGATTGATAGCGCATCAAGACTCAAGCATGATCTTGGGACCGAACCAAGGTGACACTTCTTTTGTATAACTGTTCTGTTTTGTTTTATCGATCACCTGAAGGCACAAACTGGAGCAAAATGAAGGCTTGGTTCTGAGAGAACAAGAACGTGTTAAAATAGCCGAGTGCGGAGGGTGCAGACAGGTTGGTGACTTGTTCCCTTTGTGCTCTGTTGGCCCCCATTGAAAACTGTAGGGACTGAGACAATCGTTGCTGTCAGTGGAGCTCCCGCCTGCACCAAACAGAAGAGAAATCATCCAGCTTGAAATGTTAGATCAAAAAGTGAAACAACAGCAGAACTGTTTCACACTGATCACACCAAACAATCTCACTAATTCAACTAGGTGGCAGCTGACTTTTCAAACCATCCCCCACTGCTCCTCTGAGTATCTGAATGTGACTGAAAGACAGTCATGAACCCTAGGATTTCTTACACTCCGTTCCCAATGTTGTGCAACATCCAATTGAAATCTGGAATCTAATCAAGGAGTTCAGATGGTTTATATATACAATAATGGATACCATGGCTGGAATTTACAGGGTGGTAGTGGGCGCAGGTGGGAAAGTTGTTATTTTTGACAGCGGGTCGGGAACCCTTTGTCATCTCGCTCCCACGCACCTTTCCCCCAGGCGTATCTGTCATCGGGGAGCCAACCTGACCGACAGCGGCGGGGGACCCAATTGCGATGATTATCAGGTAATTTACAGGCACTTAAGAGCCTTTTTTCACTTACTTTTTAAATTTCCCTGCATGGCCACGGGATTCACGCAGCTCAGGAACCATGTCTGTCAACCTGAGTCGGGAGTTCCATGGCCATTGCTCCAGCTGATTACTTGATAGCATCAAATGTTCAGTGAAAACTCCCACCTGACAGATGATCACTTTCCTCAGGCAGAAGCTGTTGCTCAGTCCATTTCCAGCACAGATCCTGCAGGCTGCAAATGTTTCCTGCAAAGTCTCCAACCAGTGTCACCTCTTTGGAAGAACTCTCTCACCATTGACAGAATGCTTCTGTCATCTCTACTTCACCTGCCATCTATTCCATCAACATGGGTGCCGTTTACACTGTCTCACCTTGGTCCTCAGAATCGGACCACGATCAGCCCCAACACCAGCAGCACCAGGCACACTAGCAGCATCAACAAGAACACCAACCTTCTCCGCAATCACCTGATGCTGCACAGGACAGAGGGCACCAGCACCCGAGCACATTGCTGCCCGGGAGGCCAGGGATGGCCTCGTCATGGCTAGATTTGGGTAACTTTACGCTGTACACCCATATGGCTGCCACATGATGCACCAGGTTGGCACCAACCCACACCAACACCTTAAAGCATCCCTACAATGACCAAGCCCTTTCTTTCACACTGATCACCATTGCGAGGGGTACCTTTAAGTCTCACCATTCATTGCAACTCACTAAGCTACTTCCAAAGGTGCACGGAAATCTGTCCAAGTGTTGAAAATAAAGATTTTATGTTTGACACTACATTAACAGAAACTTTACATAAACATTGGATAAAACACCCAAGTGGTTACCCTTGTGTGTTGTTAGTTGGTATGATTGCACTAGGATGAGGGTGAGTGTGAGGTGTGGCTAGTGAGATGGGGATATGATAATGTAGATAGAGAGAAAGGGATGGGTGGACATGCAAGGTATGTTGGTGTGAGTAAGGATGTGCAGGAGTAGGGTAGGGAAGGCAGAGTGATGGGGATGCAATGAGAGGCACAGCAGGGTGCAGCTGAGTGTGGCTTTGTACTAACGTTCCGTGATCTACTGAGATCATTGAAACGTTTGCGGCACGGCACCCAGGTAGTCCTGAACACATCCCTGCTTGTGACCTCTGCAATCTGCAACCAGGCTGTCTTGGTCTCCTGGGGAGGTCTCTTCCGCCCATCGGAAGGGAAGAGGACCTCCCTGCATGCTCTGACTCTCTCCATAAGCAAATGGAAGGAGTCATCAGAGAACCTGGGTGCAGCCCACTGCCTCTGCGCAGTGATTGTCAGTGTTTGCAGCACTCCAATGCTGTAGTGCACTGACAGCACTATGTTAGATTAAACTTCAAATGTAATGTGGCCATGTTCCCTTTAAAGAACCCGGCTGAAAATGCGTCATGAATGACGTCACCAGACCCGCTCCATCTCATTGGGCCGGGTAACGCACTGGGTGGGCTTAATAGACCCCATTAAGGTAAGTTCATTTTCAACAGCGGGATGGAGCCAGCAGCGGGGTTGGGACCCGCCATGGACACCGGCCACACTGGACCTGCCCAGGTAGGCAAAATTCTGGCCCAGGTAGCTATTGTACAATGGGAACATGCTACCTGTCTTTAAGAAAGGTCAAAGGGACTGTCTTGGAAATTATAGGTTAGTGAGTCTGATAATCTGTTATGAGTAAAATGTTGGAGGCTATCCTGAAGTAGCATGATGTCATCAGGACAAGTCGGCATTGCTGTTTGGGGGGACTGTCATACTTGATAAAGCTGTTAGAATTCTTTGGCGTGGTATTGGAGCTTGTGGAAAAAGGATCCCGGATGAAAACGTGTCATGAATGATGTCACCAGTCCCACTCCATCTCATTGGGCTGGGTAATGCGCTGGGCAGGCTTAATAGGCCCCTGAAGGCCCCAGCACAGCTATTGGTACAATGCCACATAGGGGGTGATCTATTATGTAGAAAAACATGGGGTGGGCAAACATGGCAGCCAATTTGAGCACGGCCACGTCCCACAAACAGCAATGAGATAAACAAATCTCTATCTCTCTCCGCTATCTCTCTGTCCCCCTTGCCATTTTTCCAGGCTTTCCAAGGCTCTTCTGCCAAAGTTACAGCAGCTGAGCGGGAGAATCCCAGTGTAAATTCACACCCTATCTTTATTTGCTAGGGTTCCAGTTATTTTTATTTTAAATGTAGTCAAGGTTTCCCTGATGACGCAGTGCAGGTCAGGAAGATCCCAGGTTTGATGCCTCAATCTGTGCTGGTTAGTACATCTCAGCCAAGGTGATGATAGGGTTGCTACAAATGTCATTTCTGTTCCTGGGTTATGTAAAGAAATAGTTTGAGGATTTAGGGATGTTCTCTTATTACAGAAACTGTCGATGTTTCATATCAGTTTGAATATGGGAATCCCATTAACAGTATCTGACAATATATCAATTGAGCAACTGGTTCGATCCAGACTGGACAAGCCAGGCAATCTGCAAGATAGAGTTTGTAATGGAGCAGTAGCTGCTGTATGCTAAATTGTTTCAAATCATAATAAATATTTCAAAATGTCACTAAGAGAATGGGGAGAGAGTTTAGGAGGGTTTTTGGAGCATGGAATGCTTGGCCAAAGGGAATTGTTGAGGCACGTTTTAAGGGAAAAATTGGATAAATATTTGAAGCGGAGGAAAATACAGGGCTATAGGGAGCACACAGAGTGGAGGGGTTAGTTTTGGACTACTCTAGTAAGCAGCTGACACAGATGCAATTTCCCTGTTAGACAGCTGTAAGGAACAGTCTGATCCCAATTCCTAGTAGGTTCGTGGGCGCACAGGATAACTGCCCATCATTCAAGCACCATTCTTGGACACCAACGCCCCTCTGGAACCTTCTTCCCCGTCACCTTTCTCTGATCCCATCCCTTCTCCCCATCTCACCCCCTGCCGTGTTTTCACTATCCCTTCTGACCTTCCCTTCTCTGACCCCGAACGATCAGTCCTCACCTTATGCCCCCATCTCAATGAATTTCGAGCTCGGCACAATGCTGAGCTCTTTTTCCGTCGCCTTCGTCTCCGTGCCCACTTCCTTGGCCAGGAGTCTTCCCCCCGCACAGCTGACCCTTTCTCCTGTTTTCTAAATTCTCGTTCTACTTGGACCCCTCCCTCTGGCCTCTTACCCTCTCTAGACCTTTTCATTGCTAACTGCCGACGTGACAGCGGCCATCTCAATTTCTCTGCTCCCCTCTCTCACTCCAATCTACCTCCCTCTGAACTTGCAGCACTCCGTTCTCCCCGATCCAACCCTAACATCATCATTAAACCTGCTGATAAGGGTGGTGCTGTTGTTGTTTGGTGAACCGACCTCTACCGTGAGGAAGCTGAACGCCAACTCTTCAACACCTCCTCCTACCTCTGCCTGGACCATGAACCCACTAGCAAACATCAAGCCATTGTTTCCAAGACTGTCACTGACCTCATCTCCTCTGGAGATCTTCCCTCCATGGCCGCCAACCTCATAGTCCCCCAACCCCACACAGTCCGCTTCTACCTCCTTCCCAAGATCCACAAACAGGGCTGCCCTGGTAGACCCATCGTTTCAGCCTGTTCTTGCCCCACGGAACTTATCTCTTCCTATCTCGACTCTATTTTTTCACCCCTTGTCCAGTCTCTTCCCACCTACATTTGCGACTCTTCCGACGCCCTCCGTCACTTTAACAGTTTCCAATTTCCTGGCCCCAACCGTCTCCTTTTCACTATGGACGTCCAATCCCTCTACACCTCCATCCCCCTCCAGGACGGCCTGAGGGTGCTCCGCTTCTTCTTTGAACAGAGGCCCAACCAGTCCCCATCCACCACCACCCTCCTCCACCTGGCTGAATTTGTTCTCATATTGAACAACTTCTCCTTTGACTCCACTCACTTCCTCCAAATTAAAGGTGTTGCTATGGGAACTCGCATGGGCCCAAGCTATGCCTGCCTATTCATGGGATATGAGGAACACTCTTTGTTCCAGTCCTACTCAGGTCCCCTCCCTCACCTCTATTTCCGGTACATTGATGATTGTATCAGTGTCGTTTCCTGCTCTCGCCCTGAACTAGATAAGTTCATTCACTTTACTTCCAATTTCCACCCCTCCCTCACCTTCACATGGTCCACCTCCGACTCTTCCCTTCCCTTTCTTGACTTCTCCGTCTCCATTTCTGGCGATCGGCTTTTGACAAACATCCACTACAAGCCCACTGACTCCCACAGCTACCTGGACTACACTTCCTCCCTCCCCACTTCTTGTAAGGACTCTATTCCATTCTCTCAGTTTCTCCATCTCCGCCGCATCTGTTCTGACGATGCCACCTTCCTTACCAGTGCTTCCGACATGTCTTCCTTTTTCCTCAACCGAGGATTCCCCTCTACTGTGGTTGACACGGCCCTTGACCATGTCCATTCCATTTCCCGCACTTCTGCTCTCACCCCTTCCCCTCCCTCCCAGAACCACGATAGGGTTCCCCTTGTCCTCACCTTTCACGTCACCAGCCTCCACATTCAACGTATCATCCTCCGCCATTTCCGCCACCTCCAACGTGATCCCACCACCAAACACATCTTCCCCTCACCTCCCCTTTCAGCATTCTGAAGGGACCGTTCCCTCCGCAGCACCCTGGTCCACTCCTCAATCACCCCTAACAGCCCTTCTCCTTCACCTGGCACCTTCCCGTGCAAGCGCAGGAGATGCAATACATGCCCTTTTGCCTCCTCCCTTCCCACTGTCCAGGGCCCCAATCACCCCTTCCAGGTGAAACAGCGATTTACTTGTACTTCTTGCAATTTAATATACTGTATTCGCTGCTCACGATGTGGTCTCCTCTACATTGGGGAGACCAAACGCAGATTGGGCGACCGCTTTGCGGAACACTTCCGTTCAGTCCGTAAGGGTGACCCTGAGCTTCCGGTCGCCTGTCACTTTAATTCACTGCTTCACTCCCACTCTGATCTCTCTGTCCTCGGCCTATTACATTGTTCCAATGAAGCTCAATGTAAGCTCGAGGAACAGCACCTCATCTTTCGATTAGGCACTTTACAGTCTGCCGGACTCAACATCGAGTTCAACAATTTCAGATAATTATCCCGGCCGCCATTTTTCATGCTGTATGATTTTTGCCACTCCCATTTGCAACATTTTATCTTTCCTGCCTCTTACAAAAGTACAGGATGTTCTTTCAATTCCTTCCTCCCCTCCTAACCCCCCCCGTCTCTGCACCTGCTTAATATCTGTTACATCTCCAGCTTTTTCCAGTCCTGATGAGGAGTCCCAGACCGGAAACGTTAACTCTGTTTCTCTCTCCACGGATGCTGCCTGGCCTGCTGAGTATTTCCAGCATTTTCTGTTGTTATTTCAGATTTCCAGCATCCGCAGTATTTTGCTATCGTGCCCATCATTCAACACTGATTTGCAAATGTAGTCGGAGGGGTAGATTTTAAACTTGCTGCCTGGGCGTAAAACTAGTGTAAAATTGGTGATCAGCCAACCATTATAGAAACTGCCCGATTTTCATTTCAGTTCACACAAGGGTCTGTGAAAGGACTGGGTTTTATGGCATTCTCCCTGTTCCCATGTTTTCTTATGGTCTTACGACAGAATGAAAATCATTGCATCAGAACTATGGACGCAATTCATATTTCTAGGTCATGGGCTGTCGCAAAAGACTTCTAGTGAAAAAGAAACATTGTATTCTTCCACATTTAGTGAGATCGCACAAAATCACAAGACAAATACAGATGAGGAAGGCCATTCTAGCTCATTCATCTACAAAGACCCTAAAGTTCCCCTATGGTTTAGTTTGAAGTAGTCTTACAATCTACCTTTTCTACAACATTTATTATTTTAGACTTATCTCTATAAAGTCACCTCTTGTTCATCTTCCTTCAAGGTTGAAAAACCCATGTTTTTTCAATATTTCCTCATAAATAAATCCTTTGCTAGGGAGCAGTTTTGTGGCTCTTCAGAGCTCACACTGGGGGCCTCAGTAATCCCAACACCATGGAATGGTGCCAAAGGTTAAATACATTAATGGTGATGAAGTAAATATTTAATGATATAAACAGTTTACATGTTGAATGTAATTTTCCAGTAGTTGTGTCGATAGCAAGGTTGCTGTCAATAATCTAGTCAATCAACTTCAAATTCTTCCTCTCCATCGTCTCTGCAAAAATGTGCTTTGGGAATAGTACCTGATCTGATAAGAAATCAACCCCATTAACTTTTAAGAAGCACTTCCAGATCTGCATGGCTCAGGTACTCACTGGAGTTCATCCAGTGACGTCATTGGTGCCGCGATGTTAAGAGTTAAATTGGGCCCTGCCTGCCTGCAACGGTAGCCTCGGCCTACTTCAAAATCGATGAAGCTATAAAGTCACCGGGTGGGATTTGTGCCGGCTCAGGATGGTAAGTGGACTCGGCCTGATCTTAACCCCTTCCGTGCTCCGTTCCCAGCAGGCGAGGAGGGGAGGGGTATTAAAATCAGCCCCTATAGATCAGTCAGTAACACATCGTTAGTGAGTCACTTCCTAGAGAACATAAAATGGGATAAAATTAATTCTCACCTTGAAAATCATGGCTTAATTGAGGAAAAATTATGTCTGACAAATGTTTTTGAGGAAATAACAAGTATATTAATAAGAAAAATACAGTGGATTTTCAGATGGCGTTTGATGCATCGGAGGCTTGTTAATAAAGTAATGATATTAAAGGGAATCTGACAGCTTGGATAGGAAATTGGCTAAAGAACAGAAAACTGAGAGCAAGGTTAAAGGAGGTTTTTTGGAGGGATGTAAACAGCGGTGTCCCCCAGGTGTCAATTTTAGGAACATTGCTCTTCACAATATATAAATAAATGATCTGGATTCAGACATAGGGGCACAGTATTAATATTTGCAGGCAACACAATGATAGGGAGTGTGGATAACTAAAGAGGACCATAAGCAGCTGCAGGAGGACACAGACAAGCTAATTGATTAGGCAGATGGATGAAATGGAAGGCAGAGCAATGTGAGGTGATATATTTTGGCAGGAAGAATAATGTGACAAATAAATGGTAAAACATTAAAATGTGTGGACAAACAGAGATTTAGGGGTTCAGATATGTAAGGTACCCTATTTGTGTATACATATATTGGGATTTGGTTTAATCTCATATGATTAAGGTTTTTGCTTTCTATTTACTTATAAGTGGCTTGTGGATTTGTATTGTAGCTACAAATTATGAAATTGTTCATTTCCAGGATGCTTTAGGGTTTAATGTACCAGTGTACAAATTAGCTGTCTGTGATGTTTACTTTTCTGCTGAGGTGCAGGATATGAGGTGGAGGATGTGTGATTCGTGCCTGTTGACTTCTTTTTGTCAATACATTGGGAAACGAGATAGTCTTGAGCAACGGAAATGGGACAATAGGGCCAAGATGATTAGTTACATGCTTAATGGTAGTCAAGTTAGCATCTTGTGTTTTGTAGGAACTACCTCATTTCTGAGGATCTTGTTTACAACAAATTCTTGTTAGATCATAATGAATCATCAACATTGCAAGGACAGTGTGTGTGACTAGAGGTCTATAAAGATCTTGAGCTTTCCTTCATAATTTGTAGAGAGAAGCAAGAACAGGGGTGGCAGGCGGTGACTAGTGGGGTACCGCAGGGATCAGTGCTTGGGCCTCAGCTATTCACAATATATATCAATGATTTGGATGAGGGAACCAAATGTAATATTTCCAAGTTTGCTGACGACACGAAACTAGGTGGGATTGTGAGTTGTGAGGAGGGTGCAAAGAGGCTTCAAGGCGATTTAGACAAGTTGAGTGAGTGGGCAAATACATGGCAGATGCAGGATAATGTGGATAAATGTGAAGTTATCCACTTCGGTAGGAAAAACAGAAAGGTAGAATTATTTAAATGGTGATAGATTGGAAAATGTTGATGTACAAAGGGACCTGGGTGTCCTTGTACGCCAGTCACTGAAAGCAAACATGCAGGTGCAGCAAGCAGTTATGAAGGCAAACGGTATGTTGGCCTTCATTGGAAGAGGATTTGAGTACAGGAGCAAGGATGTCTTACTACAGTTGTACAGGGCCTTGGTGAGACCACACCTGGAGTACTGTGTACAGTTTTGGTCTCCTTACCTAAGAAAGGATATACTTGCCATAGAGGGAGTGAAGCGAAGGTTCACCAGACTGATTCCTGGGATGGCAAGACTGTCGTATGAGGAGAGATTGGGTCGACTAGGCCTGTATTCACTAGAGTTTAGAAGAATGAAAGGGGATCTCATTGAAACGTATAAAATTTTGACAGGGCTAGACAGACTGGATGCAGGGAGGATGTTTCCCCTGGCTGGGGTGTCTAGCACGAGGGGTCACAGTCTCACGATACGGGGTAGGGCATTTAGGACTGAGATGAGGAGAAATTTCTTCACTCAGATGGTGGTGAACCTGTGGAATTCTCTACTACAGAAGGCTGTGGAGGCCAAGTTACTGAATATATTTAAGAAGGAGATAGATAGATTTCTAGACACAAAAGGCATCAATGGGGAGAGAGCGGGAATATGGTATTGAGATAGAGGATCAGCCATGATCATATTGAAGGGCTGAATGGCCTACTCCTGCTCCGATTTTTCTATGTTTCTAGAATGAAAGGTTTGATGAAGGTTACGTCTCTACGCAGAGGGAAAATGGGGTAATTGCATTAATTCTCTTTATAACTAATGCTTAGAGATGAGGTAATTATAATCCTACTCCCTCAGCAAAAACCTGGGCAGCTAAAATTGCCCTGGCTCTTACCTGTCCGAAAGCTGCCATGATTGCAACATCTGCAATTTTAACCTGTTCTCCTGAGCAGGCAGCAAGGACACGCGCCCGGAGCCAACTTGGTCCTTCTTTACATTTGCATGTTGCGGCCCAATCACATCACTGAGACCCGACTGTCATTTTAACTCAGGCCTGAGTGGGGAATCCACCTGGAGTTAAAATTGGGGCAATTGAGTGTGTCAAAGACGTGGTTACGCAATAAAAAGTTTATATTGTTACCATATTTGGTGCCAGATTTGAATGTTCTTAAAAATATGAAAATCTTTAAAAGTGGCAGGACAAAGTGACACAGACGTTTTTTTTAAAAAAAAGGGGGCAGGAAGAGTTGAGCAAAGAGGTGATGCTGAATCTATTCAAATAATTGCTTCAGCCAAAATTAAAATATGAGGTTATGAAATTCATCTTGGGTGGTAGAGCAAACTGGCAGCCTATTTTACACCATGCCCAAAGAAAATCGTGCTGGGTGTAAAACAGGCTGCCAATTTGCTATCGTCCACTTTGCGATACTGCCCAAGATGAATTTCACCCCCATTGTGTCCAGTTTTTGGTGCCCTGCCCTAGCGAGGATGTCAAAGCTATGGAGAGGGTAGAGAACAGATTTAATAGGATGATACCAAGGTTGTGAAGCTTTAGTAATAAGGAAAGTCTTAAAAAAACTAGGGTTCTTTTCACTCAAATGGAGAAGTTTAAGAAAGAAAGACTTGCATTTATATAGCATCTTTCGTGACCTCAGGATTCCCAAGCGCCTTACGGCCAATGAAGTGTAGTCACTGTTGTAATGTAGGAAATGCGGCAGCCAATTTGTGCTCTGCAAGGTCCCACAAGCTGCAATCTGATGATAAGTAGATAATCTATTTTTAGTGATGTTGGCTGAGGGATTAATATTGGCCAGGACATCAGGGAGAACTCCCCTGGCCTGCTTTGAAAAATGCAATTTTAAATCCAACTGAGAAGGCAGACGTGGCCTCGGTTTAACATTAGATCCAAAAGACAGCGCCTCCGATAGTGCAGCACTCCCTCAGTACTGCACTTGAGTGTCAACCTAGATTTTGTGCTCAAGTCACTAGAGTGGGAATTTTTAAATCCACAACCTTCTGACTCGGAGGTGAGGGTGCTACCACTGAGACACAGCTGACAAGAGCAGATCTGATAGAGGTGTTCCAAATTATGAAGGGCTTTAATAAGGTAAATAGGGCAAAAACTATTTCTACTGGTCAATGTGTTGATAACAAAGGCACAGGTTAAAGATGATCAATAAAAGAATGAAGAAAGAGCCGAGGAGAATCGTATTGGCTAGGAAACCCAGCTATGCGGCTAACCCGGAGGTCCTGCCGAATTTAATGGCAGGACCTCATTTAAATTTTTTTCTGTTTCCTGGCTGGCAGCTAGATTGAGAGGCTGTCAGGCTTTCGGACAGAATGGCCTGCACTGGTAGGTTGTAGCTGGGGAGCAGAGAGGAGGCATGGACAGGGGTGGGGGGGGGGTGGCCATGCGGGGGGGGGGAGGTGGGTATCGTGGGGGTCGGAGGAGAGCTCGGAGGCCTTGGGGCCAACGTGGGGGGGAAGCAGATTATCTTGGTAGGCCTGGAGGTGTGTTGCGGAGGCGGGGGGGGGGGGGCGGGGGGACGGGGGGTGGGGGGACACTCCTGCTCCTCCTGGCCCAAAAGTTGTGCTGTAAAGGCATTTACCTTAATGAATCTGGCCCTTCTTGCCTCCCTTCAGCTGCCGGGTTTCCCGAGCCCTGGGAAATCTGACCCGCAGCAGTTAAACCTGAAAGTCTGTAAAAATTTGAGGTACGCACCTCATTAACATACTTAAATGACGGACCCACCTCTGGAGAGCAGGTTAGCCTACCACCCCCCAATTTGTCTCTATTAAAACTGGAAGAGGGCGGGTTGGAGGTGGGTTGGGGTCCGGTTTCCAATTTTTGAAATTTTAACTCCTCCACCCCTCTCCTGCCCATCCTGAGTGGTTAAAATTCCCTATGATTCAAGCCATTAATACCTGTGGATGAAACCCTTGACTTTTGTTCACATGTGTGGCTAATACCCGCAGAGCTGTTAAAGTGCAAAAAATTGCATTTAACTTAACAATTACAGGAATCAGTGCACGGACAAAAATAACCCTGCATTTAGCAGTTCGATATTTGTAATAAAATTAAAAAAGAGAAACTTGAATCTGCAACAATCTTTCTCAGGGCTTCAGAACTGGGGAACTCTCCAGGTCTGTCCTGTCACTTTCTATCTACAGGCTTTTAAAGCTTGTCATCGCCTATTTCACGATGTTCCTTGTAACTATTTGCAAGATCATTTTCTAGCTGAATCAGTGTGATGAGTGTTTCTATAAGAGGAATATATCCCTTATGATTCGAAATTTAAGACTTTATTTGCTCTCTGCCTTGAAGAACTAAGGTAACATAGGTCAAAGCATCAACAGCTTGCATTTATATAGCGCCTTTAACACTGAAAAATGTTCCAAGACACATAACCAAGACTGCAGTAGAAATTGCTTACTGGAATTTACGTAAGATTTCCACCACATGTTCAGTATTTTGAAAGATAGAAACTATAACACAGATTGAAAGAGCAAATTGAATTTCCGAATAAATAATTTACAACAGTAAAGATATTGGGGGAGAAATTCAGTTGGTTGTGCCACCGGTTAGCGCCTTAAGAGGGCAATAAGTAGGGCGAGAGCCAGCTAGCGCCCGGACACGGCGAGACCTGCGCCTCTCGCGAAATTGAGTGGACATTTAGCGGCGACGCTAAACCGCAACGCCCGCTCAGCTGCGCACGCAGATCCTGATGTCATTTCATGGTGCAACGCCCTTGGGGTGCTCCGAACCGGAAATTCAGTGGCGCCCCCCTCCTTTCCGCCTGTCGCTCCCAGCGACTGGTTGACTGGAACAGTTCCCAGTCGCTGTGGGGCTGGGGGGCCACTATTTAAAGGGGGCTCTTCCTGGCTTCTTTGTGGTAGCCATTTTTGGGCCACTCCTTCTGAGAGAGAGAGAGAGATTTGCAGAGAGACAAAAGGAGAGATCTTTCTGCATTGAGTCAGCGCTCGCTGAGGTACTTTTGGCTTCTGACCAGAACTTTGTAGTTGGTTTGCTTTTTCACCGGCATAACCTTGAGTGGCCACATACTATGGGGGCTGCAATGGGTGGGAACGTTGGGCTTCTCCATTACATTGAGAGGGCACAGAGACGCAGACAGAGAGTGCCAATCATGGCCAGACGGAGGAGGGCCAACAGGCGTCGGCACACGAGACCTTACCGTCCCAGGGTTTTCCGTCAACAGTTCTCATACCTCAATATTTCTGAGGAGCAGTGTTTTCGGAGGCTGCGATTCAGCAAGGAGGTGGTCAGTGAGCTCTGCCACCTGCTTCAGCCAGATCTGCAGCCTCAGCTGAGGAGCAGGACGTCTCTGTCGGTGGCAGTGAAGGTCACAGTGGCTCTCAACTTCTACGCCACTGGCTCCTTTCAATCTGCTACTGGGGACATTGCCAATATCTCCCAGTTCGCGGTGCATTGCTGCATCCGTCAAGTCACAAATGCCCTCTTTAAAAGGAGACGTCAGTACATCTCCTTCCCCATGACCCCGGACAAGCAGCAAGAGCGCGCAATGGGATTTGCAAAAATAGCGGGCTTCCCCATGGTGCAGGGTGCCATTGACTGCACGCAAGTGGCTTTGCGGGTGCCGCAAGAGAATGCCAAGGATTACCGCAACTGGAAGGGGTTCCATTCGTTGAATGTCCAGTTGGTCTGTGACCACAGACAGCTGATAATGGCTGTCAATGCCCGCTTTCCAGGCAGCAGCCACGACGCCTTCATCCTGCGCCAGACTTCTGTGGCAGACCTTTTCGAGGCTCCGGCTCACCCAGGAGGCTGGCTTCTCGGGGTCAAGGGCTATCCTCTGTGCACCTGGCTGATGACCCCGCTCCGTTCACCCAGCACACCTGCTGAAGAACGATACAATGAGAGCCATCAAGCGACCAGGAACATCATTGAGCACACAATTGGCGTGCTCAAGCAACGGTTCCGCTGTCTGGACCATTCCGGAGGAGCCCTTCAGTACTCACCTGAGCGAGTCTCCCATTTCGTTGTTGTGTGCTGCATGCTGCATAACCTGGCAATCCTCAGGACTCAGCCACTGCCACCAGACATTGGAGCACCAGCAGAGGAGGAGGAGGAGGAGGAGGAGCAGCAGCACCAAGACGGGAGGGAGGCACAAAGTGCAAGGGCCGTCCGACAGCGGCTTATAGCAAGTCGGTTCTAGGCCCCCTCTGAGGGAATGGCTTCTGCCATTCAAAGAACATGAATGGAACCGTGCCGCAACCCCTAAGCCGGTCAAGGCAACAAATAGTTCAAAGAGCAAACATGCACATTCTGAATAAAGACACTTCTTTATTTAACAAACTGTGTCCCTTTCCCGCATGACAAAGTAATAGAGAGAAACCCCCAAAAAAGCAGTCAGTCACATAACTGGCTCTCACAACCTGGAGACAATATAAGCTGTTTTAGATTGCAGAGGTTTCTCTCCCTAGAGGCCTCTTTCTCTTGCACAGTAAAACCTGAGTGGTTCGACCCACTCGCCCCTTAGGTTCTAGACACTGGATTTTGAGGCAGGAACGACAATGTAGAGAAAACTCTATAGACCAGGTTTAATGGAAAACGAAATGAAACTTTATTGCATAAAGGAACAAATCAAACTGCAAACCAATAAGGTACATGGGAGGGAAAAACAAATCATAATACAGTACTGGCTAAGATATACACAGGCATATTATACTTTACAAAAGTCATCACGAAATGGGGAAACACACGGAACATCGAGGGATAACAACTCATTGTTAAAATTATCCCTTAAATGCCCACCCCCTAAGCCTATCTAGATCAGATTGTGAGGGGCCAGAAACATGCTCACCAATCCAGTTGGAAAGTTTTGAGTTTTGAAACAGGTCTGCGTTTTGATCCTTTCAGGCGTCCTGTCTCCACGTGGTCAGCGCTGCGGGCTGCGACACTCTCTCTTCCTCGAGGTGAAGGTCATGGACAGGCTGGATGTCAGCAGGCCTGGAAGTCAGTGCGGGGAGAGACCAACTGTTTTACCATTTTCGTATGGGTTTCATCGCACAGCCCAGTTGGTTCACCGTTTTCATATAGGTTTCACCTATACTTGTCAGCGTCCCGGGGTTGGTCGATGATCTCCCGACAGTTACCCCGGGGCTAGATGCTGACTCGACCTCCCATCTCGAACCTCGATCCTCCGTCATCTCCGCTTGAACTCCGTACCGATGTAGAAGCCCAGCTGAAGCCCCGGATCCTGTGAACCTCCTCAGAACCTTGAACTTTCTCAGCACATCGAACGCTACCCCGGGTCTCCCAGATATACTTCTCAAAAGAGGCCTTTATCTCCCGCCAAATCAAGGTTAGTCTTTGTTTAACTTTTGGCGGGCTGGTAACACAGCGGGGTAGTTATTATGTTTTAAACTACCTTGGGATGGCCGGTAACGGCCATCTCTGGTCTGGAATTACCTTGTATTGTTTTGAATGTCTTCTTGATGTCTTTAATGGGTCTTTGATGCTCCCCTTATATGAATATAAAACTGTTTCCCTTTGCCTGGGTAAACATGTAGATGGCCTTTATCTACAGGCCGATCTGACTGGATCTGCATCCAATCCATATGTATGTGGTTCTGTCTGGTTTTGTTTTCTCCGAAACGGCCTTCCAGAACTTACTGTGGGCTGAATCCACAAAGGCTGTCTGGGGACTGCAGGAACCATTTTAAAGTGTCCCGATAAGTTGGTCACGGGTTCTGGTGGCCATTTTGTATGTCCCTTTTTCTGGGCTTCTATTAAAACAGTCTTTAAAATTAAGGCCTCTTCTGCCAATAGACCCTTATAGGACAATGTTCAATGTTGCGAATCTTACAGTCCCCCCTGATGATACTATAACTTGCTTGATGTATCATAATTCTGGGTGAGCAAAATTTTCTGACTCTCCACAATCAAACCATCCCCTGTAATTACCTATCTATGATCCCACGACACATGTATTTCCCATTTCAGAAAACCTACAGTGTACATTAAGCATCTATAGATGGCAATACATTGGATTTAAAATCTGACACATTCATTTCCAGGCGTGGAGGGGGGCCTAATACCCCTACACCACCTGGTTCATACATATTCTCTTTTATTACCAACAACTCACTTAATGAACTTCAATAATAAAAATAAAGTACACACAATAATTGCACATGAACAAACATCAAACATAGAGGAGGGAGGGAAACTTTAACTTTATACATAACAGCGAAAATCTAAATGGGTGTCTCCTCGTCTACCCGCACATAATGCTCCCTCCATTCTCCTCTGTTCTCATACTTCTGCGAAAGTCTGACATTTTTACAGTGTACAAATAGTAGATAAATCACAATAAAAACCTGACACACTACAAGGATGTGGGAGGCTATCCTAATCCAAGAAGGGACTTCTATATTAGTGAACAGGTCCCACCACTGTGGGGTCACTATATCTAATATGTCTGCCCCTATTTCTAACATCTTCTGCTCCAGCGTGTAAAAATGTTTCTGTGAAACGGCAACAGCTTTTAGTATCTTGGTGAGGTGTTCAGGGAGAGGGGGAATGATATACCCAAAATGTGCAACGAATCGTTACAGATCGGTGAAATTTTCTTTCACAGTGATGTGAACAGTGGAAGGTTCAGGAATGGGGACAATTCGTTCTTGGGCCACTTGAACTTCTGCCTTGGGTTTGAAGCAGAAACTGCTGTCACTCACCGGGCACCAGTCGTGCTGTCCATGTTGGTAGTGGGGCGCTGCAGTGGTGACACAGCATGTCCCACCTCCTATATATGCCACCTGTGGGGGCACATGGCCTTGTGCCATTGCCTCCATGGTGCAATTTATAGGCTTCGCGCCAGCAATTCTGAACCCGCACTGTGGTTTCGAATAGGCATTCAAGTGCTGTGGACACAGGATGATGTGTGCTCCCCGGCTCCGGCACCCCGAGAGGTCGGTACCCGTCATTGCATGCTCCCATCGAATGACCTACGGTGGGACCGCTGTGTAGCGAATGCGTGCACCCCCTTGAATGACTCCAATGTTCTCCACCCTGTATACCGGGGCGGGTTTAGCTGTTTTTCCCATAACCGGCATTCTTACCACTATACCCATAATGGTATGATTAGACCTCCCACAGTCCACTGGGACTGGGTAGGCCTCTAAAGCTAGTCTGAGCTGGCACAGACTCAATGCGTTCTCAAAAGGGTGGAGGGCTGCGAGGTGCTTATTGCTGATCCAGGAGGGGACCAAACCTTGTTTTAAATCCTCCAGATTACTGTGGCCCTCACCCAGTAACCACGCTCCGTACAGCACGCACGCTTTGTTCTGCGCAGCCTGATCTGACGCATTCCGATCCTCCCTGATGAGAGCATTTACCGTTTTCGCGTGTTTCTCCAGCTCAGCTATAATTTCTTTTAAGTGTAGTGTCATGGCCTGGTCCTCATTTAACTCAGAACCCACTACCTTATTCTCATCCGTCAGTATCTTTATTAACCGCCCTTTTAAATCATTGATCTGAGTCTGCAGCTCCACGTCATCCAGAGTGTTGATGGCGGAAGTCCCTGTGTTAAAGGCTGTAAAAATATCATTTACTGTACACCTTCTTTGTCTCCCTACCCTGTCCAAGACCTCATGTGGTGTGGTGTGGTGTACAATCCGGCTCTGTCTACATCAGCAAAGTTGAATTCATAAAACTGTCTGAACATGTTTGTTAACAGGACCTGGTACAATTGCTCCGTTTCCTTGGGGCACCACTCTGGCAATCGCACCTCGGTGAGGTTTAAAATCACCGAGGCCACCGCGTAGTGCACCCCTTGGTACAGCACCTGACCTGTGGGCATTAATACCAATCCGTTCCCGGGTCCTTTGGTAGTGGTGGGGCACCCTTCCTTGCGGGCTTTGGCTACTGGAATCGTGGGCAGGGGCTTGCGGGGGCGGGTGATGAGCTCAGTGGTGTTTACTGGGATCTGAGAGTATGGGACTCCGCACGCCCATGTGCTGACGTCCCATCTCATCCCTTTTCCAGCATCCTGCCACTGTCTTTGGAAAAAGATGGAGACGCCTGTGGGGCAGACGCGTTCTGAACCCCACATACAGATGTAAATCCCCTCATCTGGTTCCCACCATTTGTCCCAACAGACACTCAATCCCCCATGAGTCCCCGTAATAGTCCGATGGATATTGTTACCCAGTCGCTCCCACTCGACTGTGGAGTTCTTCATGGTTCTGCTCAACTTGCGCAACCACCACCATCTGTCCAAAGGAACATGTCCGTAGCATTCTAAACAGATCTTCTTCCCGACAGTGACGCTGACTCTGGGCGCGATGATCCTCACCCTGGGACACATTAGAGAAGTCTCTCTGTATGCGAAACCCGACTGGCTGGAGTATTCTGTAGAGTTCGACCACAGCCATCCTGGCCACCTCCCTTCGTGGAAATAGGTGGCTGTTTCTTCAACGTCCCGCCTTCCCGTCCCATCGGTCGCGATGGGGGCTGTGTCCCCGGAGCAGCCATACACGATGGAGTCCTTGGTGTAGCCCGATAGGCCAGGCTACACCCGATCACCGCGAACGCGATGAGAATCCCCTTAATTATCCTTTTGGTTCCTGTAACAAATTAAACGATGCAGCCAGGCTCCCGAGAGATTCTGGCCTAGGTGAAGGCATGATCGGGTCTTTCGACCTCGATCCAAAACAACACACATGATGGGCAGATTCCAAAACTATTACTTATACACACTATCATCTTAAAAATTACACACCTTAAACTTAACTAAACTTAAACTTAACTTATGTACAACGCCGCCCGTCCCCGGGCGGCTTGCCTAATCCCTGTTTGGACTGCAGCTCACCGCTCCCTGTGGCGGGGCTGCATTGACCTGTAGCTTGGGTCCCTCGCAGCCTTTTGCTGCCAATTGGGGACTGCGTTTTTCCAGGGATTTGCCAAGTCGGTGTCTGCTGGGGTAGGGGGAATCTGGCCAGGTTTTTCTTGGCTGAGGTGTCCGAGACGACCTGCGAGAGGGTGCCTTGGGCGAGGCTCCCTTAGCGAGTGGACCTGTGGTTGGGATTTTAGCCCTCACAGCCCATGGCTCCTCCACGACTGCCGGCTTCGGCTCCCTTCCCTCAGGCTCCGCCCCTTTGGGATTTGGGTCTGTGGCAGACGACTTCTCCCTACCTGTCCCTACAGGTGGAGAATCTCCGCCCCCAAGTTCTACCTCCCCTACGCCTGAGTCGAGGGCGGGATCTCCGTCCTCCGACTCCACCTCCTCCAGAATCGTGTCAAGGGCGGGGCCTAGCTGTTCGGGCTCCCCCCCGATGGCGTTCGGATCAGGGGGAGGGCCTTGGTCTTCGGGCTCCTCCTCGTTCAAGTCCCAGGCCAATGGGGAAACCTCCCAGGTGGGCGGGACAGCTTCTCCCTTCAAGCAGGCTGCAGTTCCAGCCTGTGTGGTCTGTGACTTATTGCACGCCTCAGGCTGAGGATCTTTACCCTCAGACCTGGCTTCGGTTGTTGGCTCTTTTGCACCCAGCTTAAACAATTTGCACTGGTTGATGTGAAACCATTTAGTGCATCGGGGCAACTTCACCACGCTGGTGGCGGGGACCGGTGGGTCTTGCACCGACTCCCGTCTAGCCTCTTCTATGGCTCTCTCCCCAGCGCGGATGGTCAGACCTAGGAATTTTATTTCCTGCCGACCGACCCGTGCCTTCTTTGGTTTCACCTTGAAACCCTCTTTTCCTTTCTCTCCCGTACTCGTTCCCCAGAGACAATGATTTCTAAGATCCACGAGAATCCCGTGTTCTACTAGGAAATCGGACCCAAGGACCCCCTTTCCACCCCCTGTCTCCCACTTCATTAGGGTACACTTCCACGGGGAATGGAAAATGCGCCAGCCTGTTCTTCGCCTGTGAAGCCCGATAGCATATATGGAACCCCGGTGGACAGAGGTGAGGTGGTAGGGTTATCCGAGTGGATCACGGTGCACGATGCCCCCGTATCCAATAGATAGGTCCCCTGCACCTCCTCCACCTCCATCTCCACGATGGGTCTTTTCCATACATCATATCGCAGCGTGCACAGGTAGACGGGCTGCGTCGGCTCTAGTCACTTGGGTGTAGCGGTCGGGGCTGCAGGAACGACAGGACCGGTGGCGACGGCTATCCTCCCCTGCTCTATCATAAGAGACCGCATTGTCTCTATAATTGACTCTATCGCAGCGGGATCCATAGCTGCACCAGTTCCTCTTTCAGGGGCAGGGGCTGTGTCTTGGACCTGGACTCGTGCTGGGGCGGCAGTCTCTGCTTGGGCTTGAGCTGCGGGAGCTTTTCCCTTATTATCCTTCCACGGATTTTTACAGTCCCTGCGCCAATGTCCATCCTTCCCACACCCGTAACAATTGAGCTTGGCTTGGGCAGGGCGATTCCCCTCCTGATGCCACTCCTTCTTGCTTGGGGCTGCGGGCTTTGCCTCATGCACTTTTCCCTTAGGGGGAGGTGTCTCCTGACTTCTACAATTCTTGTAAGCAATGTTAAGCTGTCGGAGCACTGTCTCCTCCATGATACCGGGACCTTGGGGGTCAAACCACGATTTGGCTAGGGCCGTATTGGGGGCAAGCTGTTAGCAACCAGACAACGGAGCCAATGAACCCACTGTTCGGCGTTCATTGCGGCCCGTTCAGGCATGCCCGGACAACTGCGCCGACACACTGGCCACAGCCTTTCTGCGAAAACCCGCGGGGGTTCTCCAGTTAGCTGCACAGTCCCTTCCATGCAGAGGAACGGATTACCGTCGTCCACTCCCAGAACCTCCAAGACCTCGTCTCTGAGTTCCACATACCCTGTCCGTCCCCTCTTACTCCTGTCTGAGAGGCACTGAAGGATTGTGCTATCCAGGGAGAAGAGCAGCATCTTTGCCTGTTCAAGATCATCACAATCATTGATGGCGGCTGTCTCCTCTACCTCCCTGAAATGGACTGAGGGATCTCCCTTCTCGGAAAGTTTTGGGAGGTGGCTTATCATCGCTCTGAGTTGTTGGGCACCGTGGGGCACCACGAGCTGGTTCATGTGGGGTCCTGCATCGCCATTTGCGGCGGTGGGACCGAACCTCTGGTGCTGAGTAGGACACATTGGTGCCGGCTCCGGCTTTACTACCAGGGGTTGTTCCTCCTCCTGCTCCACCTCGGCTACCCTTTCTTTCACCACCTCCCCTTCAGGCCAAGCCTCACTATAGCTCGGTGGCGCTGAGGGTTCAGTGGCTGGTGCCACAACTACTTCACAATGAATCGGATTTTTGTATTCCTGCAAAAAGTCTATGTGACTTGCTTTTGGACTTACGAGGCATACCATGCCTTTTGCCTTAACCAAGGCCATTCTTAGGTCTTCTATGGTCTTTTGGCAGGGGCCATGGTCGGCGCTCTCAAACCCGTGCTCAAGGGACAGCTTGTAAGCTGCCTTAACCTCTACTATTCTCTCCTCCTGCACTCTTAGCTGTTGTGCGAGGTGGGCATTTTTCTCCCGTATTCTCGCTTCATGGATCTTTGCCTCAGTAACCTGGCATTCCAGGTACTCTATTCCAGCCTGGTGTTGGCTGGCTACAACTTGGCGTTCCTGATTCAGCGCGTCAAGCGCTGTGATGAGTTTTTCCCCACCCATGGCCTTTTCCTCTTTTCCTGCTGCCTGGGTAGTGATCTTGGCTGCCTGTGCTGCAACGACTCTGTCCAAAATCTGGACTTGTTTCTTGTAACACATCAGCCACATTGCCTTTTCCACTGACTTTTTATGTTCTTTGCTCTCTGTCCACCTGATGACTGCGTCTACCAGACGCCCATCCAGTAAGAGATCGGAAATCCACTGCTTAGTGAGATTTACCTTGCCAAAAACACAATCCGCTATCCTCTCATCCATAACATTTCGACCATTCAAACCTGGGTCTAATACATTGCAATCCTGCTGCCAGTGTCCTGCCGCGGTCGCCATTTTCTGTAAGGGGTTTTAGATCGCAGAGGTTTCTCTCTCTAGAGGCCTCTCTCTCTTACGCAGTAAAACCTGAGTGGTTTGACCCACTCGCCCCTTAGGTTCTAGACACCGGTCTTTGAGGCAGGAACTACAATGTAGAGAAAACTCTATAGACCAGGTTTAATGGAAAACGAAATAAAACTTTATTGCATAAAGGAACAAATCAAACTGCAAACCAATAAGGTACATGGGAGGGAAAAACAAATCATAATACAGTACTGGCTAAGATATACACAGGCATATTGGCCTAGAAATTCAGTTGGGCGCGCCAGCCGTTAGTGCCTTAGGGGGAGTAGATCTCGAGCGCTAGGCGCTTATCGCCCGGGTGCAGCGCGATCTGCGCCTCTCCCCAACTTCAGGACACATTTAGCGCCGGCGCAAAGTCTTAGCGCGCGCCCTGCTGCACGCGCAGATCATGACGTCATTTAATAGTGCAACGCCCTTTGTGCGCCCCAAACCGGAACTTCACTCGCGCCGGCCCATTGTGCGCTGGGCGTCCCGAGCGACTGTGAAGTGGAACGGTTCACAGGCCAGCCGGGCCGGGGGGAGCACTAATTAAAGGGCACTTACCCAGCAGTATAAAGGCCAGCCATTTTGCAGCATTCACTCTTGTGCAACGGTTTTTTTGGACAGAGACCAAGGAGGAGAGTTTACTGGTTTGGACCAACACTTGGACAGGCATTTTTGGCTCAGGCCAGAGCTTACCAATTATCTTAGCCTTCATTCAGAGCTCAGTGTTTGCCAGCATATAATGGGGGCTGCATTGGGTGGCAACGCTGAATTTCAGCCTTATGCCAGAAGGGCTTACAGACGCCGTGAGAGAGTGGCAGCCCTGGCTAGACGCAGAGGGGGCAACAGGCGTCGCCAACTGAGGCCTTACCCACGCAGGGTATACCGCCAGCAGACCTCCTATCTGACCATGTCTGCCGCGATGTGTGTTAGGAGGCTGCGATTCCGAAGGGAGGTGGTTGCAGACATCTGCCAGCTGCTTCAGAGAGATCTGCAGCCACAGCTGATGCGCAGGACGTCTCTGTCGGTGGCAGTGAAGGTGACGGTGGCTCTCAACTTCTATGCCTCCGGCTCCTTCCAATCCGCTACTGGGGACATCGCTAACATCTCCCAGTTCGCCGTGCATTGCTGCATCCGCCAGGTGACCGAAGCCCTTTTCAGAAGGAGACATCAATTCATCTCCTTCCCCATGACCCTGGACAAGCAGCAGCAGCGTGCAGTGGGGTTTGCAAGAATAGCGGGCTTCCCCATGGTGCAGGGCGCCATTGACTGCACGCATGTGGCTTTGCGGGCACCTCTTGAGCATGCCGAGGATTACCGCAACCGGAAGGGCTACCATTCCCTCAATGTACAGCTGGTGTGTGACCACAGGCAGCGCATCCTAGCTGTCAATGCCCGCTTTCCAGGCAGCAGCCACGATGCCTTTATCCTGCGACAGACAACTGTGGCTGACATGTTCCAGGCACAGCCTCCCCCAAGAGGATGGCTTATCGGGGACAAAGGCTATCCTTTGTGTACCTGGCTCATGACCCCGCTCCGCGCGCCCACGACCCCTGCTGAAGAGGCATACAATGAGAGCCATCAAGCGACGAGGAACCTCATAGAACAAACAATCGGCGTGCGCAAGCAACGGTTCCGCTGTCTCGATCGCTCCGGGGGAGCCCTCCAGTATTCGCAGGATCGAGTCTCCCAATTCGTCGTCGTTTGCTGCATGCTGCACAACCTGGCTATCCGCAGGACTCAGGCACTGCCACCTCACGTTGGACCACCACCTCAGGAGGAGGAGCAGGAGGAGCATGAGGATGACGAGGACGAGGAGTACCAGCCCAGGAGGGACGCACAAGGTCCAAGGGCCGCCCGTCGTCGGCTTATTGAACGTCACTTCTAGGCCCCCTGTCAGGGAATGGCTTGTGCTAATGATAGAACATGATTGCAGCCGCTCCGCAAGCCCTCAGACGGTTAAGGCAACAAACACTTCAAAGATCAAACATGGACAATGTGAATAAATAAAATGCTTTATTGTACAAACTCTGGGCCCTTCCCACATGAAAACCAATAACACACGAAACCCCCAAAAAACACTCAAACACATTACTCGCTCCCACAACCTGGGGAGGATTAACAAAATAGGGCAACTAAAATGGCTGTCATTCTCGGCCTTCGTCCAAAACAAACATCACATCAGCGGCCTTCAAAAAACAAACATCCAATTCTCGGCCTCAAGAAACAAACACAAATGGCCACACATTCGACTATTTGGCCCGCTTGGGCGATGCCTTGGCCATCTTTGGGTGGCCCCTGCCCGCCCTGCTGCTCCGCCTCAAAGTAAGGCCATTGGCTGCTGCAAGGCTGGGGGCAGGCTCCTGAGGGGCACATGTCGTGACGGCAGATGCCCTTGTGGGTCGGCCTAGTCGAGGCCTGGGCATCGAGCGGCCGGCTGTTGATTGCTGCAGCTGTGGCTGGCCAGCATCAGTCGCTGCAGCAGCTCCTGGCAGCTCCACTGGGGGAGTGGCAGTGGCGGCTGGAGGAATGGCGGCAAGCTGGCGGATGGCAGGTGCTCGCTGGTCACCTGAGACACTGACACTCGCCCGGGCCAGCACTGCAGCATGCGCACCAATCTGCCGAGGGACAGACCGATGTGCTGCTGCAGCGCGCCGGGTGCCCTGGCGATGCCTGGCTGACACAGCGAGTGTGGCAGCAGTGAGTGCCCGTGTTGACCTGTTCACTGCCCGCAGCAGAGCAGCCAGTGACTGGACGGCACCACTAATCACCTGGCCAGTCGCTGAAAGATCTGCCCGGTATTCCGCCCGACTGGTGGCCTCTAAGGGCCCGAACTCAGCCACACTCCGAGAGAGGGAATCGATGGACTCAGGCAACCGTGCCACTGCCGCCATGAGCTCCGTGTGCCGGCGCTCTGAGTCCGCGGACAAGTCTTCGAGGCGTTCCATCTCCTCGGCGAAGAGCATCTCCTGACTGGAGGCCGGACTCTCCCTCTGGGGAGAAGGCCGCCGAGCTGGCCGACCCTTCCTGGGTTGCTGGAGGCCGCTGGGCCCAGTAAGGCTTTTGACAAAGTCCCGCATAGGAGACTGGTCAAGAAGGTAAGAGCCCATGGGATCCAGGGTGCCTTGGCGCGTTGGATCCTAAACTGGCTGAGTGGCAGGAGGCAGAGGGTGATGGTCGAAGGTTGCTTTTGTGACTGGAAGCCTGTGTCCAGTGGGGTACCTCAGGGATCGGTGCTGGGTCCCTTGTTGTTTGTGATCTACATAAATGATTTGGATGAGAATGTAAAAGGTATGATCAGTAAGTTTGCAGATGACACCAAAATTGGTGGGGTGGTAAATTGCGAGGAGGAAAGCCTCAGGCTACAGGACGATATAAACGGGTTGGTCAGATGGGCGGAAAAGTGGCAAATGGAATTTAACCCTGAAAAGTGCGAGGTGATGCATTTTGGACGGACAAATAAGGCAAGGGAATACACAATGAGTGGTAGGACCCTAGGAAGTACAGAGGGTCAGAGGGACCTTGGTGTACATGTACATAGATCCCTGAAGGCAGCAGAACAGGTAGATAAGGTGGTTAAAAAGGCATATGGGATACTTGCCTTCATTAGCCGGGGCATAGAATATAACAGCAGGGAGGTTATGATGGAGCTGTACAAAATGCTGGTGAGGCCACAGCTGGAGTACTGTGTGCAGTTCTGGTCGCCTCACTATAGGAAGGATGTGATTGCTCTGGAGAGGGTGCAGAGAAGATTCACCAGGATGTTACCTGGGATGGAGTGCCTCAGCTATGAAGAAAGGCTAAACAGGCTGGGGTTGTTTTCCTTGGAGCAAAGAAGGCTGAGGGGGGACCTGATTGAGGTGTACAAAATGATGAGGGGCATAGATAGGGTAGACAAAGAGGAACTTTTCCCCTTAGTAGGGGGGTCAATAACAAGGGGGCATAGATTCAGGGTAAGGGGCAGGAGATTTAGAGGGGATTTGAGGAGGAACTTTTTCACCCAGAGGGTGGTTGGAATGTGGAACTCAATGCCTAAAAGGGTGGTAGAGGCAGGAACCCTCACAACATTCAAGAAGCATTTGGATGAGCACTTGAAATGCCATTGCATACAAGGCTATGGACCAAATGCTGGAAAATGGGATTAGACTGGACAGGGATGGATGGGCGGCGCAGACACGATGGGCCGAAGGGCCTCTTTCTGTGCTGTAAAACTCTATGACTCTATGACTCCCCTCCGACGCATCCCCCCTCTGGGGAGAAGGCCGCCGAGCTTCCACCCCCCTCCCGCCTTTCTGCAGCACGCAGGTCCCAGGAGCTCCCCTCCCCTTCGACACTTCCGCCACGCTGCCCTCCAGGGAAGACGTGTCCCCTACATTGGCCTGGGTGGCCGCGGCTGAGGGTTCCCCTGATGGGCCGCCTTCCTCTTGCTCCTCCTCCTGCTCCTCCTCGGAGGGTCTGTCACTGGCAAGTTGAGGGACCTCCTCTTGACCATCTGAAAGCAGGAAGGCACAAGAGTAGCTTTAGAGTGAGGAGAGGGCGTCAGTGCGGGATGCATGAGTGGTGGCATTCAGCACATTGGTCGGACAGTGGCAAAGGATGTAGATCTGATGCGCAAGTGGGACGAGAGAGGTGCAAAAGGTGATGTCCTTACCATTGCTTCACAGAACAGGGTCGGCATCTCCACATGCACCGGGCCCAATCACCCGGCCACCCATGAGGCGCTCCACGCGATGTTGCAGGTCGGTGAGTGGCTGGATATGGGGTCGTCCTCCCCCGGTCGCAGTCCGGCTCTTGCGATTATTCGCCAGCTTGGCCTGCAAGAGAAAGGACGGCCTCTAAGTACAGTGTGTCGCCGTGATCTTGTGTGCACTGCCTCCCATGGTGGAATAGCCTGGCCAGTGTGTCGCCATGATCTGGTGTGCACTGCCTCCCATGGTGGAATAGCCTGGCCAGTGTGTCGCCATGATCTGGTGTGCACTGCCTCCCATGGTGGAATAGCCTGGCCAGTGTGTCGCCATGATCTGGTGTGCACTGCCTCCCATGGTGGAATAGCCTGGCCAGTGTGTCGCCATGATCTGGTGTGCACTGCCTCCCATGGTGGAATAGCTTGGCCAGTGTGTTCAGTGCAGAATGTGCAATTGATGCTCATGCCTGTGCCATAGCTGCTGGATGAAGGCTGGCCATTAGAGCTTTCAGGTCCCTTTGCCCATAATGTGAGGTGCACATGCAAGGATGAGGAGGTCATTGGAAAGGGTACTCACCCTGACAATGCGTGTGAGGTCATTTATCTTTTTGCGGCATTGGGCACCGGTCCTGGGGACGTCGCTGTTGGCTGACAGCTTGCTGGCGACATGCCTCCAGGCTCTCCTGTAGACGCGGACCGTCGCCTTCTTGCCATTGTCCGGGTACAAAACATAGCGCCTCTTCTCCACAGCAGCAAGCAGCACACTCAGATCACGCTCTGAGAAGCGCTGCGCACGTTCACGGGCCTTCTCCATGTCTTCAGGCGCTATTTGGGTCCAGCAGCAGTGTTCAGGCCTAGCTGGAGGGCTCCACTATCCAGGGCGTGGCAGCAGACACAGTCGACCCTTCCCCCTTAAGAGCTGGCCGGCGCCAGGGTGTCTGCTGTCAGTCACGAGATGGCCGCACCTGCGCTGCGCCCGGCCTCGGCGCTATCGATCACCACCTCCGGCTTAGCGCCCAAAGAGAGGCGTCCAACAGCAGTTTTAGCGCTCGCCCGAACTAGTAGGGCGAAGCTAATGAATATCGGAGAAGTGGCCTAGATTTGGCGGTGGACCCAACTTTAGCGGACGCCCCACTTTAGTGCCCCAAAAGTGGCGTCAATGAATTTCTAGGCCATTATACTTTACAAAAGTCACCACGAAATGGGGAAACACACAGAACATCAAGGGATAACAACTCATTGTTAAAATTATCCCTTAAATGCCCACCCCCTAAGCCTATCTAGATCAGATTGTGAGGGGCCAGAAACATGCTCACCAATCCAGTTGGAAAGTTTTGAGTTTTGAAACAGGTCTGCGTTTTGATCCTTTCAGGCGTCCTGTCTCCACGTGGTCAGCGCTGCGGGCTGCGACACTCTCTCTTCTTCCTCGAGGTGAAGGTCATGGACAGGCTGGATGTCAGCAGACCTGGAAGTCGGTGCGGGGAGAGACCAACTGTTTTATCATTTTCGTATGGGTTTCGTCGCACAGCCCAGTTGGTTCACCGTTTTCATATAGGTTTCACCTATACTTGTCAGCGTCCCGTGGTTGGTCGATGATCTCCCGACAGTTACCCCGGGGCTAGATGCTGACTCGACCTCCCATCTCAATCCTCGATCCTCCGTTATCTCCGCTTGAACTCCGTACTGATGTAGAAGCCCAGCTGAAGCCCCGGATCCTGTGAACCTCCTCAGAACCTTGAACTTTCTCAGCACATCGAACGCTACCCCGGGTCTCCCAGATATACTTCTCAAAAGAGGCCTTTATCTCCCGCCAAATCAAGGTTAGTCTTTGTTTAACTTTTGGCGGGCTGGTAACACAGCGGGGTAGTTATTATGTTTTAAACTATTTTGGGATGGCCGGTAACGGCCATCTCTGGTCTGGAATGACCTTGTATTGTTTTAAATGTCTTCTTGATGTCTTTAATGGGTCTTTGATGCTCCCCTTATATGAATATAAAACTGTTTCCCTTTGCCTGGGTAAACATGTAGATGGCCTTTATCTACAGGCCGATCTGACTGGATCTGCATCCAATCCATATGTATGTGGTTCTGTCTGGTTTCGTTTTCTCCAAAACGGCCTTCCAGAACTTACTGTGGGCTGAATCCACAAAGGCTGTCTGGGGACTGCAGGAACCATTTTAAAGTGTCCCGAAAAGTTGGTCACGGGGTCTGGCGGCCATTTTGTATGCCCCTTTTTCTGGGCTTCTATTAAAACAGTCTTTAAAATTAAGGCCTCTTCTGCCAATAGACCCTTATAAGAGAATGTTCAATTTTGCGAATCTTACAACAATGAACAAAACAGTAACCAAAAAATGACCACGATCCTCGGCCTGCAATAAAACATTGAACAGCATTTTGCCACACCTCCTACTTTTTGCCCTTCAAGGGTGATCTGCTTCGCTTGCGAGATTCGCCCCTTCCCACCCTGCAGCCCCTTCGCAATGGGACCCCAGTGGCTGCAGCAAGGCTGGGGGAAGGCTGCTGAGTGTCAGAAACTGAGACTGCAGATGCCCTTGAGGGACGGCCCGGACCAGCTGTGGGCCTGGAGGGCCCGGCTGCTGACTGCTCCAACTCTGCATGGGCGGCAGCAGTCTGTCCTACAGGTGGTGGCAGCTGCAGTGGAGAAGTGACAGTGTTGGCAGCAGGAATGCTGTCATCCTGAGAGAAGACAGCAACTCCCTGTTCGGACGACACACTGGCACTCCCACGGGGCAGCACTGCAGCATGCGCAGCAATCTGCTGAAGCACAGACTGCTGGCCTGCTGCGGCGCGGCGGTTCATGCCCGATCCAGCGAGGGTGGCATCAGTCAGTGCTCGTGTGGCCTCAATCTGCGTCTGCATGAGACCAGCCACTGACTGCATTGCAGCACTAAGCACTTGCGTGGCAGCCGCCTGTGCTGCGCCGAAGTCCTGGATACTCCTTGCCTGTGCTGCGCCGAAGTCCTAGAGACTCCTTGCCTGTGCTGCGCTGAAGTCCTGGACACTCCTTGCCAGTGACTCAATGGATTTGGGCATCCTTGCCACTGCAGCCATGAGCTCAGTGTGCCTGTACTCCGCCTGGGCGCTCATTTCAGCGAGGAGCCGCACCTCTTCTGCGCTCACTGTAGCAGGACTCGAGGCCAGACTCTCCCTCTGGGGAGAAGGCTGCCGAGCTTCCTTACCCCCCCTGCATTGCTGCAGCCCGCTGGGCCCCGGAACTTCACCCTCCTCAGACCATTCCTCCCTGCTCCCCTCCAGGGAAGACGTGTTCCCATTATGGCCATGGGCTGCCTCGGCTGAGGGTGGCACTGATGGTCCAGCTTCCTCCTCGTCGTCGCCTTCAGAGTCACTCACAGTGGCAGCTTGAGGGCCCGCCTCCTCACCTGGCGAATCAGCATCTGAAAGCAGGGAGGTACAAGAGTGGCTTTAGCGTGAGGACAGGGTGGCAGCGAGGGAGGCATGAGTACTGCAATTTACTGTATTGGTTCGATAGTGGCAAAGGATGCTGGTGTGAGGCACAAGTGGAAGGAGAGAGGTCAAAAAGGTGATGACCTTACCATTGCTGTCCAGAATGGGGTTGGCATCTCCAGTGGCGACGGGGCCAATCATCCGGCCTGCCATAATCCGCTGGACTCGCTGCTCCAGATTGATCAGGGCTTGAAGGTGAGGTCGGCCTCCCCCGGTCCGTTGCTGCTGCCTCCTGTTATGCGCCAGCTTGCCCTGCAAGAGAAAGGACGGGCTCTGAGTACAGTGTGAAGCCCTGATCTTGGCTGCACTGCCTCCCATGGTCGAATAGCCCTTACAGTGTGAAGCCCTGATCTTGGCTGCTCTGCCTCCCATGGTCGAATAGCCCTTACAGTGTGAAGCCCTGATCTTGGCTGCACTGCCTCCCATGGTCGAATAGCCCTTACAGTGTGTAAAGTGCTGAATGTGCGTGTGAGTTTCCTGAAAGGGCCATAGGTGTTGGATGAGGGCTGGGCATTGGGGCTTTCAGGACCCTTTGGCCATAAAGTGAGGTGCACATGCAGGGATGAAGAGGATTCTGAAAAGGGCACTCACCCTGACGACCCGAGTGAGGTCGTTGAACTTCTTCCTGCATTGCACAGGGGTCCTAGGCACCATGCTGCTGGAGGTCACTCGGTGAGCCACCTCCCTCCAAGCTTTGTGATAGTCGTTGGGCAGCGGCCTCCTGCCACTGTCCAGGAACAGGATAGATCACCTGCGCTCCACCGCGCCAACCAGAACCTGCAAGGCCCCCTCGCTGAACCACTGCGCTTGCTCCCTGGCCCTCTCCATGGTCCTAGGCTTTAGAATGTGGCAGCAGGTCTGTCCCGGCCGAGAATCAGGGCTCCGATGCGCAGGGTGTGGCTGCAATCTAAGATCGAACCTCCCCTTTAAGAGCTGACTGGCGCCAGAGTGTCTGCGTGCAATCGCTAACTGGCCACACCTGCGCTGCGCCCGCCCTCGGTGGTAGCGCCTCGCTTCTCCGGCTTAGCGCCTTAAGACAGTTGTGGAGTGCCTGTTTTAGTGCTCCAAGCACCTTCTGGGGCGAAGCAGGCCAATTTACCAGTAGGTGGCGATAATTTGCGCCGGGTGCAAAATTTCGCGCCCGCCCGATACTTACGCCCCAAACAGGGCTATACCGAATTTCTCCCCCATTGATTATTATTATACAGCATGATAAATGTATATAAAGGATCCCAGAAATAGTCCACAAACTAATATTCTGGATTTACCTTTTCCATACCATTTACTATCTTTTATACCTCAGCTGGAGTATTGCGTCCCATTCTGGTTACCACACTTTAGGAAGGATGTCAAGACCTTGGAAAGCGTGCAGAGGAGATTTACTGGAATGATACCAGGGATGAAAGACTTCCGTTATGTGGAGAGAAATGTGAAGCTACGATTGTTCTAAGTATAGCAGAGAAGGTTAAGGGGAGATTTAATGGAGGTGTTCAAATATATGAAGGGTTTTTATAGATTAAATAAGGAGAAACTGTTTCCACTGGTGGGTGGGTCGGTAACCAGAGGACACAGATTTAAGATAATTAGCAAAAGAATCAGGGGAAGACGAGGAGATTTTTTTTTAACGCCTGAGAGGATGGTGAAAGCAGATTCAATAGTAACGTTCAAAAGGGAATTGGATATATACCTGAAAAGGTAAAGTTTGCAGGGCTATGGGGAAATAGTGGAGGAGTGGGACTAATTTGATACCTCTTTCAAAGAGCCGGCACAGGCACGATGGGCCAAATGGCCTTCTTCTATGAAAGGATTAACTTACCTTTCAAGCTTTAGATTTTCTTCATGTAAATCAAACAGACCAGCGAATACTTCTTCCAGTAGGCCTTTTCAGGTCTTTCTTTGTGGTGTACATCAGGCTACAAGCATAGATTTCCCAGTTTCCGCATTACATCCATTGCTTTAATTGCAGGCTGACTTTTTGGGATTTCCCGTGACAGATGAACTTGTTTATTTATGTAGGTAAGCTCCTGGCTCATATTGGGCTATATGCTGGGAACTTGCCATCACATTAGGGAGGGGAGGGTGCGGTGCGGTGGGAGGCAATGGAGGGAATGTTGACATTGTTTGGAGGGAATTTTAAAGGGAATGTGGCCACTTAAAGGTAAATGGCCACAAATGCGGGGAATGCAATTTGTATAGGTTTATGAAGGAACTTTTTAAAAATCCTTGCTAAGAACCATCTTAAACTGGTAAAAATTAAACATTTTATTGAAGCAGTACATGTTAAAAGTTTTTTATATGTGTAGGGAGTGCCGCTGGTCGCTTGCAAGGCCTCGGATGGTAAAGGAAGGCCTCTGAGAAGACAGAAAATGCTGGAAATACCCAGCAGACCAGGCACCATCTGTGGAGAGAAAAACAGAGTTCATGTCTCAGTTCAAGATGCTGCCTGACCTGCTTGGTATTTCCAGCATTTTATACTGTCTTGTCAGAATTACAGCATCTGGTTGCAGAGGGAAGAAGTAGATGCAAAAGAGGAAGAAGCTGAAGAGGAGGAAACAGAGGAGGAGGAAGCCGAAGAGGAGGAAGCAGAAGAGGATGAAGCAGAAGAGGATGAAGCAGAAGGAAGGAGGCAACACAGACTGCCCGTCTGGCTGGGTTATCCAGGGTGGAACCTGCGGTCCCACTGACCACAGCACCAATTCCCCTTTCAACATTTATCCCACATCTCACCTTCCCTCTGTTACTGACCATCACAGCATCCTCTTGGCCACCATGCTGAAATAAAAGCCACCACAAAGCACACTTTCCAATCCAACTTTATACATCTATCCATCCAATATGACATCAAGAAATCAACTCACCACCCTTATGCATTCTCTTAGTGACTGTCTTATGTGTGCCTTTACCTACCCTACTGATGTCATGCAGTGGTACCCCAGTGGCTGCAGCGTGGCTGGTGGAAGGCTGCTGAGGTTCAGTGGGGGACACTGCAGATGGCCCTGCTGTTCACCCTTGCGGAGCTTGTGGCTGAGAGTGTTAAATTGGGTGATGGTGTTTCTTCTTCTTCTTCTTCTTCACCCTCCTCTCCCTCTTCTTGGGCACCCACTGGCTGGGCAGGCTGCATTCCTTGGGTGTGTGAAATGAGGAAAGCACAAGGGTGGGGCTGTGGTGAGGGGAGGGTGGGAAAGCAAGAGGTGCCTGTCAGAAGGAGGATAACATATGAGGGTACCGGCATCTTGTACCTTTTCAGCCCTGCTGCTGGCCAAGGGCTCAACCATGCCCCTGCCAAGAATGGCCAGCACTGTCTCCTCCAATGGGGTGAGGTGAAGCTAGGAATGGGAGGTGTGCCTTGTGTTTGGTGCAGATTGTTGGTAGATGAGTGATTGGGGGTGAGGGTCGTGCATTGAGCAGTGTGTGAGGCTAGTGGTGCAGTTGGTCGGAGATGCCTTTTGAAGATGCATTCACTGACCTTGATCACTGGCCTGAGGTCCTGAAGCTTCTTTGGGCACTGGAGCCAGGTGGTGGGGATGACACTGCTGGCAGTGACGGCCTCGGTGATATGGTCCCACATCATTCTTTCTGGAGGGCCTCCCAGCCCCTGTGAGTAGAGAACCTCTCTTGCAGTGTTGCCCCGCTGCACAAAGCTGGAGTGCTGCGTGCTGTTGTGTATGTGCCTTTAAGAGAAGAACTGATTCTATACTGCAGTACCAGCAGTAACCACCCCTGTATATAAAGCCATAGCAGGCTTCTGTATTTCAGTCTTGAATTACTCCCTGTTCAGTAAATACCTGTTTTATTGTTCTCCTGCAGTCTGAGTATTATTGATCCTCGGACACTACACTGGCGACGGGCAGGTTTGAACTCACCTGCAGTACTGCATCACCTCACGGGGATCTTTTCCCTGAAGACAAGCTTCTTGGAGGTCGAAGTCAGAACGGCGGGCGTCGACCGCGGGCAACCGCCCAGGGATCCATCGGAGAGTTGCAGGGGAGGCTGTGGAGAGCTGGGCCTGGCTCCCCAGTCGAGGTGTTCCAGCAAGTCATGCTGGTAGCAGGTAGTGCGCTGACCCTTCCGGACTGCGGCGGGCTCGGGCTCGATCGAGCAGCTCTGCAAAGGGGCCGTGCAGCGTTGTCGGGAGGAAGAGAGAGAGAGAGGGTGGTGCTCAAGAACAGGGCAGCGTGGAGAGGATAGAACGCGGGGAAGGAAAAGCGAGACGCGCCGAAGCCGCGGGTTGCCGCCATTATCCTGTAGAACGCTAGGAGCAGCGTGGCAGCAAGGGGAAGAAGGAAAAGTGCGGGAGGCACCATTTTAAATCACCCAAGATGCCGAAAAGTGGCAGTATCACTGCTTTCGACAACGAGGTAGAAGACTGGACCACGTATGTGGAAAGAATTGAAGTGTACTGCGAGGCAAATGAGGTGGCCGATGGAAAGAAGGCGTCGGTATTATTAAATTTGATGGGCGCGAGAACGTACGGCCTATTGCGGAATTTAATTACCCCAGCTAAACCAATGGAGAAAAGTTTTGAGGAGATTGTTAATATCTTACAGGAACACCTAAACCCTACACCGCTGCTGATAGCAGAAAGATTCAAGTTCCATAAAAGAAACCAGCACAAAGATGAGAGCAATGCTGACTATCTTACGGAACTACGCAAGTTATCGAAGCACTGCCAGTTCGGAGCAGGACTGGCAGACACCTTAAGGGATAAGTTTGTCTGCGGGCTCCAGAGTGAAGGAACCCAGAAACGACTACTTTCAGAAAAGGACCTGACGCTAGAACAGGCTTTCAGCGTGGCAGTATCCTACGAAGCAGCAGCACGGGGAGGTGCGGAAATACAACAGAAACCACAGGAATACAGCGCTAACGAAATGGCGTATGGAGCAGAAAAGTGCTATCGCTGCGGCAGAACAACCCATGATCAGAAGGACTGCTGGGTTAAGGACAAAGTATGCAGGCAATGCGGGAAAATGGGACATATAGCAAGAGTCTGCAGGTCGGGAAAGAAAACCAACACTACAAGAACTACTAAGGAAAAGCACAAGAAAGTAAAAAAAATGACAGACAGTAGTTTGGAAGATCAGGAGAGTGATAATGACTCGGGGAGCAGGAGACTAAGTTGTCTAAAGTTACACAACGTGATCGCAAAGGAGGATCACCAAACCATTTGGGTCACCCTCATGATAGCAGGGTCCCAAGTAAAGATGGAATTGGATACAGGATCAGCCCTAACTGTCATGAATCGACGAGACTATGAGCGGCTATTCCCACACATACCCTTGAAGGACACGTCCATTGTATTGAAGACATACATGGGGCAAAAAGTCTACCCCAGAGGAAAAATAAGGGTGCCAGTTGAATACAACGGCAAGGAAACACAGAAACTGTATCTATATATACTACCAGATGGAGGACCACCAATATTGGGACGTGAATGGATCCGAAAAATACAATTGGATTGGCATTCCATTCAGGCGCTAACTGTGACTGATAAAAAGGATGATGACGTCACACCTGGACGACTGTCAAAGATTCTAACTGACGCGAAAGAGGTGTTCCAACATGGACTTGGGACTCTAAAAGGAGTAACGGCAACGATAAAAATCGAAGATAACGCAAACCCAAAATTTTTTAAGGCCAGACCGGTACCTTACGCGATCCGCCCAGCCGTTGAAGCAGAGCTGGAGAGTCTGGAGCGTTCGGGTGTGCTATCCAAGGTGGACAGGAGCAAGTAGGCCACACCCATTGTTCCTGTAATGAAGAAATCATTGAGCAGCACGCCTGGGGAACCGAAGAAGGTTCGCATCTGTGGGGACTTCAAGGTAACTGTGAACCCAGTCCTGCACACAGTACAATATCCACTTCCACGGATAGAAGATATTTTTGCCTCACTATCTGGAGGGAAACGCTTTACAAAGATTGATCTGGCCCAAGCGTATCTACAAATGGAGGTGGAAGAAGCGTCTAGGAAATACCTCACGATAAACACTCACAAAGGCCTTTACCAGTAGAATTGACTGGTATTCGGGGTAGCATCAGCCCCGGCTATTTGGCAGAGGGCGATGGAACAAGTCCTGCAAGGGTTCCCGGGGACCCAGTGTTATTTGGACGACATCCTGGTTACGGGCGAAAATGACAGTGAACACCTTGCCAACCTGGAGCAGGTGCTCACGAGATTACAGGAATATGGGCTACGAGCCAACCACCCCAAATGCGAGTTCTTCAGGAGACAAATCTCATATTGTGGCCACATGATTGATGAGGAAGGGTTGCATAAGTCGCCGGACAAGATTGAGGCTGTAGTCAAGGCTCCAGCACCGGAAAATGTGTCGCAACTGAGGTCGTTACTCAGGTTGGTGAACTACTACCATAAGCTCTTGCCGAATTTATCCACAATTCTGCACCCACTGAACGCCCTACTGCAAACTGGAGTAACATGGAAATGGAGTGATGAGTGTAAGCGTGCCTTTCAGAAATGTAAATGCCTAATCACTTCAAAAGAAGTATTGGCCCACTACAATCCAACAGTACCGATTCGGTTAGCATGTGATGCGTCTCCCTACGGCATCGGAGCGGTGCTGTCACACCAATTCCCTGACGGTTCAGAGAGGCCAATAGCCTTTGCGTCGCGCTCGTTAACCTCAGCCGAGCGTAACTACGCCCAGATTGACAGGGAGCCCCTCAGCCTGGTGTGGGGGGTGAAGAAGTTCAATCACTATCTGCACGGGCAGAAATTCACCCTACTGACTGATCATCAGCCCCTGGTCTCCATTTTTAACCCAAAGAAGGGCGTTCCGGTGATGACGGCGCAACGGCTGCAAAGATGGTCACTTTTTCTAGGGGCACATCAGTACGACATAGAGTACAAGGGTACGAAACAGCATGGAAATGCTGATGGGCTGTCGCGCCTACCGTTGCCTACGGTAGAGGAAGCACCTGCAGTGGACCCTGTTGAGATATTCCATGCGACCATAGTCGAATGTCTACCTGTTACAAACTCAAGTATAGAGAAGGAAACCCGAAATGACCCGACACTCTCTCGGGTCTATGATTTGACGGTGAAGGGATGGCCAGCACATGGCGACTCACTGTTGCCAGCATTCTCGCCAAGGAGAGAACAGCTGTCAGTGTGCCGGGGGACCTTGATGTGTGGATCCCGAGTGGTAATTCCACCCAAGTTGAGAGATAGAGTGATCAATGAGCTTCATGAGGGTCATCTGGGAGGGGTAAAAATGAAGAGCCTAGCCAGGGTGTTTGTGTGGTGGCCGGGAATCGACAAAGAAATCGAAGATATGACCAAGAGATGCACAGGATGCCAGAAGGTCCAAAACGCTCCACCACAGGCCCCGCTACATCCATGGGAGTGGCCCTCATCTCCATGGCAACGGGTACACATTGATTTTGCTGGTCCATTTATGGACTCAATGTTCCTAATCGCTGTGGACGCCCATTCGAAATGGCCAGAGGTCATCAAAATGTCCTCCACCACCACGGAGAAAACTATTGCAGTCCTACGGACCATCTTCGCCAGGAATGGCTTGCCAGAACAGATTTGCTCCGACAATGGGCCACAGTTTGTGTCAGAGGATTTCCGGAGGTTTCTGAGGAATAATGGGGTGAAGCATTACACATCTGCCCCATATCATCCAGCCACAAATGGATTGGCTGAGAGGTTTGTTCAGACCTTTAAAAAGATCATAAAGGCAATGCATAATGACGACATACCACTACAACACAATATGGATAATTTCTTGTTTGCTTACCGGAATGCGACACATGCAGTCACCAACCAAGCTCCAGCCATAGTGTTCTTCAACCGAAGGCTAAGATGTCGCCTGGATTTGCTCAAACCAAACATAAGACGAGATGTTGAGGATAAGCAATTCCAGCACATAAATGAGAAGCCAACCAGGAGCTTCAAGATAGGGCAATCAGTCTTGGCCCGTGACAACCGAACAGAAAAAATGGCAGCCAGGAACGATATGCACACTGCAGGGATATGCACCCGTACGACCAGATTTAGGAACAGCTTCTTTCCCAGGGCTGTCATCCTACTGAACTCCACAAATAAACTCTAAAGCCTGCACATCTGCCAATGCACTTCATTATGGTTATGTTTATGTTAATATACTACAAGCCAAATGTATGTTGAATGTTTAAATGTCTTAATCCAAATGTACACTCTCGGGAGCCGCAAGCCTACATTTCGTTGTACTGCACTTGTGCACTAACAATGACAATAAAAGTTGATTTGATTTGATTTGATTTGATTTGACTAATGTACACAGTGGACGTTGGAGTGAGCATCGTGAGACGCCATGCTGACCAGATTCTAGAGTCACAGGAACAAACCAAACCCATACCACGAGCTGGTGCACCTGGTAATCAACCCGAAGTACAGATTGCGTCTACCTCAGGAGCAGTGGTATTGGAAGCTGACGAACCAACCAATGACAATGAGCCAGAATCAACTCCGCCGCAAGAACAGGATACTCGAGAAAGGCGCTATCCAGTCAGGATCAGGAAGCCTCCTCAAAGACTGAACTTATAAATGATTATTTCAGTTGGTGTATATAGTACAGAGAAAATTATAATTGTAATTAGTTATTATTTAGTTGTTAAATGAATGTTATGTACTGTTTATCTTAAAGGGGAGGAATTGTTGTGTATGTGCCTTTAAGAGAAGAACTGATTCTATACTGCAGTACCGGCAGTGACCACCCCTGTATATAAAGCCATAGCAGGCTTCTGTATTTCAGTCTTGAATTACTCCCTGTTCAGTAAATGCCTGTTTTATTGTTCTCCTGCAGTCTGAGTATTATTGATCCTCGGACACTACACGTGCGAGACCTGGTTGCACCTTCCCTGGCTTGCTGAGCCATTTGTGTTCGTGCTGAGGCACTTTTCCCATTTTTTGAGTTCGGAAGGGAATTCAGCTTTAAGAGCTGAAGACTCACATTTGAGACTTCTTTATAATGTTAATATTTAAAACAAAAGGCAGTAAGATTTTTTCACTTCATTTTAATTTTTATCAGTTAAGAAGGCATTGCCCTTTTAATGCATTGCCCTTTTGATTTCCCACAATGCCTAGCAAACTCTATTGCCTCGCTTCCAGAGGCTGTTGGAAGCTGGAACGTCGCTTCTGGATGGCAACTTCGACTCCCATGACTGCAGTAACACCACCAGGAGGGTGTTACATGCTAAGTTAGCACTGGGCTAAAAATCTTTAGACCCCAGCGCTAATTCTTCTCGTGTAGCGCTTCGTCCATTTTCAGCGGCCGTTAACTCAAGGCCGCGGTGACACCGGCAACTCTCGTGGCGGCCACAAATTTTTAGCCCATCGAAACTTACAGCACAGAAAAAGGCTGTTTGGCCCATCATGCCTGGCCCAGCTCTTTGAAAGAGCTCCAATTATTTCCATTGCCTGCACTTTCCCCACAGCCCTGTAAATTCATTATTGTATCTCTAAATATGTTTTCTCTCCTATTCCTGCCATTATAATCCCCCCAGTTTATCCGTGGGAAGTTGAAGTCTCAAAATATAACTTTGTTTGCCCCTGTATACTCACTTTATTTGAGTACAATGTCACTTCTTGACATGGCCTATAACAAGTTCCAATTATTGGTTTCTCCCACTTGATGTTATTTAATGTGATCTGTGACACTCTGTACCAGATTCTGATTGGTCTAACCCCTTTACTCTCTTTAACAGAAAGAGCCAAGTGTCTCCTAGTTTATTCCTTCTATCCCTGTTGATTAATCTACATCCCTGTAAATTTACTCCCCTCCCACTCTGTATCATTATTTAACCATAATGGCATAACCAACCCCTCCCTATTAGCATAAACTTTGAGATCTTCAACTGCATTCCTTTAGTACTATCCTTCCTCTTTACACTGTATCCATTCACTGTATCCCCTATTAGTTGTCACCTTGCCTACAGTTTTATTGCCTTCCACGGTTTCTTCCTCTGTGTTGTGACTTTTGCTTCCTATCATTTCTTATTCCAATATTCCTACTCTGCTCATGAGGGAAAATTCGGTATCGACCATTTTGGGGCGCTAACATCGCTTGGGCGCTAATTAGTGCGGCGACCATGAAATTGAGATTAGCGCCCCAAAAGGGAAGTGGAGCGCTAAATCAAGTGCACCGCTTCCTTCTTAGGGCGCTAATGTCAGAGAGCAGGGCGGAGACTTCAGCAATGCTGCACACTGGGCCGTGCAGTGCTGCCCCGTTCAAAGGTTCCTTCCCTCCCTTAAAGGGAAGGGCCATCGCTGCAGGCTCTGCAATTTAAAAAGTACCTACCTGGACCACCAAGGCAGCTGCGATCCCGCGCGATCAGCCCAACACTCAAGCAGAGTGCCGGGCTGATCGACCATGGACAGCAACCCGCGAAAAACACTAGAACAGGGAAGGTAAGTTTTTTTCCACTTACCTCGGCCACCTCGTCTTTAATCATCGCCCCCGAAATGGCCAGCAGCCCGATGCACATCTCCTGCAGCTGTCGGTGTTTTCGACCGGCGCTGCTGCAGGGGGCGGAATTCAGTTTCGGGTCCAGGGCGCTACCGGGTTGATGCGCATGGTGATGACACCATGATCCCCGGGCGAAGGAGATCGGGATGCAATGCCTTAGCTCCGCCGCAAAACTCCCGCCGAATATGGTGGTAGTTGATGTTAGCGCTGCGCCCTGTCACAAAGCCAGTTGCGCCCTGTAAGCGCCCCCTGGGGGTGCTAACTGGAGGCGCAAAGGCACCCAATTTCACCCCCTAGGTTACATGCATCCCCACTGTTCTATAATTGACTTGAGTAATCCTGAGCTAAGGAGAATTATACTCAGTCACATTCCTTAATCCTGATCACTATCCCATGACCACTCCTCACTGAAAACTTTGCATGTGTGAACATTAGAGGAGGATAGGATCTGGCTAGCTGTGATGTCCTCCACAGTTGCGCCGACTCACTGCTTAAGGTCACACTTGAAGAATTGCCATTTGGGTGAGGTACCAGAGGTCACCCAGTGACTTTGTAGTCTCACCATTGCATGATTCAGCACCTTCAGGAAAGAAAGGGAGAAAATAGCACGAGCAAAAAAAGCAGGCTAAAATAATTAACACCCTATCACTTTAGACTTATTTTTCTCACCAACTTATTTATCTTGGTTAACTCTCTTCCTAACTCATTGATTTACAATCCTTGTTGCTTCACAGTGCATAGCTGTGACTTTTCACAATTACAGAGCTGTGTAGTTTTACCAATTTTTACAGGGTGTCTGTATAACTTCCTCAGCTGTGGGATCCATCATGAGGACATAGTGAAAGAAAGAAAGAAGAACTTGGATTTCTATAGTGCCTTTCACACCCTCAGGATGCCACAGAGTGCTTCACAGCAAACTAATTACTTTTGAAGTGTAGTCACTGCTATTTTGGAGGCAAATGCAAGTGCCAATTTATACACAGCAAGGCTCCACAAACAGCAAATGAGACAAATAACCAGATCGTTTGTTTAGTTGTGCTGACTTAAGCGTTTCTGTCACACAACGGGCTTAGCCATCCATTACCAGATTTAGCTGAGCCACATCAAGCTTTACTGGGCCTGACTCTCCGATTTCAAAATCATCCACTACTTTAGGATCATTCTGGAGAAAAACTCCACTACCAACCGTCTTCTTAAACCTCCGCTTTCACCTCTCGCAACAAGTGCAAGGAGCGCATGGGCTGCTTTGTCGTCAAGTTGGAGACCATCCGTTCAGCTGCCTCTACTGTTCCCCCCTTCCACTTGCCCACCAAGCCAAACCTCCCCCCGCCCCCACAGGCCTGCACCTGCCCTCGCCCTAGCCCTGCGCCACAATCTCTCTCCAGTTTCTCTCTCGTCTTACCCCATGCCCTCTCGGAGCTTATTTCACCATGAGACCTACCTCCTGCTCACTTCACTCCATTCCCACAGACAGCCCAGTTTCCATTCTTGGCCCCCATGCTAGCTGACATTATAAATAGTTCGCTCTGCTAATATATTGTCCACTTCCTTTGAAAACCACCATCTTCACCCCTCCTAAAAAAAAAACCACTCATGATTCCTCTCTCCTTGCAAATTACCAACCATTTCCAACCTCCCTTCTCTATACTCCTTGGATATGTTGTTGACTCCTAAATCTGTGCCCATCTTTCTCATATTTATTATTCCTTGCTTACTGGTAATGTAGCAGCAATATTTGTGTAACATCTAAATTATGGACTATGTGTAAAAATAAAAGGCGGACTTGTCTTTTTTTAAACAGGAGATTTTGGCTGGAGAAGCCCCGCAGCTGCAACCAGCGCAGTTTAAGTGAGGTTTAAGGAACTGGATTTAACTTAGGTTTTTTTTGACTGGTTTAATACAAACCGAAGCATCACTACTCTATCACTGGATACACTTTATTCCTTTTTAACTGTAATGCTTCTGTGTTGTGTTTTGGATTTGTTATTTTAACCGAGAACTCTGCAACAGCTGCACGGCACCTCATGTCAACTGGACTCTGCTGTGGACTTAGTTCCAGCGAGTGTAGCAGAAACCTGTCTAGAAACTTTGCTAACAGTGGGATTGATTGATTGACAGTGGCCCATCACTCTCTCTTTTGAATTCCTCTAGGTTTCCGACTCTCCCAGTGAAAGAGCCCTAACCAAAGTCACAAATAACATTCTCTTTGACTTTGACTGTGATGCATAATTCCTTCTTGACCTTCTCTGCAGACTCTGACATGGTTGACCACACCTTCAAATTCCAACACCTCTCCTCCGTTGTCCAGCTCATTTGGTTTCATTCTTAGCAACTGATCTAGCCAGAGCATCTCTAGCAATGGATTACCCTGAGCCCTTGCATTGTCACCTTGAGCATCCTCCAAGGATCTATCCTTGGCCCCCTCCTGGTCTTCATCTATGTGCTGCCATTTAGTGACGTCATAAGCAGACATGGGGTTTCATATGTATGCTTGTGATGCACCTCTCTATCTCGCCACTATTAATCCCTCCACTGCATGCTAAATGCTTGCCTGACATCCAGTCATGAATGAGTTGAAATTTCTTCCAGTTAACATAACCACCCACCTCCTTTTCATCCCACCAAGGACTTGACTTCAGCCATGTAGGTCCCATGCTCTGGAATTCCCTCCTTAAATCCATTTACCTCATCATCTTCCTCTTCTTTTTTAAATCCATGTCTTTAACAAGCTTTTGGTGATCCTTCCTAATATCTCCTTTGGCTCCCCATCAATTTTATTTATTATGCCTCTGAAGGACTAAAAGCACAATATAAATGCAAATTGTCATTGTTGATGGTGGTGATGTTAGTCAAGGGATGAATATTGGTCAAGACACTCCCTGCTCTTCTTCAAAGGGTGCCATGGGGGCTTTTATGTCCACTTGAACAGGTTGATTTGCTCTTGGTTTAATGCATCATCTGAAAGATAGCACTCCCTCAGAATTGCATTGAAATGGATTGTGGAATCGCTGAATCTACCCTATAAATACATTGTGGCATGTGGGAGCATCATAACTAAATCCAATTTGTCCTCCCCTCATGTACTTTTCAGCAGATGTTACAGGATGGAAATTAGGAGCAGGGACTCACCAGTGCCGAGACCAGCTGCAGCATCCTCTACTGCTATTTAACTAAGTTCGGCTAACTCCAATATAGTCCAGCGATCGCGTCTGGGACATTTCAGATCTGTCTGGTTCAGTAGCAGGAATTTGCATTTAGCTACTAAGTCACCATAAATCTAATTCTCATTGGACTTGAATCGATAGCTTCAAACTACCTCCTAGGAATATAGGAACTGCTAGATGGAAAAAGACCACGGCCCATCTAGTTCACCTTCTACCAACTTGTTAACTGCATGATAGTCTCATGAAATTTTCCTCTCCTCCCCATAAAGATAATTGAAAAAAAACCTGGCCTAATTTCCCATCTGTTGTCCCTTATCACAATGTTAAAACCAAGGGGGGAAAAAAAAAATCACTGTCTTGTGGGACTTGAGCCTCTGAGGATTTACAGCGTTGTGCGAGCGTTTTGCATTCCAAAATTAATCAACTTCAGACATTGTTTTGGCGGATTACAATTTATCAGGTTATTAAAGAGACAGGATCCATACTTCTTTTGACCTACTTAAGATGATTTTCTTTTTACAATATTATCAGCAGACTTGAGAATTACCTGTATTATCATAACCTGTATACCTGCATGCTGATGGCTAATCAGCCTTGGCTCAGCGGGTAGCACTCTCGCCTCTGACTCAGAAGGTTCTGGGTCCCACTCCAGGGACTTGAGCCCATAATAGAAACATAGAAACATAGAAGATATGTGCAGGAGTAGGCCATTCGGCCCCTCGAGCCTGTTCCGCCATTCAATGAGATCATGGCTGATCATCCAAATTCAGTACCCTGTCCCTGCCTTCTCCCCATATCCCTTGATCCCTTTAGCCTTAAGAAATATATCCAACTCTTTCTTGAATATATTTAATGAACTGGCCTCCACCGCCCTCTGTGGCAGAGAATTCCACAGGTTCACCACTCTCTGGGTGAAGAAATTCCTCCTAATTTCAGTCCTAAATGGCTTACCCCTTATCCCTTATCTATGCTGGCATTTCAGTGCAGGACTGAGGTGCTGTCTTTGTTGAACCGAGGCCTGATCTGACCTCTCAGGTGGATGTAAAAGATCCCATGGCACTATTTGAAGAAGAGCAGAGGAGTTCCCTCTGGTGTCCTGGCTAATATTTATCCCTCAACCAACATTGCTAAAACATATTGGCCTAGAAATTGAGTTTGCCTCTGCCAGGGCTGTAGCGCCCGAAATTTAGTGCCAGCGTTAATTGCCGCTGCGCCCGCCAAAAATTCAGCTGCGCCGCGCCCAGACGGCTGCGGGCGCTAATGGAGGGTGTCAGCGCCTCGCAATGGGCGCTGAATGCAGGATTGCGGCGCTAATCCCCCGCTGCGGCACCCGATGCGGTGCGGCAGGCTGGGGTACTGCAGGCCTCCTCCTTCTGTTAAGGAGGAGCTGCCTGCAGCCGACCGCTGGCCGGTGGAATCGCACAAAAAATGAGCCTGGCACCTCGGAGAAGTGCCGGGCTCGAGGCCCACACACATCTGTGCCGCGGGGGGGTGGTGGAGGAGTCCGGGGAGGGAGGTGCGGGCAGGCGGCCGCCGGGAAAGCGGCCGGCCGCCACGCCACCTTAATGCGCCGGCGCTAAGTCCAGCAAGAAACTTTTGAAAAATTGTTGGTTGCGGCTGCCACGGGTGAGGCGGCCGCAACTGAATTTCGGCGTCCGGCCGCGTTACCACGGCAACCGGGACGCTGCGCACACCGATGACGTCATCGGTGCCGGCGCAGCGCTACCGGCTAACGCCGATGGTAGGGCCCAAATCAATTTCCGAAGCGGCTATAATTCCGGCGCAAGGCCCTCTAGCGCCTCTAATTGGGCGCTAACCCCACTCAATTTCTAGGCCATTATCTGGTCATTTATGTCATTGCTGTTTGTGGGACCTTGCTTTGTGCACATTGGTTGCCGCATTTCCCACATTACAGCAGTGTCTACACTTCAGAAGTGTAAATTGACTGTAAAGCACTTTGGAACACCCTGAGGTTCTAAAATAAAACATATCTAAATGGAAGGGCCAGATCTTCGTTCTCCTGTAGCCGCTAATTTCCACTGGATTAGCTGAACAGCTGCCGTCTTGGTTGTATTATTAGAGGGAGGCTGGTGCTTAAGGAAGTGTACTCCAGCGAGGAGTTGTTGAATTTGTGAGATGAGAGGGGAAGTGGGGAGAACACTTTTTTTTCTCCAGATCGTTTCCGCAGCAACATTGTGTAATTCAGAATGGGGCATTCCCTACTGTTTATTTCTGCTACGCTCCAAAAATACCATCTTAAATACTCTTCCTTCTCCGTTTATCCTCACTATGTTGAAATCAAGACTTATTGCAATTCTCTCTTACCCTTACTCAGTAAGTCAAGGCTGTAGAAGTCGCTATGACCACCCCCTCCCCCGTCCCCCCAATCCAGTTGTCCGTCTCTTCTACAATTTGCATCCTCTTCAAACCTAAACTTGGCATCACCTAACTACTATTTGTTGATTTATCTTGTCTCTTAAGGCATGAGGACTCTGACAGCAGCAAGTGGACATTAGTGGGGTTAATAGTGTAAAGTGAGTTCTGGATTCTTCAACTGGCTTCAGTGCTGTTCGGCTAATCTCTTTTTTGCATGATGGGAGCTGCTAATTGGAGTCATCAGCAACAAATCCAAACTTGTTCCGTAATCTGCACATGAGGGAGGTAAGGAGATGGGTGGGAATACACTGATCTGTCAGCACAGCGGCCTCCTGTAATATACTGCTTTGTCTGTACAAATCGCTCCTGTAATACGTCTTCTATACAGCTCCCTGTTGTAATACACTGCTCTGTCCGTACAGCTTTATCCTGTAATATGCTCCTCTAGAGAGATGCCTCGTAATACACCGCTGTGTCTGTACAGCTGCCTCCTGTATTCTAGTGCTATGTCTGTAGAGCTCGCTCCTGTAATACACTCCTCTACACAGCTCCCTCTGCACAGCCCGCTCCTGTAATATGTGCAAATCTTTCCTATAATGCACTGCATTGTCTGTACATCTCTCAGACAAAACAAATGCAAATGATGAAAATCTGAAATAAAAATAGAAAATGCAGGAAATACACAGCAGGTTGATCAGCATCTCCAAAGTAGCACATTGATGCTTCAACTGCATTGAAAACTAAAAGATAAGCAATGGAAAATAGACAAAAAAAATCAAAGGAACAGAAACAATAAATTAAATACTCCAATACGGAAAGGGAGTTAATGGGTTGAATGACTTGCAAACTGCTTAATTGAAAACTGTTCGATGATGGAATGATCACCAGTGCTATAATGGAAAGCAAAGAATGGGAAAATAGTGAGAAAATGGGGGAACTGGGAGAGAAAAATAAAGACCCCTGCAAGTCCAGGAAGTTTGAAATGGATCAGAAAGCGCTGGCACAATGCAGTGGTTTCAGCAGTCCCAAAAAGAGACAACAATAGTACAACACCAGAGCACTGTGTTTTGACAAAGGAACTACAGCTAAAAGGTCATCCTGCCTCCCGTCCCCCTTGACACCAACCACTCCTCATCACCAGCAATCTGTACGGTAAAGAAAAAGAAGGATATGCCTCAGGCCAGAAGTTGCTAAAGTCAACGTCAAAGGGCTGCAGAATGCCAGGAGAAAAGCGAGATACTCTTCCCAAAGCTTGTGTTGAAACTAGTAAAAGGCAAGACTGGTCCTTTTTTTTACTTTTTTAGACTTGTCTTCAGCCTTATAAGGTGATCAGACAAAGTTAAACCTCAAAAGAACAATCAGCTGCAACAGTAATGAATTGCCTAATCAAGGTTATCAGGTCCTTTTTCTTTTCTTTAATAACTTTGAACAAAACAAAGGGAAACTTATGAGACTAAGTTACAATATTATTCCCGATGTCCACAAAACACTCCAGTCCTTGTGGTGCCCCGGCCCCAGTCGCAGAAGGCCTCAAGTGGACACCACGGGGTCAATTTTCTGGCAGCCGTCGGGCGGCTTTTCATGCGGCTGGGGGCCGAAAATCGTCGAAAAAGCGGGCCGGGACCCCCCCTGCCTGATTCCCCGCCCCGTCCAACTTTCGGACCGCTGTTTCTCCGTGACCCGCTTCAGTCCCGGCCGCCGCTGGTGGGACTGGTCGTCGGCACACTTATGACCAATAATTACCTTGTTGAAGTAGATTTTCCGGGGCCGTTGCAACTTTGGGGCTTTCCCCACATCAAACACGCCTACGGGGAACCCCGCTGATGAGACCTGGCGTGAAGCTTGCCGGCTTGCTTGCTGTCAGCTGCAGGTCAATCGGAGAAGCTGCGATTTAAAGGGACAGCACTTGTATGTTGAAGGACCTTGTTGTTGCAGGTTTGGGGCTACTTCTTCAAGGCTTAGGCACAGCTGTGGAAGGTTGGAGCCTCACAAACTTCTCCAATGCGATCTCCTGGGAAGCCCCTCTCGCCACCCTCACTCAGCGCTTCATCAGCAGAGGCATCTACGAGAAGCATGGGACGCCTTTTTTTCCTTCCCTTCTTGCCATTAGAGGATCTCCAGCAGCAGAGGCGGCAGCAGCAGAACCAGGAACAGCAGGATCAGCAACAGGAGCACCAGGCTGCTGCTCACTCACCTGAAGCTGCACAGGCCAGAAGGGGCCAGTGCTTGGAAGTGGCTTGAGAGCACCTTGCTGTACTTTAGGGGGCCAGTGGGACCCGTTTCTGCACTGGCAGTCCTACTCAGAAGGACTTCCATGAAGATCTGGTTTCTCTGTTCAACAGATGGCCAACGCTCCTCAAGAGATGTCATTCTCTTATGAGCACTCACCATGTTTTCCGTACCCTGGCGAGTTATCTCCTCCATGGAGGTTGCCAACCTTTCCATGGTGATGCGTTCATGCGCCAATGACTCCACAAAGGCTCTGCTCATGGTCGCTATGGACTCCTCCATTCGCTCCACACTCGCAGCGACCCTGGAGACAAAACCTGCCAGAGACTCCTACATCTGTGCATGGAGATCCATCACCTCTTCTCTTGCGGACGGACCCAAAGGCAGAGGGTCAACATGCAGCGCAGCTGAGCTGAGCTGGCAGAGTCCTGCGCCCTCCGACGAGGACTCTCCACTGCTGTCCCTGTCTCCAGAATCTGCTGAGGCTCACTTGTGAGCTGTGAAACACCAGGTGACAACACTACTCTATGTCCCGAAGGTCCCCCCGAGGTGTGCGTGTCTGCGCTGTTGCTGGGTGCGCTTACTTCTGCTGAAGCTGTGCCCTCAGAGGCTGGAGCTTCCTCTGAGGAGTCTGGCTGCACAGCCTCTTCCTCCTCCACAGTGAGGACGGGGGCTCTGGATGGTACTGTGGGGGAGTAAAGGAAGGAGTTAGAGATGTAATGCCAAGGTTCTTCTGGTGACTCCCAGTGAGTTGGCATCTGCTGACATGTGCATCCATGCAGCATTGGTCTCAGTGGGAGGCCTCTTCCTCCCTGACCTAGGGAAGAGGACCTCCCTGTGGGCCCTAACCCCATCCAATAATGCCTGCAGTGAAGCCTCGTCGAATTTGAAGGCAGCTCGGGGTCTGGCACTGGCCACAGCTGCTGCAGGCTCCTCTGCCATCCTGTATGGTTCGTTTGGAAGCCTTCAGATGATGCAGTGCTTGCTATGGACCTTGAAAGCACCACGAATGATGACATCATACTGTGGGGATTTCTGAATCGAATTGGACAATTAGCAAGGCTTCTCACATGCTGGGAATTAATTGGCCACTTGAGGGAAAATTGCGTGGAGCTGGCTGGCACATTTTTATATGTGTCAGAAACCCCACATTCAGGGAAACCCGACCATTTCCCACACAAGCCGAAAATCGGGGCCCACATGCTCTTTCTCCAGGGCTAACCTGGTACGGACAAGACTGTGAAAGAAAAGCAGGTAGCCAGAGTGACCCCATCCCCTGAGCCACGTCCATGCTGGACCTATAGATGACCAGCTCCAGGAGCAGACCCACAAGAGTGTCCTCCGATATATCCGCACCCCTGTAGTCAGTGTGGGAATGGGAGAGGAAATTTAAGTGGTCAGTCACAGGGAGGTCAAGGTCACACCTGCGGACAGGCAGGGGTATTCGGCAAGCGTGTTTGGTCTCCTCAGCGAGCTGTGAATGCAGAAAGTGAGATAGGAGGAAGTACATGTGAATTGTTGTCTCAAGTAGAAGGAGTGTTTGGAACCTTGGACAGCGGTGTGGGAGGAGGAACATGCACAGGAATTGCAATCTCCTGTGGTTGTATAGGAAGGTGCTGGGGGAAGGACTGCTGGAAATGGTGGTGGATCAGAGTCAACAAGGGTATCAAAGAAGAAACAGTCCTATCGGAACCAAATGGATGGGAACTCTTGTGTGGTATGCTGATCTCTATGCTCAAATTCCCAACAAACATTCCTAGTAATCAAAGCTCTAAGTTGGGAGTGCATATTGGTACTATCTACTATCTAGAGTTCATAATACTGGATGAAGTCAGTGAACAATTACAAAGGAAAGTGTTAATCAAGGAGAGTCAGCATTGATTTGTAAAGGGCAGATTGTGCCTAACTAACTTAATTTAATTCTTCTGGAAAGCACGGAGAGTATAGATAAGGGAAAGTGATAGATGTTGAAACCTCTTTTATTCTCTATTTAAATAAATGATTCAGAGGAATGATAGAAAGAAAAGAAAAACTCACATTTATATAGCGCCTTTCATGACCTCAGGATGTCCCAAAGCTCTTTACAGCCAATGATCTGTTTCAGTGATGTTTTTAAAGTTCTTCCCTCTTGTCGTCTTCTCTCCCCTTCTTTTGAACGCCCACCCATCACGATATCTGCTACTGTGGCTTGCCCGCTGCTCATTTGTATCTCACTAATGTAGCCATTCTTCTTGTGAAAGTTGAGAGTGAGGGCAGGATTTAAAAGCCGGTGAGCTACTACGGGATCTCCAGAACATTGATCCCACGCCCCTACCCCACTGCTGCCAGTTCTGGGATTTTCCACTTGAAGTGAAAGAGAAAAGTTGCCTTTCATGACCTCAGGAAGTCCCAAAGCGTTTCACAGCCAATGAAACATGTTTTGAAGTGTAGTCACTGCTGTAATGTGGTGAAACGTGACAGCCAGTTTATGCAGAGCAAGCTCCCACAAACAGCAATGAAATAAATGACCAGATAATCTGTTTTCTCCTATTTCTTATCTACATACTGCACCTCAGTGACATCATTCGAAAACACAATGTCAGGTTCCATATGTAGGCTGACGACACCCGACTCTACCTCGCCATTGTTGTGTATGTACCTTTAAGGGAATAACTGGTCGCAGACTGCAGTACCGGCAGTGACCACCCCTGTAAAGAAGGCACTAGCAGCCTTCTGTAGTTTCAGTTCCAGGTTGTCTCCATTCAGTAAAGACTTGTTATAATCAACTCCTGCCGTCCGTGTCTCAACTATACACGGACATGATATTGGCGACGAGCAGATACGAACTTACCTACAGTCTGCACCACCTCATGGGATCCATCCCTGAAGCGAAGTGAGCAGAGGTCGAGGCCAGAAAGAAGAAAGAAACAGTAGAAACGGGCGTCGACCGTGGGCATCCGCCTCTGAGTCAGCGGAGTTGAAGATTTGCAGGAGAGGCTGTCGAGAGTGGGGCTTGGTTCCTGTCGATGGTGCTTCAGCTAATCGGGCTGGTGGTACACTGATCCTTCCTGGGCTGCGGCGGTCTAGAACTCGAGCGGGTGGCTTGCAACGGGGCCGAGCAGCGTTGTCGGGAAGAGGAGAGAGAGAGAGGGTGGAGCACACAGGGCGTGGCCGGTGCTACGAAGCCGGGCAGCGTACAGACCCGAGAAGAGGGAGGCAAGAGTCCCGCAGGGTTGTTCCGACGATGGGAAAATAATAAAATTAAAAAATTAAATGCGCAGAAAGCCGCGAGGAGCTGCAGTTTAAACCATGGAAAGCAGCGCTAGCAACAGCGGGGAAGAAGGCAAAGCGCGGGAGGCGCCATCTTAATCCAGCGGGGAGGAAGGCAAAGCGCGGGAGGCGCCATTTTGTTAAATCGGGGAAGAAGGCAAAGCGCGGGAGGGACCATTTTAGATTTCCAAGATGCCGAAGACTGGCTCTATCACTGCCTTTGATAATGCAATAGAAGACTGGACCACGTATGTGGAAAGAGTCGAGGTATATTGCGAGGCAAACGAAATAGCCAATGAGAAAAAGGCGCAAGAACGTACGGCCTATTGCGGGACCTGATTACTCCAGCCAAACCGAAGGCGAAGAGTTTTAACGAACTTGTTGCTATCCTAAGGGAACACCTAAACCCTGCACCGCTGCTGATAGCAAAAAGATTTAAATTCCACAGGAGAACACAGCATAAAGATGAGAGCAATGCTGATTACCTTACGGAACTACGCAAGCTATCAAAGCACTGCCAGTTCGGAGCAGGACTAGCAGATACCCTACGGGACAAATTTGTCTGTGGACTCCTGAGTGAAGGAACCCAGAAGAAGTTACTCTCAGAGAAAGAGCTGACGCTAGATAAGGCTTTGAGCGTGGCAGTATCGTACGAAGCAGCAGCCAGGGGAGCTGCGGAAATACAACAAAAGCCACAGGAATACGGCACCCACGAAATGACACGGGGATTTGCAAAATGTTATCGCTGCGGCAGAACAACCCATGACCAGACGGACTGCTGGTCCAAGGACAAAATATGCAGGCAATGCGGAAAGATGGGACACATTGCACGAGTTTGCAGGTCTGGGAAGAAGACCAACGACAACAAAAAGGCTACTAAGGAACCGTACAAGAAAGTATAAAGATGTGCGGGTTAGATTGATTGGGCATGATAAAAATTGGCCCTTAGTGTTAGGGGGGATTAAATATGTGGGGTTACGGGGTTACGGGGATAGGGCTTGGGTGGGATGGTTGTCGGTGTAGGGACCGGGTGCTAGGGTTTGGATGATCAGCCATGATCTCGTTGAATGGCAGAGCAGGCTCGAAGGGCCGAATGGCCTACTCCTGCTCCTATCTTCTATGATTCTATGTTTCTATGTAAAAGATGACGGACAGTAGTTCCGAAGACCAGATGAGCGATAGTGAATCCGGGAACAAGAGACTAAGCTGTCTCAAACTTCACAATGTAATCGCAAAAGAGGATCACCGAACCATTTGGGTCACCCTCACGATAGCAGGGTCCCAAGTCAAAATGGAATTGGATACAGGATCGGCTCTAACCGTCATGAATCGACGAGACTACGAGTGGCTATTCTCACACATACCTTTGAGAGAGACATCCATCGTCTTGAGGATGTATACGGGGCAAAAAGTACACCCCAGAGGAAAAATAAGGGTGCCTGTCGAATACAACGGCAAGAAAATACGGAAATTGTATCTCTACATACTGCAAGATGGTGGACCACCGTTATTGGGACGTGAATGGATCAGAAAGATAAGCTTAGGTTGGCACTCCATTCAGGCAATGACGGTGGCTGGTAAAAAGGATGACGACATCACTCCTGGACGATTGTCAACAATCTTAGCTAACGCCAAAGAGGTATTTCAACAAGAACTGGGCACTCTTAAAGGCGTAACCGCCTTGATAAAAATAGAAGAGAATGCAATTCCCAAGTTTTTCAAAGCATGACCGGTACCATAAGCAACTCGCCCAGCCGTCGAGGCAGAGCTGGAGAATCTGGAGAATGCAGGCGTGTTATCCAAGGTAGACTGGAGCGAGTGGGCGACACCCATCGTTCCTGTCATGAAGAAAATGTTAAACAATAAGTCTGAGGAGCCAAGGAAGGTGCGCATCTGTGGGGACTTCAAGGTGACGGTGAACCCAGTCCTTCACACAGTACAATATCCTCTTCCAAGGATAGAAGATATCTTCGCCTCACTATCTGGAGGGAAGCGTTTTACAAAAATTGACCTAGCACAAGCATATTTGCAGATGGAGGTTGAAGAATCCTCTAGGAAGTATCTCACGATAAACACCCACAAAGGTCTTTACCAGTATCATCGACTGGTATTCGGAGTAGCATCAGCTCCGGCGATATGGCAAAGAGCGATGGAACAAGTCCTGCAAGGGATTCCGGGGACTCAGTGTTACTTGGACGACATCCTAGTGACAGGTGAAGATGACAGTGAACACCTTGACAACCTAGAACAGCTGCTCACTAGACTATGTGAACATGGGCTACGAGCCAATCGCCCCAAGTGCGAGTTTTTTAAGAAACAGATATCGTATTGTGGCCATGTGATTGATGAAGAGGGGTTACATAAGTCCCCTGACAAAATTGAAGCGGTAGTTAAGGCCCCAGCACCTGAAAATGTGTCGCAACTGAGGTCATTCCTCGGATTGGTGAATTACTACCATAAGTTTTTACCGACTTTGTCCATAATTCTGCACCCACTGAACGCCCTGCTACGAACGGGAGTAGCATGGAAATGGAGCAATGAATGTAAGCGGGCCTTTCAGAAGAGTAAGGACTTAATCACTTCAAGAGAAGTATTGGCTCACTACAACCCATCACTACCGATAAGACTGGCGTGTGATGCGTCTCCCTACGGCATTGGGGCGGTACTGTCACATAAATTCCTTGATGGGTTAGAGAGGCCGATAGCTTTTGCGTCACGCTCGTTAACTTCAGCCGAGCGTAACTACGCCCAGATTGACAGAGAGGCCCTCAGCCTGGTGTGGGGGGTGAAGAAGTTCAATCACTACCTGCACGGTCAAAAATTTACTCTACTAACTGATCATCAACCTCTTGTCTCCATTTTCAACCCTCAGAAAGGCGTACCAATAATGACAGCACAACGGCTACAGAGGTGGTCCCTTTTCCTAGGGGCACACCAATATGACATCGAGTACAAAGGAACTAAACAGCATGGGAATGCTGATGGATTGTCGCGCCTACCGTTGCCGACGGTGGAAGAAGAACTTGAAGTGGATCCAGTGGAGATATTCCACTCGACCATAGTCGAATGTCTCCCTGTGACGAATGCAAACATAGAAAAGGAAACACGAAATGACCCGACACTATCCTGGGTCTATGATTTAACGGTGAAGGGATGGCCAGCACATGGCGAACCACTGCTGCCAGCATTCTCGCTGAGAAGAGAACAGCTGTCAGTGTGCAGAGGAACCTTGATGTGTGGATCCAGAGTAGTAATTCCACCCAAATTGAAGGATAGAATGCTCAATGAGCTTCATGAGGGTCATCTGGGAGGGGTAAAAATGAAGAACTTAGCCAGAGCGTTTGTGTGGTGGCCGGGAATCGATAGAGAAATCGAAGAGATGACCAAGAGCTGTACAGGATGCCAGAAGGTCCAAAACGCCCCACCACGCGCCCCTCTACATCCATGGGAGTGGCCCTCATCTCCATGGCAAAGGGTGCACATTGATTTTGCTGGTCCCTTTATGGACTCGATGTTTTTAATTGCGGTGGATGCACATTCAAAGTGGCCAGAGGTAATAAAAATGTCCTCAACCACCACAGAGAAAACTATCACAGTCTTACGAACCATATTCGCCAGGAATGGGCTGCCTGAACAGATTTGCTCCGATAATGGACCACAGTTTGTGTCTGAAGAGTTCCGGAGGTTCTTAAAGAACAATGGTGTTAAGCATTACACATCCGCCCCATATCATCCAGCCACTAATGGATTGGCCGAGAGGTTTGTTCAAACATTCAAGAAGGCTATCAAGGCAATGTGTAATGAAGATATACCCCTACAACACAAGGTGGACAACTTCTTGTTTGCCTACCGGAATGCGACACATGCGGTTACCAACCAAACTCCTGCCATGATGTTCTTCAATCGAAGACTACGATGCCGCTTGGATTTGGTTAAGCCGAACATCAGAAGAGATGTGGAGAACAGGCAGTTTCAGAATATGAATGAAAGGCCGACCAGGAGTTTTAAGATAGGTCAACCAGTTTTGGCCCGGGACTACCGCACAGAGAAATGGCAGCCAGGAACGATCTGTACACGGCAAGGACCTCTCATGTATACCGTGGACATTGGCGAGAGCATTGTAAGACGCCATGCTGACCAGATTCTAGAGTCACTGGAAAACCTCAACCCCACACCACGATCCGATACACCTGGCGATGAAACTGAAGTACCAATTGCATCTACCGCAGAATCGGTGATATTGGAAGCAGACGAACCAAACAACGACATTGATCCCGACTCAACCTTACCAGAAGAACCTGATACCCCAAAGAGGCGTTATCCAGACAGAATCAGGAAGCCTCCTCAAAGACTGAACTTATAATTGCTTAACCTCAACCAATGTATCTAGCCACCGTAATTGTAATTGTAATTAGTTATCATTTAGTTGTTAAATGAATGTTATGTACTGTTCATCTAAAAGGGGAGGAATTGTTGTGTATGTACCTTTAAGGGAATAACTGGTCACAGACTGCAGTACCGGCAGTGACCACCCCTGTATAAAAGGCACTAGCAGCCTTCTGTAGTTTCAGTTCCAGGTTGTCTCCATTCAGTAAAGACTTGTTATAATCAACTCCTGCCGTCCGTGTCTCAATTATACACGGACATAATAGCCATCACCTCTCTCAACCCTCCCACTGTCTCTAAATTGTCAGACTGCTTGTCCGACATCCAGTACAGGATGAGCAGAAATTTTCTCCAACTAAATATTGGGAAGAGCGAAGCCATTGTCCTGTGTCCCCGCCACAAACTCCGCTCCATAGCCACCGACTCCATCCCTCTCCCTGCCAACTGTCTGAGGCTGAACCACTGTTTGCAAACTTAGTGTTGTATCTGACCCCGAGATGAAAAATGGAAGCATAGACAATGAAAATCGCAAGAGGCTGCTGGAAGCATCAACCAACATAGCTGTCAGTATATTCCCTCTGTTATACACTATTCTGTACAATTCCCTCTTGTAATACACTGCTCTGTACAGCTCTCTTGTGTAATATGCTATTCTGTACAGCTTCCTTGTGCAATACATTATTCTGCTCAACTCACTTGTGTAATAAAATATAATTGCTCTGTACAATTCCATCCTGTAATACGCTGCTCTATACAGCTCCCTCCTGTAATACACTGCTCTATACATCTCCCTCCAGTAATACACTGCTCTGTACAGCTCCCTCCTGTAATACACTTCTCTACACAGCTCCCTCCTGTAATACACTGCTCTATACAGCTCCCTCCTGTAATACGCTGCTCTATACAGCTCCCTCCTGTAATACACTGCTCTATACAGCTCCCTCCTGTAATACACTGCTCTATACATCTCCCTCCAGTAATACACTGCTCTATACAGCTCCCTCCTGTAATACACTGCTCTATACAGCTCCCTCCTGTAATACGCTGCTCTATACAGCTCCCTCCTGTAATACACTGCTCTATACAGCTCCCTCCTGTAATACACTGCTCTATATTGCTCCCTCCTGTAATACACTGCTATATACAGCTCCCTCCAGTAATACACTGCTCTATACAGCTCCCTCCTGTAATACACTGCTCGATATAGCTCCCTCCTGTAATACACTGCTATATACAGCTTCCTCCAGTAATACACTGCTCTATACAGCTCCCTCCTGTAATACACTGCTCTATACAGCTACCTCCTGTAATACACTGCTCTATATAGCTCCCTCCTGTAATACACTGCTATATACAGCTCCCTCCAGTAATACACTGCTCTATACAGCTCCCTCCTGTAATACACTGCTCTATACAGCTCCCTCCTGTAATACACTGCTCTATATAGCTCCCTCCTGTAATACGCTGCTCTATACATCTCCCTCCAGTAATACACTGCTCTATACAGCTCCCTCCTGTAATACACTGCTCTATGCAGCTCCCTCCTGTAATACACTGCTATATACAGCTTCCTCCAGTAATACACTGCTCTATACAGCTCCCTCCTGTAATACACTGCTCTATACAGCCACCTCCTGTAATACGCTGCTCTATACAGCTCCCTCCAGTAATACACTGCTCTATATAGCTCCCTCCTGTAATACACTGCTCTATACATCTCCCTCCTGTAATACACTGCTCTATACAGCTCCCTCCTGTAATACACTGCTCTGTATAGCTCCCTCCTGTAATACGCTGCTCTATACATCTCCCTCCTGTAATACACTGCTCTATACAGCTCCCTCCAGTAATACACTGCTCTATACACCTCCCTCCTGTAATACACTGCTCTATACAGCTCCCTCCTGTAATACACAGCTCTATACAGCTCCCTCCAGTAATACACTGCTCTATACAGCTCCCTCCTGTAATACACTGCTCTATACAGCTACCTCCTGTAATACACTGCCCTAGAAAGCTCCCTCCTGTAATACACTGCTCTATACAGCTCCCTCCTGTAATACACTGCTCTATACAGCTCCCTCCTGTAATACACTGCTCTATACAGCTCCCTCCTGTAATACACTGCTCTATACAGCTCCCTCCAGTAATACACTGCTCTATACAGCTCCCTCCTGTAATACACTGCTCTATACAGCTACCTCCTGTAATACACTGCTCTATACAGCTCCCTCCTGTAACACACTGCTCTATACAGCTCCCTCCTGTAATACACTGCTCTATGCAGCTCCCTCCTGTAATACACTGCTATATTCAGCTTCCTCCAGTAATACACTGCTCTATACAGCTCCCTCCTGTAATACACTGCTCTATACAGCTACCTCCTGTAATACGCTGCTCTATACAGCTCCCTCCTGTAATACACTGCTCTATACAGCTACCTCCTGTAATACACTGCTCTGTACAGCTCCCTCCTGTAATACACTGCTCTATACAGCTCCCTCCAGTAATACACTGCTCTATACAGCTACCTCCTGTAATACACTGCTCTATACAGCTCCCTCCTGTAATACACTGCTCTAGAAAGCTCCCTCCTGTAATACACTGCTCCATACAGCTCCCTCCTGTAATACACTGCTCTATACAGCTCCCTCCAGTAATACACTGCTCTATACATCTCCCTCCTGTAATACACTGCTCTATACAGCTCCCTCCTGTAATACACTGCTCTATACAGCTCCCTCCTGTAATACACTGCTCTATACATCTCCCTCCAGTAATACGCTGCTGTGTACAGCTCCCTCCAGTAATACACTGCTCTATACAGCTCCCTCCTGTAATACACTGCTCTGTACAGCTCCCTCCTGTAATACACTGCTCTATACAGCTCCCTCCTGTAATACACTGCTCTATACAGCTCCCTCCTGTAATACACTGCTCTATACAGCTCCCTCCTGTAATACACTGCTCTATACAGCTCCCTCCTGTAATACACTGCTCTGTACAGCTCCCTCCTGTAATTCACTGCTCTAAACAGCTCCCTCCTGTAATACACTGCTCTATACAGCTCCCTCCAGTAATACACTGCTCTATACAGCTACCTCCTGTAATACACTGCTCTATACAGCTCCCTCCTGTAATACACTGCTCTATACAGCTCCCTCCAGTAATACACTGCTCCATACAGCTCCCTCCTGTAATACACTGCTCTATACAGCTCCCTCCAGTAATACACTGCTCTATACATCTCCCTCCTGTAATACACTGCTCTATACAGCTCCCTCCTGTAATACACTGCTCTATACAGCTCCCTCCTGTAATACACTGCTCTATACATCTCCCTCCAGTAATACGCTGCTGTGTACAGCTCCCTCCAGTAATACACTGCTCTATACAGCTCCCTCCTGTAATACACTGCTCTGTACAGCTCCCTCCTGTAATACACTGCTCTATACAGCTCCCTCCTGTAATACACTGCTCTATACAGCTCCCTCCTGTAATACACTGCTCTATACAGCTCCCTCCTGTAATACACTGCTCTATACAGCTCCCTCCTGTAATACACTGCTCTGTACAGCTCCCTCCTGTAATTCACTGCTCTAAACAGCTCCCTCCTGTAATACACTGCTCTATACAGCTCCCTCCTGTAATACACTACTCTATACAGCTCCCTCCTGTAATACACTGCTCTATACAGCTCCCTCCTGTAATTCACTGCTCTATACAGCTCCCTCCTGTAATACGCTGCTCTATACAGCTCCCTCCTGCAATACACTGCTCTATACAGCTCCCTCCTGTAATACACTGCTCGATACAGCTCCCTCCTGTAATACACTGCTCGATACAGCTCCCTCCTGTAATACACTGCTCTATACATCTCCCTCCAGTAATACGCTGCTCTGTACAGCTCCCTCCTGTAATACACTGCTCTATACATCTCCCTCCAGTAATACGCTGCTCTATACAGCTCCCTCCTGTAATACGCTACTCTGTACAGCTCCCTCCTGTAATACACTGCTGTATACATCTCCCTCCTGTAATACACTGCTCTATACAGCTCCTCCTGTAAGACACTGCTCTATACAGCTCCCTCCAGTAATACACTGCTCTATGCAGCTCCCTCCTGTAATACACTGCTCTATACAGCTGCATCCTGTAATACACTGGTCTATACAGCTCCCTCTGGTGATACACTGCTCTATACAGCTCCCTCCTGTAATACACTGCTCTATACAGCTCCCTCCTGTAATACACTGCTCTATACAGCTCCCTCCTGTAATACACTGCTCTATACATCTCCCTCCAGTAATACACTGCTCTATACAGCTCCCTCCTGTAATACACTGCTCTATACAGCTCCCTCCTGTAATACACTGCTCTATACAGCTCCCTCCTGTAATACACTGCTCTATATAGCTCCCTCCTGCAATACACTGCTCTATACATCTCCCTCCTGCAATACATTGCTCTATATCGCTCTCTCCTGGAATACACTGCTCTATACAGCTCCCTCCTGTAATACACTGCTCTATACATCTCCCTCCTGTAATACACTGCTCAAAACAGCTCCCTCCTGTAATACACTGCTCTATACATCTCCCTCCAGTAATACACTGCTCTATACAGCTCCCTCCTGTAATACACTGCTCTATACAGCTCCCTCCTGTAATACACTGCTCTATACATCTCCCTCCAGTAATACGCTGCTCTGTACAGCTCCCTCCTGTAATACACTGCTCTATACATCTCCCTCCAGCAATACACTGCTCTATACAGCTCCCTCCTGTAATACACTGCTCTGTACAGCTCCCTCCTGTAATACACTGCTCTATACAGCTACCTCCTGTAATACACTGCTCTATACAGCTCCCTCCTGTAATACACTGCTCTATACAGCTCCCTCCTGTCATACACTGCTCTATGCAGCTCCCTCCTGTAATACACTGCTATATACAGCTTCCTCCAGTAATACACTGCTCTATACAGCTCCCTCCTGTAATACACTGCTCTATACAGCTACCTCCTGTAATACGCTGCTCTATACAGCTCCCTCCTGTAATACACTGCTCTATACAGCTACCTCCTGTAATACACTGCTCTGTACAGCTCCCTCCTGTAATACACTGCTCTATACAGCTCCCTCCAGTAATACACTGCTCAATACAGCTACCTCCTGTAATACACTGCTCTATACAGCTACCTCCTGTAATACACTGCTCTATACAGCTCCCTCCTGTAATACACTGTTCTATACAGCTCCCTCCTATAATACACTGCTCTATACATCTCCCTCCTGTAATACACTGCTCTATACAGCTACCTCCTGTAATACGCTGCTCTATACAGCTCCCTCCTGTAATACACTGCTCTATACAGCTACCTCCTGTAATACACTGCTCTGTACAGCTCCCTCCTGTAATACACTGCTCTATACAGCTCCCTCCAGTAATACACTGCTCTATACAGCTACCTCCTGTAATACACTGCTCTATACAGCTACCTCCTGTAATACACTGCTCTATACAGCTCCCTCCTGTAATACACTGCTCTATACAGCTCCCTCCTATAATACACTGCTCTATACATCTCCCTCCAGTAATACACTGCTCTATACAGCTCCCTCCTGTAATACACTGCTCTATGCAGCTCCCTCCTGTAATACACTGCTCTATACAGCTCCCTCCAGTAATACACTGCTCTATACAGCTCCCTCCTGTAATACACTGCTCTATACAGCTCCCTCCAGTAATACACTGCTCTATACAGCTCCCTCCTGTAATACACTGCTCTATACAGCTCCCTCCAGTAATACACTGCTCTATACAGCTCCCTCCTGTAATACACTGCTCTATACAGCCCACTCCTGTAATACACTGCTCTATACAGCTCCCTCCAGTAATACACTGCTCTATACAGCTCCCTCCTGTAATACTCTGCTCTATACAGCTCCCTCCAGTAATACACTGCTCTATACATCTCCCTCCTGTAATACACTGCTCTATACAGTTCCCTCCTGTAATACACTGCTCTATACAGCTCCCTCCTGTAATACACTGCTCTATACATCTCCCTCCAGTAATACGCTGCTGTGTACAGCTCCCTCCAGTAATACACTGCTCTATACAGCTCCCTCCTGTAATACACTGCTCTGTACAGCTCCCTCCTGTAATACACTGCTCTATACAGCTCCCTCCTGTAATACACTGCTCTATACAGCTCCCTCCTGTAATACACTGCTCTATACAGCTCCCTCCTGTAATACACTGCTCTATACAGCTCCCTCCTGTAATACACTGCTCTGTACAGCTCCCTCCTGTAATTCACTGCTCTATACAGCTCCCTCCTGTAATACACTGCTCTATACAGCTCCCTCCTGTAATACACTGCTCTATACTGCTCCCTCCTGTAATACACTGCTCTATACAGCTCCCTCTTGTAATTCACTGCTCTATACAGCTCCCTCCTGTAATACGCTGCTCTATACAGCTCCCTCCTGTAATACACTGCTCTATACAGCTCCCTCCTGTAATACACTGCTCGATACAGCTCCCTCCTGTAATACACTGCTCGATACAGCTCCCTCCTGTAATACACTGCTCTATACATCTCCCTCCAGTAATACGCTGCTCTGTACAGCTCCCTCCTGTAATACACTGCTCTATACATCTCCCTCCAGTAATACGCTGCTCTATACAGCTCCCTCCTGTAATACGCTACTCTGTAGAGCTCCCTCCTGTAATACACTGCTGTATACATCTCCCTCCTGTAATACGCTGCTCTATACAGCTGCATCCTGTAATACACTGGTCTATACAGCTCCCTCCGGTGATACACTGCTCTATACAGCTCCCTCCTGTAATACACTGCTCTATACAGCTCCCTCCTGTAATACACTGCTTTATCTGTACAGCTCCCTCCTGTAATACACTGCTCTATACATCTCCCTCCAGTAATACGCTGCTCTATACATCTCCCTCCAGTAATACACTGCTCTATACAGCTCCCTCCTGTAATACACTGCTCTATGCAGCTCCCTCCTGTAATACACTGCTATATACAGCTTCCTCCAGTAATACACTGCTCTATACAGCTCCCTCCTGTAATACACTGCTCTATACAGCCACCTCCTGTAATACGCTGCTCTATACAGCTCCCTCCAGTAATACACTGCTCTATATAGCTCCCTCCTGTAATACACTGCTCTATACATCTCCCTCCTGTAATACACTGCTCTATACAGCTCCCTCCTGTAATACACTGCTCTGTATAGCTCCCTCCTGTAATACGCTGCTCTATACATCTCCCTCCTGTAATACACTGCTCTATACAGCTCCCTCCAGTAATACACTGCTCTATACACCTCCCTCCTGTAATACACTGCTCTATACAGCTCCCTCCTGTAATACACAGCTCTATACAGCTCCCTCCAGTAATACACTGCTCTATACAGCTCCCTCCTGTAATACACTGCTCTATACAGCTACCTCCTGTAATACACTGCTCTAGAAAGCTCCCTCCTGTAATACACTGCTCTATACAGCTCCCTCCTGTAATACACTGCTCTATACAGCTCCCTCCTGTAATACACTGCTCTATACAGCTCCCTCCTGTAATACACTGCTCTATACAGCTCCCTCCAGTAATACACTGCTCTATACAGCTCCCTCCTGTAATACACTGCTCTATACAGCTCCCTCCTGTAACACACTGCTCTATACAGCTCCCTCCTGTAATACACTGCTCTATGCAGCTCCCTCCTGTAATACACTGCTATATTCAGCTTCCTCCAGTAATACACTGCTCTATACAGCTCCCTCCTGTAATACACTGCTCTATACAGCTACCTCCTGTAATACGCTGCTCTATACAGCTCCCTCCTGTAATACACTGCTCTATACAGCTACCTCCTGTAATACACTGCTCTGTACAGCTCCCTCCTGTAATACACTGCTCTATACAGCTCCCTCCAGTAATACACTGCTCTATACAGCTACCTCCTGTAATACACTGCTCTATACAGCTCCCTCCTGTAATACACTGCTCTATACAGCTCCCTCCAGTAATACACTGCTCCATACAGCTCCCTCCTGTAATACACTGCTCTATACAGCTCCCTCCAGTAATACACTGCTCTATACATCTCCCTCCTGTAATACACTGCTCTATACAGCTCCCTCCTGTAATACACTGCTCTATACAGCTCCCTCCTGTAATACACTGCTCTATACATCTCCCTCCAGTAATACGCTGCTGTGTACAGCTCCCTCCAGTAATACACTGCTCTATACAGCTCCCTCCTGTAATACACTGCTCTGTACAGCTCCCTCCTGTAATACACTGCTCTATACAGCTCCCTCCTGTAATACACTGCTCTATACAGCTCCCTCCTGTAATACACTGCTCTATACAGCTCCCTCCTGTAATACACTGCTCTATACAGCTCCCTCCTGTAATACACTGCTCTGTACAGCTCCCTCCTGTAATTCACTGCTCTAAACAGCTCCCTCCTGTAATACACTGCTCTATACAGCTCCCTCCTGTAATACACTACTCTATACAGCTCCCTCCTGTAATACACTGCTCTATACAGCTCCCTCCTGTAATTCACTGCTCTATACAGCTCCCTCCTGTAATACGCTGCTCTATACAGCTCCCTCCTGCAATACACTGCTCTATACAGCTCCCTCCTGTAATACACTGCTCGATACAGCTCCCTCCTGTAATACACTGCTCGATACAGCTCCCTCCTGTAATACACTGCTCTATACATCTCCCTCCAGTAATACGCTGCTCTGTACAGCTCCCTCCTGTAATACACTGCTCTATACATCTCCCTCCAGTAATACGCTGCTCTATACAGCTCCCTCCTGTAATACGCTACTCTGTACAGCTCCCTCCTGTAATACACTGCTGTATACATCTCCCTCCTGTAATACACTGCTCTATACAGCTCCTCCTGTAAGACACTGCTCTATACAGCTCCCTCCAGTAATACACTGCTCTATGCAGCTCCCTCCTGTAATACACTGCTCTATACAGCTGCATCCTGTAATACACTGGTCTATACAGCTCCCTCTGGTGATACACTGCTCTATACAGCTCCCTCCTGTAATACACTGCTCTATACAGCTCCCTCCTGTAATACACTGCTCTATACAGCTCCCTCCTGTAATACACTGCTCTATACATCTCCCTCCAGTAATACACTGCTCTATACAGCTCCCTCCTGTAATACACTGCTCTATACAGCTCCCTCCTGTAATACACTGCTCTATACAGCTCCCTCCTGTAATACACTGCTCTATATAGCTCCCTCCTGCAATACACTGCTCTATACATCTCCCTCCTGCAATACATTGCTCTATATCGCTCTCTCCTGGAATACACTGCTCTATACAGCTCCCTCCTGTAATACACTGCTCTATACATCTCCCTCCTGTAATACACTGCTCTATACAGCTCCCTCCTGTAATACACTGCTCTATACATCTCCCTCCAGTAATACACTGCTCTATACAGCTCCCTCCTGTAATACACTGCTCTATACAGCTCCCTCCTGTAATACACTGCTCTATACATCTCCCTCCAGTAATACGCTGCTCTGTACAGCTCCCTCCTGTAATACACTGCTCTATACATCTCCCTCCAGTAATACACTGCTCTATACAGCTCCCTCCTGTAATACACTGCTCTGTACAGCTCCCTCCTGTAATACACTGCTCTATACAGCTACCTCCTGTAATACACTGCTCTATACAGCTCCCTCCTGTAATACACTGCTCTATACAGCTCCCTCCTGTCATACACTGCTCTATGCAGCTCCCTCCTGTAATACACTGCTATATACAGCTTCCTCCAGTAATACACTGCTCTATACAGCTCCCTCCTGTAATACACTGCTCTATACAGCTACCTCCTGTAATACGCTGCTCTATACAGCTCCCTCCTGTAATACACTGCTCTATACAGCTACCTCCTGTAATACACTGCTCTGTACAGCTCCCTCCTGTAATACACTGCTCTATACAGCTCCCTCCAGTAATACACTGCTCAATACAGCTACCTCCTGTAATACACTGCTCTATACAGCTACCTCCTGTAATACACTGCTCTATACAGCTCCCTCCTGTAATACACTGCTCTATACAGCTCCCTCCTATAATACACTGCTCTATACATCTCCCTCCTGTAATACACTGCTCTATACAGCTACCTCCTGTAATACGCTGCTCTATACAGCTCCCTCCTGTAATACACTGCTCTATACAGCTACCTCCTGTAATACACTGCTCTGTACAGCTCCCTCCTGTAATACACTGCTCTATACAGCTCCCTCCAGTAATACACTGCTCTATACAGCTACCTCCTGTAATACACTGCTCTATACAGCTACCTCCTGTAATACACTGCTCTATACAGCTCCCTCCTGTAATACACTGCTCTATACAGCTCCCTCCTATAATACACTGCTCTATACATCTCCCTCCAGTAATACACTGCTCTATACAGCTCCCTCCTGTAATACACTGCTCTATGCAGCTCCCTCCTGTAATACACTGCTCTATACAGCTCCCTCCAGTAATACACTGCTCTATACAGCTCCCTCCTGTAATACACTGCTCTATACAGCTCCCTCCAGTAATACACTGCTCTATACAGCTCCCTCCTGTAATACACTGCTCTATACAGCTCCCTCCAGTAATACACTGCTCTATACAGCTCCCTCCTGTAATACACTGCTCTATACAGCCCACTCCTGTAATACACTGCTCTATACAGCTCCCTCCAGTAATACACTGCTCTATACAGCTCCCTCCTGTAATACACTGCTCTATACAGCTCCCTCCAGTAATACACTGCTCTATACATCTCCCTCCTGTAATACACTGCTCTATACAGTTCCCTCCTGTAATACACTGCTCTATACAGCTCCCTCCTGTAATACACTGCTCTATACATCTCCCTCCAGTAATACGCTGCTGTGTACAGCTCCCTCCAGTAATACACTGCTCTATACAGCTCCCTCCTGTAATACACTGCTCTGTACAGCTCCCTCCTGTAATACACTGCTCTATACAGCTCCCTCCTGTAATACACTGCTCTATACAGCTCCCTCCTGTAATACACTGCTCTATACAGCTCCCTCCTGTAATACACTGCTCTATACAGCTCCCTCTTGTAATTCACTGCTCTATACAGCTCCCTCCTGTAATACGCTGCTCTATACAGCTCCCTCCTGTAATACACTGCTCTATACAGCTCCCTCCTGTAATACACTGCTCGATACAGCTCCCTCCTGTAATACACTGCTCGATACAGCTCCCTCCTGTAATACACTGCTCTATACATCTCCCTCCAGTAATACGCTGCTCTGTACAGCTCCCTCCTGTAATACACTGCTCTATACATCTCCCTCCAGTAATACGCTGCTCTATACAGCTCCCTCCTGTAATACGCTACTCTGTAGAGCTCCCTCCTGTAATACACTGCTGTATACATCTCCCTCCTGTAATACGCGGCTCTATACAGCTGCATCCTGTAATACACTGGTCTATACAGCTCCCTCCGGTGATACACTGCTCTATACAGCTCCCTCCTGTAATACACTGCTCTATACAGCTCCCTCCTGTAATACACTGCTTTATCTGTACAGCTCCCTCCTGTAATACACTGCTCTATACATCTCCCTCCAGTAATACACTGCTCTATACAGCTCCCTCCTGTCATACACTGCTCTATACAGCTCCCTCCTGTAATACACTGCTCTATACAGCTCCCTCCTGTAATACACTGCTCTATATAGCTCCCTCCTGTAATACACTGCTCTATACATCTCCCTCCTGCAATACACTGCTCTATAGAGCTCTCTCCTGTAATACACTGCTCTATACAGCTCCCTCCTGTAATACACTGCTCTATACATCTCCCTCCTGTAATACACTGCTCTATACAGCTCCCTCCTGTAATACACTGCTCTATACATCTCCCTCCAGTAATACACTGCTCTATACAGCTCCCTCCTGTAATACACTGCTCTATACAGCTCCCTCCTGTAATGCACTGCTCTATACATCTCCCTCCAGTAATATGCTGCTCTGTACAGCTCCCTCCTGTAATACGCTGCTCTATACAGCTCCCTCCTGTAATACGCTGCTCTATACAGCTCCCTCCTGTAATACACTGCTCTATACATCTCCCTCCTGTAATACACTGCTCTGTACAGCTCCCTCCTGTAATACACTGCTCTATACAGCTCCCTCCTGTAATACACTGCTCTGTACAGCTCCCTCCAGTAATACACTGCTCTATACAGCTCCCTCCTGTAATACACTGCTCTATACAGCTCCCTCCAGTAATACACTGCTCTATACAGCTCCCTCCTGTAATACACTGCTCTATACAGCTCCCTCCAGTAATGCACTGCTCTATACAGCTCCCTCCTGTAATACACTGCTCTATACAGCGCCCTCCAGTAATACACTGCTCTATACAGCTCCCTCCAGTAATACACTGCTCTATACAGCTCCCTCCTGTAATACGCTGCTCTATACAGCTCCCTCCTGTAATACACTGCTCTGTACATCTCCCTACAGTAATACACTGCTTTATCTGTACAATTCCATCTTGTAATGCGCTCATTCATTTACAGTGTAATGATTGCTATTTATGGATTCTTGGACATGAGTGTCTGTTGGCAGAAGGCTCTGACAACAGCGAATGGCCACTGAGGGGTTAATAGAATAAAGCAAGTTCTGGATTCTTCAGCTGGCTCCAGTGCTGCTTAGCAATCTCTCATTGCATGATGGGAGCTGTTAATCACCAACGAATCCAGACTTGTCTATACATGGGGGAGGTGAGGAGATGGGAGGGATGGAGGATATTGCTCCAGACTGTTTACTCAGTGCAGAAAAGATTTACTTGAAGGACAAACTGGAGAGGTTTGAGACTGCCAATATTTTACTGACAATCCGTTTGACAGTATTTAACCCTCAAACCAGCACAAATCCATATTACAATCTGCCTCAAACTGAGCTTTCAGTGAGACTGATCTGGTAACTTTCTCTTCTTGGTCTTTTTTTTTGCATTCATCAGGTTAAGGAATGTTAATGGTGAGAAATGGAACATGGCTCCAATTTTAGGCACATGGCTCCTTGTCACATGTGGAGTGTAGTTCTAATCCTACCATGGCAAGCTATGAAATTGAATTTAATAAATCTGCCAATTTGTGAACTGCCATCCGAAGAAATGACCATTAAAATTGCCGGATTGTCATAAGGACAAAACTAGTTCACTAATGTCTTTCAGGCAAGGGAAGCTGCCACTTCTACCCACTCTGTCCTACACCTTTGACTCCTGTTCCACGCTATGTGGTTGACTCTAATGCCAAAACTCTAGCCAAAACAATGGAGCTGCAGCAACCTTGGCACCTTTCTGTGTAAGCCTAGACATTGAAAAAGAAAGAACATTTACATTTATATAGCGCCTTTCACGACCTCAAGATGTCCCAAAGCGCTTTACAGCCAATGAAATACTTTTGAAGTGTAGACACTATTGTAATGTTGGGAAATGCATCAGCCAATTTGTTTTAGTGATGTTAGTTGAGGCATAAATATTGGCCAGGACACCAAGGAGAACTGCACTGCTCTTCTCCAAAATCATGCCATGGGATCTTTTATGTCTGCCTGAGAGGGTAGACTGGACTTCGGTTCAACATCTCATCCTAAAGATGGCACCTCCGACAGTGCAGCACTTCCTCAGTCCTGCATTGGAGTGCCAGCCTAAACTCTGCGCTCAAGTTTCTGGTGTGGGATCTGAACCCACAGCCTCTGACTCAGAGACAAGAGTGCTATATTAGCAGGCTAATTAACTATGGTGGGCGTCACAGCTGAGATCTGCATAAGTACATTTTCTAGCAGGGAGTCTGGATAGTGACCAGGAGCAGCAATTCTGGTGGATTTTACTTCCCTCTCTAGCCTGGGGAGCTGAGACCAATTATAGTTGAACTAACCACCACCCATCTAAGAGTAGCCAACTCAACACAGACAAGAGACTGAGATTTGGTCTTTCCTGTTCTGAAGGCCTCAGTTCTGTTTGGAGTAGAGCAATCACCATTGTACTACCAGGGGACAGGGGAGTCCATTTTTTTTTTTACTAATCTCATGCCATTTCTTTGCCTCCTCCACTTTACTTGATTAAATTCAAAACTCAATCTATTAAAAGAACAACAGAAAATTGAAGCAGGTCAATAAAGGGAAAGGATAGGTGTAAACTCCTCATCAGAACTGAAAACTAAATGGTAAGCTGGAATTTTAGTACGGTTGATCAAAGGGGAGAGGGAGTTAATGGGTTGAATAACCCGCTAGCTGCTTAATATAAAACTGTTAGATGACATAAAAGATTGCCAGTGAGGCAATGGAAAGACACTTCACTGGAAAAATGTGGGAATATTCTGTCAATATTTGTTTATTTGAACAAAAAAAGAAAAGTGCTGCAGATTCTGAAATAAAAACAGGAAATGCTGGAAACACTCAGCAGGTCAGGCAGCATCTGTGGAGAGAGGAAGGCAGGGGTTAACGTTTCAGGTGGATGATCTTTAATCAGAGACTCTGACGAAAGGTCATCAACCTGAAGCATTAACCCCTACATTTCTTTGTTGTAATAGAATCTGACACAGTTGTCTCACTAATTCGGAACAGTCTCAGCCTCTCCACCCACCAACTCCCCAACCATGTTTGTGTTACGTGCGGTCGTTCCCTCTGTGACTTGCTGCCCGCAGTTTGCAAATAGATCTCCCTCGCCAGGGACCTGCTTCATGTCCCGATCTGTTAATTAATCAGATACACCAGCTGTCACTTTTCTGCCGCTGTGACCAATCAGCATTTCCAGAATCACCTGCGTGACAGACCACGATGATGAAAAATTCACCAGCTGTTTGACTTTATAATGAGCAAATGAGAGTTTACCTTGTGATTAGTTAAACCGACAATACACTTTCTGTCAGATCTGGTTTTGTTGTGTATGTACCTTTAAGGGAATAACTGGTCTCAGACTGCAGTACCGGCAGTGACCACCCCTGTATAAAAGGCCCTAGCAGGCTTCTGTAGTTTCAGTTTCCAGGTTGTCTCCATTCAGTAAAGACTTGTTATAATCAACTCCTGCAGTCCGTGTCTCAATTATACACAGACATAATACTGGCGACGAGTAAGAAACGAACTTACCTGCAACTTGGCAGCACCTCAGACGGCGTTATTGAAGGTCGGAGCCAGAAGAAAGAATGTTATTGAAGGTCGGAGCCAGAAGAAAGAGAAAAAAATAATCCAAAGAAACTCGAGAAACGGGCGTCGACCGTGGGCAACTGCCCTCCAAATCATCGAATTGAAAAATTGCAGGAGAGACTGTCGAGAGCCAGGCTTGGTTCTCCAGTCTGTGGTTTCCCAGCTAATCGGGCTGGTGGCAGGTAGTGCACTGATCCTTCCTGGGCTGCGGTGGGCTAGAGCTCGATCGGGTGGCTCTGCAACGGGGTCGGGCAGCAAGTCGGGAAGCAAAGAGAAAGAGAGAGGGTGGAGCACACAGGGCGCGGCCAGTGCTTCGAAGCCGGGCAGCGTTCGGACCTAAGAAGAGGGAGGGAAGTGTCCCAGAGGGTCCGCTACAAGACGGGAACGGTTCTTCAAATAACGGAGCAAATATTGAAGTGCGATAGAAAAATAAAAATACCGCGGAGGGCGGCGTTGGCAGCAGCGATTGGGGAGGTGCGAAGACCATACGGCGTCGCCATTACAGGATAGTAAAATAAATATAATTGCCAGCAACAGCGTTGGCAGCAGCGGCAGCGGCGGGAAAGCGCGGGAGGCGCCATCTTAACTCAGCGGGGAAGAAGGAAAAGCGCGGGAGGCGCCATCCTAGATTTTCAAGATGCCAAAGACTGGCAATATCACTGCCTTCGATAATGCAATAGAAGACTGGACCACGTATGTGGAAAGAGTCGAGGTATATTGCGAGGCAAACGAAATAGCCGATGAGAAAAAGGCATCGGTATTGCTAAATTTAATGGGCACAAGAACGTACTGCCTATTGCGGGACCTGATTACTCCAGCCAAACCAAAGGCGAAGAGTTTTAACAAAATTGTTGCTATCCTACAGGAACACCTAAATCCTACACCGCTGCTGATAGCAGAAAGATTTAAATTCCACAGGAGAAATCAGCATAAAAATGAGAGCACTGTTGATTACCTTACGGAACTATGCAAGCTATCAAAGCACTGCCAGTTCGGAGCAGGAATGGCAGATACCTTACGGGACAAATTTGTCTGTGGACTCCTGAGTGAAGGAACCCAGAAGAGGTTACTCTCAGCGAAAGAGCTGATGCTAGATAAGGCTTTCAGCGTGGCAGTATCGTACGAAGCAGCAGCAAGGGGAGCTGCGGAAATACAACAAAAGCCACAGGAATACGGCACCCACAAAATGACACGGGGATTTGCAAAAGGTTATCGCTGCGGCAGAACAAACCATGACCAGAAGGACTGCTGGTCCAAGGACAAAATATGCAGGCAATGCGGAAAGATGGGACACATTGCATGAGTTTGCAGGTCTGGGAAGAAGACCAACGACAACAAAAAGGCTACTAAGGAACCGTACAGGAAAGTACAAAAGATGACGGACAGTAGTTCCGAAGACCAGATGAACGATAGTGAATCCGGGAACAAGAGACTAAGCTGTCTCAAACTTCACAACGTAATCGCAAAAGAGGATCACCGAACCATTTGGGTCACCCTCATGATAGCAGGGTCCCAAGTCAAAATGGAATTGGATACAGGATCAGCTCTAACCATCATGAATCGACGAGACTACGAGCGGCTATTCTCACACATACCCTTGAGAGAGACATCCATTGTCTTGAGGATGTATACGGGGCAAAAAGTATACCCCAGAGGAAAAATAAGGGTGCCTGTCGAATACAACGGCAAGAAAATACGGAAATTGTATCTCTACATTCTGCAAGATGGTGGACCACTGTTATTGGGACGTGAATGGATCAGAAAGATAAGTTTAGACTGGCACTCCATTCAGGCACTGACGGTGGCTGGTAAAAAGGATGACGACATCACTCCTGGACGATTGTCAACAATCTTAGCTGACGCCAAAGAGGTATTTCAACAAGAACTGGGCACTCTTAAAGGCGTAAGCGCCTCGATAAAAATAGAGGAGAATGCAATTCCCAAGTTTTTCAAAGCAAGACCGGTACCATATGCAATTCGCCCAGCCATCGAGGCAGAGCTGGAGAATCTGGAGAATGCAGGCGTGTTATCTAAGGTAGACTGGAGTGAGTGGGCGACACCCATCATTCCTGTCATGAAAAAAACGTTAAACAATAAGTCTGAGTAGCCAAGGAAGGTTCGCATCTGTGGGGACTTCAAGGTGACGGTGAACCCAGTCCTTCACACAGTACAATATCCTCTTCCAAGGATAGAAGACATCTTCGCCTCGCTGTCTGGAGGGAAGCGTTTTACAAAAATTGACCTAGCACAAGCATATTTGCAGATGGAGGTTGAAGAGTCCTCTAGGAAGTATCTTACGATAAACACTCACAAAGGTCTTTACCAGTATCATCGATTGGTATTCGGAGTAGCATCGGCTCCGGCGATATGGCAAAGAGCGATGGAACAAGTCCTGCAAGGGATTCCGGGGACTCAGTGTTACTTGGACGACATCCTTGTAACAGGTGAAGATGACAGTGAACACCTTAACAACCTAGAACAGCTGCTCACTAGACTACGGGAACATGGGCTGCGAGCCAACCGCCCCAAGTGCGAATTTTTTAAGAAAGAGATATCGTATTGTGGCCACGTGATTGATGAAGAGGGGTTACATAAGTCCCCTGCCAAAATTGAAGTCGTTGTTAAGGCCCCAGCGCCTGAAAATGTGTCGCAACTGAGGTCATTCCTCGGGTTGGTGAATTACTATCGTAAGTTTTTGCCGAATTTGTCGTCAATTATGCACCCACTGAACGCCCTGCTACGAACAGGGGTAGCATGGAAATGGAGTGATGATTGTAAGCGTGCTTCTCAGAAGAGTAAGGACTTAATCACTTCAAAGGAAAAAACTTGGGAACTGCATTCTCTTCTATTTTTATCGAGGCGGTTATGCCTTTAAGCGTGCCCAGTTCTTGTTGAAATACCTCTTTGGCGTTAGCTAAGATTGTTGACAATCGTCCAGGAGTGACGTCTTCATCTTTTTTACCATCCACCGTCATTGCATGAATGGAATGCCAATCTAAGTTTATCTTCCTGATCCATTCCCATCCCAATAACGGTGGTCCACCATTTGGCAGTATGTAGAGATACAATTTCCGTATTTTCTTGCCATTGTATTCGACAGGCACCCTTATTTTTCCTCTGGGGTATACTTTTTGCCCCGTATACGTCGTCAAGACGATGGATGTCTCTCTCAAGGGTATGTGTGAAAATAGCCGCTCGTAGTCTCGTCGATTCATGACGGTTAGCGCTGATCCTGTATCCAATTCCATTTTAACTTGGGACCCTGCTATCGTGAGAGTGACCCAAATGGTTCGGTGATCCTCTTTTGTGATTACATTGTGAAGTTTGAGACAGCTTAGTCTCCTGTTACTGGATTCACTATCGCTCATCTGGTCTTTGGAACTACTGTCCGTCATCTTTTGTACTTTCTTGTACGGTTCCTTAGTAGCCTTTTTGTTGTTGCTGGTCTTCTTTCCAGACCTACAAACTCGTGCAATGTGTCCAATCTTCCCGCATTGTCTGCATATTTTGTCTTTGGACCAGCAGTCCTTCTGGTCATGGTTAGTTCTGCCGCAGCGATAACATTTTGCAAATCCCCGTGTCATTTCGTGGGTGCCGTATTCCTATGGTTTTTGTTGAATTTCTGCAGCTCCCCTGGCTGCTGCTTCATACGATACTGCCACGCTGAAAGCCTTATCTAGCGTCAGCTCTTTATCTGAGAGTAACTTCTTCTGTGTTCCTTCACTCAGGAGTCCACAGACAAATTTGTCCCGTAGGGTATCTGCCAGTCCTGCTCCGAACTGGCAGTGCTTTGATAGCTTGCGTAATTCCGTAAGATACTCAGCATTGCTCTCATCTTTGTGCTGAGTTCTCCTGTGGAATTTAAATCTTTCTGCTATCAACAGCGGTGCAGGGTTTAAGTGTTCCTGTAGGACAGCAACAATTTCGTTAAAACTCTTCGCCTTCGGTTTGGCTGGAGTAATCAGATCCCGCAATAGGCCGTACGTTCTAGCGCCCATTAAGTTTAGCAATATCGATGCCTTTTTCCCCTCCGCTATTTCGTTTGCCTCGAAATATACCTCGACTCTTTCCACATACGTGGTCCAGTCCTCTAATGTATTATCAAAAGCAGTGATACAGCCAGTCTTCGGCAGCTTGCAAATCTAAAATGGCACCTCCCGCACTTTGCCTTCTTCCCCGATTTAACAAAATGGCGCCTCCCGCGCTTTGCCTTCTTCCCCGCTGTTGTTAGCGCTGCTTTCCACGGTTTCCTGCGCGTTAAATATTAATTCTTTTTCATTTATTATCTTCCCGTCATGGAGCGGACCCTGTGGGACACTTCCCTCCCTCTTCTTAGGTCCGAACGCTGCCCGGCTCCGAAACACCGGCCGCGCCCTGTGTGCTCCACCCTCTCTCTCTCTCTTTGCTTCCCGACTCGCTGCCCGGCCCCGTTGAAAAGCCACCCGATCGAGCTTCAGCCTGCCGCGGCCCAGGAAGGATCAGAGCACTACCTGCCACCAGCCCGATTAGCTGGGAAACCACAGACCGAGGAACCAAGCCTGGCTCTGGACAGTCTCTCCTGCAAGTTTTTAAATCGATGATTGACGGTCGACGCCCGTTTCTCGAGTTTCAATGGCCTCTATTTGTTTTTTCTTCTGGCTCCGACCTTCAACAACGTCGTCGGAGCTGCTGCTGAGTTGCAGGTAAGTTCGTTTCTTACTCGTCGCCAGTGTTAAGTCCGTGAATCATTGAGACACGAACTAGCAGGAGTGAAAACAAACAGATCTTTACTGGTGAAAGGCAGTAACGAAACTAAACAACAGAGGCTCTCTAGCGCCTTTATACAGGGGTGGTCACTGCCGGTACTGCAGTCTGAGACCATTTATTCTCTTAAAGGTACATACACAACAACTACCGATAAGACTGGCGTGTGATGCGTCTCCCTACGGCATTGGGGCGGTACTGTCACATAAATTCCTTGATGGTTCAGAGAGGCCGATAGCTTTTGCATCACGCTCGTTAACTTCAGCCGAGCGTAACTACGCCCAGATTGACAGAGAGGCCTTCAGCCTGGTGTGGGGGGTGAAGAAGTTCAATCACTACCTGCACGATCAGAAATTTACTCTACTAAATGATCATCAACCTCTCGTCTCCATTTTCAACCCTCAGAAGGGCGTACCGATAATGACGGCACAACGGCTACAGAGGTGGTCCCTTTTCCTAGGGGCTCACCAATATGACATCGAGTACAAAGGAACTAAACAGCATGGGAATGCTGATGGATTGTCGCGCCTACCGTTGCCGATGGTGGAAGAAGAACTGGCAGTGGATCCAGTGGAGTTATTCCACTCGACTATAGTCGAATGTCTCCCTGTGACGAATGCAAACATAGAAAAGGAAACACGAAATGACCCGACACTCTCCTGGGTCTATGATTTAACGGTGAAGGGATGGCCAGCACATGGCGAACCACTGCTGCCAGCATTCTCGCTGAGAAGAGAACAGCTGTCAGTGTGCAGAGGAACCTTGATGTGTGGATCCAGAGTAGTAATTCCACCCAAATTGAAGGATAGAGTGCTCAATGAGCTTCATGAGGGTCATCTGGGAGGGGTAAAAATGAAGAACTTAGCCAGAGCGTTTGTGTGGTGGCCGGGAATCGATAGAGAAATCAAAGAGATGACCAAGAGCTGTACAGGATGCCAGAAGGTCCAAAACGCCCCACCACAAGCCCCTCTACATCCATGGGAGTGGCCCTTATCTCCATGGCAAAGGGTGCACATTGATTTTGCTGGTCCCTTTATGGACTCGATGTTTTTAATTGCGGTGGATGCACATTTAAAGTGGCCAGAGGTAATAAAAATGTCCTCAACCACCACAGAAAAAACTATCACAGTCTTACGAACCATATTCGCCAGGAATGGGCTGCCTGAACAGATCTGCTCTGACAATGGACCACAGTTTGTGTCTGAAGAGTTCCGGAGGTTCTTAAAGAACAATGGTGTTAAGCATTACACATCCGCCCCATATCATCCAGCCACTAATGGATTGGCCGAGAGGTTTGTTCAAACATTCAAGAAGGCTATCAAGGCAATGTGTAATGAAGATATACCCCTACAACACAAGGTGGATAACTTCTTGTTTGCCTACCGGAATGCGACACATGCAGTTACCAACCAAACTCCAGCCATGATGTTCTTCAATCGAAGACTATGATGCCGCTTGGATTTGGTTAAGCCAAACGTCAGAAGAGATGTGGAGAACAGGCAGTTTCAGAATATGAATGAAAGGCCGACCAGGAGTTTTAAGATAGGCCAACCAGTTTTGGCCCGGGACTACCGCACAGAGAAATGGCAGCCAGGAACGATCTGTACATGGCAAGGACCTCTAACGTATACCGTGGACGTTGGGGAGAGCATTGTAAGACGCCATGCTGACCAGATTCTAGAGTCACTGGAAAACGTCAACTCCACACCACGATCTGATACACCTGACGATGAAACCGAAGTACCAATTGCATCTACCGCAGAATCGGTGATATTGGAAGCAGACGAACCAAACAACGACATTGATCCCGACTCAACCTTGCCAGAAGAACCTGATATCCCAAAGAGGCGTTATCCAGACAGAATCAGGAAGCCTCCTCAAAGACTGAACTTATAATTGCTTAACTTCAACCAATGTATCGAGCAACCGTAATTGTAATTGTAATTAGTTATTATTTAGTTGTTAAATGAATGTTATGTACTGTTTACCTAAAAGGGGAGGAATTGTTGTGTATGTACCTTTAAGGGAGTAACTGGTCTCAGACTGCAGTACCGGCAGTGACCACCCCTGTATAAAAGGCCCTAGCAGGCTTCTGTAGTTTCAGTTTCCAGGTTGTCTCCATTCAGTAAATACTTGTTATAATCAACTCCTGCAGTCCGTGTCTCAATTATACACGGACATAATCGGTTTCAGCCTTGTCTCAGTGGTAACGCATTCTGGCTCTGAGTCAGAAGGTCGTGGGTTCAAGTTCCACCCCAGAAACTTAAGCCCATGATCCAGGCTGACACTTCAGTGCTAGTACTGAGGGAGTGCTGCACTGTCACAGGTACCATCTTTTGGATGGGACATTAAACCGATGCCCCCTCTACCGTCTCAGGAGAATGTATAAGATCCCATAGCATTATTCGGTGTCCTGGCCAATATTTATAATTCAATGAACATCACTAAAAAAAAACAGATTATCTGGTCAAAATCTCATTGTTGTTTATCGGACCTTGCTGTGCGCAAATTGGCTGCCACATTTACCACCTTACAACAGTGACTACACTTCAAAAGTACTGGCTGTGAAGTGCTTTGGGACATCTTGAGGCCGTGAAAGGAGCGATATGAACACAAGTTCTTTATTTATTTTTGGATTTCCATTTCTTTGTAATGACTTCAAGCTCCTATTAGGTGTTAACACAACGGATTCGATTTCTTTGCTACCCACCCTTCACCGAATTTTACACTGGTTGACCAGAGCTGTTAGGGCAAATCTGGGATTCAGATTTTCAAGTGTGGGTTAGCTGCACACCTGAGGCCTTGCCTTACTGCAACACATTGGCACAGCAATTGCCCTGTGGGCCGCAGTGGATGGCCTATCCATTGATTAATGTGAGCTCACTGTTACCACTGAATGAGCTGGGTCTCCTGGTAACTGTAGAGCCTTTGCCTTACCTTATGCCAAACTGATGCGAACATGCAGTGAAAATGTCAGTCCCACTCATGTTGCTTTGAAAAAATGACTCAACACCCCATTCCTTCCGCACAGTATAAAAGTGTCATATTATTCATCCCTTATCTCTTTGAATTCTGTTCTTCTCCATCTGTTTCCAAATTCTCTTTTCTCACTCATTACCTTCCAAACCACCTCAAATCAGAGAAAATTGCAGGCTATGAGGAAAGAGCAGGGGAGTGGGAATAATTGGATAGTTTTTTCAAAGAGCTGGCACTGGCTCAATGGGCCAAATGGCCTAAGCTGTATGATTCTATGAAACACCCAATGGAAGCCTTTTAAAGGAAGGGAAAAAAGACGCATTTTTATATAGCGTCTTTAACATCCACAGGATGTCTCAAATCACTTAACAGCCAAGTGTAGTCACTGTTGTAATGTAGGAAATGCGGCAGCCAATTTGGGCACAGCAAGGTCCCACAAACAGCAATGTGATAATGACCAGATGATCTGTTTTAGTGATGTTAGTTGAGGGATAAATATTGGCCAGGACACCAGGAGAGAACTCCTCTGCTCCTCTTCGAAGTACTGCCATGGGATCTTTTACGTCGACCTGAGAGGACAAATGGGACCTCAGTTTAACATCTTATCTGAAAGAGTAAGAGAATGGAGAGTTGCAAAAGGGTTTAGGGAAGGAATTCTCGAGCGTGGGGTCCGGGCAGCCGAAGGCACAGGCGGTAATGGTGAGGCAAAGGGAAATACTTGGCAATACTCAACCAAGGTTCTATACAAGTTTAACATAACTTCCCTGCTTTTCAATTCTATCCCTCTAGAAATTAACCACAGTGCTTTGTTTGTTATGTTTATGGCCTTATTAACCTGCATCGCTACTGTGAATCTGTACCCCCTGCTCCCTCTGTTCCTCTACGCCATTTCGATATTTATTTTCCAAAGAGCATGTGGCCTCCTTATTCTTCCTACCAAAATGTATTACCTCACACTTATCTATATTGAAGTTCATTTGCCAATTACACACCCATTCTGCAAGTTTATTAATGTCTTCCTGTATTTTGTCGCAGGCCTTCTCTGAATTAACTATACCCCCCAATTTGGTGTCGTCTGCAAATTTTAAAATTGTACTTCTGATTCCTGAGTCCAAATTGTTTATGTAAATGGTGAACAACAGTGGTCCCAGCATCGATCCTTGTGGAACACAACTTCCCATCATTTGTCAATCCGAATAACTACCTTTAACCCCTACTCTCTGTTTTCTGTTTTGTAGCCAGCTTGCTATCCATTTTGCTACTTGTCCCCTGACTCCACATATTCTGACCTTAGCCATGAGTCTACTATGCGGTACATATCGAAGGCTTTTTGGAAATCCAAATATATTATGTCTACTACATTACCCTTATCTATCTTTTCTGTTACGTCTTCAGAGAATTCTTTAAAGATGGTCCTGCATGACCTACCCTTTTAGAATCTGTGCTGACTACTCTTTATTGTATTTTCAGTTTCTATTTTCTATTACATATTGGTCTATAGCCTCACACATCAGGTCTTGTTGATACAGGTCTGTTTTGGGGAAAAAAAACCACCCCAAACGATGTTACTGGTGTAGTGTAAACTTTGAAGATCTAACAGCCTGTTGACACCTTCTTTCTATTGCATGATATTGATTGTACTACCTCCAGCATGTTTCTCTGGTGGGGGGGGGGGGGGGGTGGGGAGTTGTGGTGGAATACATCATCGAATCAAAGAATGATACAACACATATGGAGTCCATTTGGCTCATTTTTGAAAGAACTATTGAATTAATCCCATTTCCCTGATCTTTCCCCATACAATCATAGAATGGTTACAGCACAGAAGCAGGCCATTCAGCCTGTCGAGCCTGTGCTGGCTCTGCAAGAGCACTTCAGCTAGTCCCACTCCCCTGCCCTATCCCCGCAGCCCTGCAAAAAATTTTCTTTCAGATACTTATCCAATTTCCTTTTGAAAGCCATGATTGAGTTTGCCTCCACCACCCTCTCAGGCAGTGCATTCCAGATCCTAACCACTTAATGAGTAAAAAGTTTTCTCTTATGTCGCCTTTGGTTTATACTTTCCTCCAGTCTGAAATGCAACCGTTCACCACTACTCTCTGCTTTCATGTACATGTGCGGAATAAAGTTTCCCACTGAGCACAGTGGCCCATATCACAGAGTGTTACAACAACCCATCAAGTGTGTGCCAGTATGTTTCTCCTCACAAGCCATCTAATCCACTCTGCTACTCGCTCCTTTAATATTCCTCTTTTTCAAGTAACTATTTAATTCCCTTTTAAAACATTTAAGAAGATAAGAACATGGAGTCTGCTTCAACAACAGTGATATGGGCCACTGTGCTCAGTGGGAAACTTTATTCCGCACATGTACATGAAAGCAGAGAGTAGTGGTGAACGGCTGCATTTCAGACTGGAGGAAAGTATAAAATGGTATTTCTCTTTTTCTCTTGTTTTCTCTTTTTCTCTAAACTAGGGCATTGGTTTAAATTAAGAACCGTGATTATAGATTAAAAACTATACATAGATAATTGAGTGATATTTCAAAATTTTAAAAATGTAATTAGCTAAATAAAATAAAATAGAGATGGCAGGGCAGGTGATGTGTTGCAGCTGTAGCACGTGAGAGCTGGTGGATTACAGTGTGATCCACAGCGACCACATCTGCAGTAAGCATCTGCAGTTCGAGGAACTTCAGTTCAGAGTTGATGAGCTGGAGTCCGAGCTTCGGACACAGCAATGCATCAGGGAGGGGGCGAGTTCCCTGGACACTGTGTTCCAGGAGGCGGTCACACCCCTTAGGTCAAATTTGGTCTGTGGCCAGGGACAGGAGGGTGTGACTATGAGTGAGGCAGGTATGGGGATCCAGAAGGTAACATTGGAGCAGCCTCAGCCCTTGCACTTGTCCAACAGGTACAATGTTCTTGCAGCCTGTGTAGACGAGAGCAGGGACTGCAGGGAGGATGAGCAAACTGACCACAGCACCGTGGTACAGGGGACCATTCAAGTTGGGGGAGTGAAAAGAAATGTAGTAGTGGTAGGGGACAGTATAGTTAGAGGGATAGATACTGTTGTCTGCAGCCGAGAGCGTGAGTCCCGAAGGATGTGTTGCCTGCCTGGTGCCAGGGTTAAGGACATCTCCTCCGGGCTGGAGAGGAACTTGGAGTGGGAAGGGGAGGATACAGTTGTCGTGGTCCACATAGGTACCAACGACATAGGTAAGACTAAGAAAGAGGTTCTGTCAAGGGAGTATGAGCAGCTAGGGGCTAAATTACAAAAGCAGAACCACAACGGTAATAATCTCTGGATTATTACCTGAGCCACGAGCAAATTGGTATAGGGTCAGTAAGATCAGAGAGTTGAATGCATGGCTCAAAGATTGGTGTGGCTCAAAGATTGGTGTGGAAGAAATGGGTTTCGATTCATGGGGCACTAGCACCAGTACTGGGGAAAGAAGGAGCTGTTTCATTGGGACGGCCTTCACTTGAACCATGCTGGGACCAGTGCCCTGGCAAATCAAATAACTAGGGCTGTAGATAGGGCTTTAAACTAAATAGTGGGAGGGGGGGGGAGGGATCAGGTGAGAGGAAATTTAGAAAGTTAAAGAGAAAGGACAAGGCAATAGTGCAGGGTAGTGATAGGGGTAATGATAACCAGAGTGTGACAGGAAGGGACAGAGTGCAGAAACATAAGAGTGTACCAGCAAATAGGGCCAGAGAAGGGAAAAATGAGATTTACGAACAGCTTCTTTCCCAGGGCTGTCACCCTACTGAACTCCACAAATAAACTCTAAAGCCTGCACATCTGCCAATGCACTTTATTATGGTTATGTTTATGTTAATGTATTACAAGTCAAATGAATGTTGAATGTTTAAATGTCTTAATCTAAATGTACACTCTTGGGAGCCGCAAGCCTACATTTCGTTGTACTGCACTTGTGCACTAACAATGACAATAAAGTTGATTATGATTATGATGATTATGATTATGAAGCTAGGTGAATTGACGGCACAAATAGAAATAAATGGGTGTGATCTGATAGCCATTACAGAGAAGTGGTTGTAAGGTGACCAAGGCTGGCAACTGAATATTCAGGGGTATTTGACATTTCAGAAGGATAGGCAGAAAGGAAAAGAAGGTGGGGTACCTCTGTTAATAAAGGATGAGATCAGTACGGTAGTGAGAAATGAACTTGGCTCAGAAGATCAAGATGTAGAATCAGTTTGGGTGGAGATAAGAAATAGTAAGGGAAAGAATCACTGGTGGGAGTAGTCTATAGACCCCTAACAGTAGCTACACTGTAGGACAAAGTATAAATCAAGAAATAATGGGGGCCTATAAGAAAGGTACTGCAATAATCATGGGCGATTTTAATCTTCATATCGATTGGACAGGGTAGCCTTTAGGATGAGTTCATAGAGTGTATTCAGGATGGTTTCTTAGAACAATACCATGTGGAACCAACCAGGGAACAGGCTATTTTAGATCTGGTAATGTGTAATGAGACAGGGTTAATTAATGATCTCGTAGTAAAGGATCCTCTGGGAAAGAGTAATCATAACATGATAGAATTTCACATTCAGTTTGAGGGTGAGAAACTTGAGTCTGAAACTAATGTCTTGAACTTAAATAAAGGCAATTACAAAGGTATGAAGACAGGGTTGGCTAAAGTGGACTGGGAAAATAGATTAAATAGTATGATGGTAGATAAGCAGTGGCAGACATTTAAGGAGATATTACATAACTCTCAGCAAAGATATATTCCAGTAAGAAAGAAAGACTCTATGAGAAGGATGAACCATCCGTGGCTAACTAAGGAAGTTAAGGGTGGTATCAAATTGAAAGAAAAGGCATACAATGTTGCGAAGATGAGTGGTAGGCCAGAAGATTGGGACATTTTTAGAAACCAGCAAAGGATGACTAAAAAACTATAAAGAGGGGGGAAATAGATTATGAGGGTAAACTAGCAAGAAATGTAAAAACAGACAGTAAGAGCTTCTACAGCTATATAAAAAGGAAGAGAGTAGCTAAAGTAAACATTGATCCCTTAGAGGATGAGACTGGGGAATTAATAATGGGAAACAAGGAAATGGCGGAGACTTTGAACAAATATTTTGTATTGGTCTTCACAGTAGAAGATACTAAAAGCATCCCAATAATAGTAGATAATCAAGGGGCAAAAGGGAGGGAGGAACTTAAGACAATCACTATCACTAGAGAAAATGTACTAAGCAAACTAATGGGACTAAAGGCTGACAAGTGCTCTGGACCTGATGGCCTGCATCCTAGTGTTTTAAATGAGGTGGCTGCAGGGATAGTGGATGCATTGGTTGTGATCTTCCAAAATTCCCTAGATTCTGGAAAGGTCCCAGCAGATTGGAAAACCGCAAATGTAACGCCCCTATTTACTAAAGGAGGGAGACAGGAAGCAGGAAACTATTGGCCGGTTAGGCTAACATCTGTCATTGGGAAAATGCTGGAATCTATTATTAAGGGAGCAGCAGCAGGACAATTAGAAAATTTCTAATACAATCAAGCAGAGTCAACATGGTTTTATGAAAGGGAAGTCGTGTTTGGCAAATTTATTAGAGTTCTTTGAGGATGTAATGAGTAGGGTGGATCAAGGGGAACCAGTCGATGTAGAGTATTTGGATTTACAGAAGGCATTCGATAAGGTGCCACATAAAAGGTTACTGCACAAAATAAGAGCTCAAGGGGTTGGGGATCATGGCCCAGAAATTTGTGTCGGGGGCTTCCCGCGGGTGCAAGCCCCCGACCTACACTTACCTAGCGCGTCGGCAGTTGAGGCCTGGGCCTGCGTGGATTTCCTGTCTGTGGCCCGGTCCAGCTCCCGACGCGCTGTGCTTGCGTGATCCAGCGGCGTACTTAGTGCGATGCATCGGCTGGGATCACGTGAGCACTGGGCAACCAATCGGAGGAGGGAAAAGTCCATTCATGAGTTTGACAGAAAGAACTGTCAAACTCATGAAAACTCCAGGCGCCCAAAACAGTACTTAACCTTAAAATAAATTTGAAAAAAACATCACACTATTTAAATCAACTATAAATAACATTAAATAACTATTTTAAACCATAATTTACATTTTTGAAAAAAATAATTTTATAAAAAATCGGGGCTAAAAATACACTTACCTTACTGTAAAGTATTTAAAAATAATAAACCTGTGGAAAAAATGTTCTCATTTTAATTAATTGACCACTTACCTTTTAAAATGAAGTCCTTACGCCTGGTTTTTAAATGTGCAAAAAGTAGAGGCCTTCACGCACGGGCAAACCTGTAACAAAAAGGAAGTTCAACGCGCACGCGCAGACTCCTGCGCACACGTGTTCGACCTCTGAACCCCTTGGTTCAGAGGATCGGAAATGCCGGTTTCCCGCACATGCGTAGTGCATGCAAGAAACCGGCACTTCCATCGGGTCCACGCGTGAGTACTCCGTCCGTACTCACGCGTTGGGACCCGAATTTCTGGGCCAATATATTAGCATGGATAGAGGATTGGCTCACCAACAGAAAACAGAGAGTCGGGATAAATGCGTCATTTTCAGGTTGGCAAGCTGTAACTAGCAGGGTGCCATAGGGATCAGTGCTGGGGCCTCAACTATTTACAATCTATATTAATGACTTGGAGGAAGCGACTGAGTGTACTGTAGCCAAATTTGCTGATGATACAAAGCTTGGTGGGAAGCAAGTTGTGAGGAGGACAGAGTCTGCAAAGCGATATAGATAGGTCAAGTGAGTGGGCAAAAATTTGGCAGATAGAGTATAATGTGCGAAAATGTGAGGTTGTGGCGGTACCACTGGTTGTATCTTACATAAAGATATACATAATTCCCTTTAACTTACCTTACTGTATGTATAACTTACTTGTTGGGGCCGTTGCCCCTTTAACTTACCTGTTGGGGCCATTGCCCCTTTAAGACGCGCCCTAGCGCGCTGACGTCACGTCACGTACGACGTGATGTGCGTGCGCCGGCACAGCCCGGCCTAGCGTCTTCGGCCTCAATGGCCAGCGACGCAATGACGCGCATCACGAGACGCCCTAATTGCGAGAAACGCTAACAACGTGATGACGTCACAACACAAACGCGATGACGTCATCACGCTCCCCACAGGACTGCGAACTCAGTCCTCATGGAGTCCCCGCTGGGACAAGACCTACACCACGGTGCTCCTACAGTCAGCCATCTTACCTGCTATCTTACCTGCTGTAATTAGTCTGTTCCTGTAAATAAACAACTTGTTAATAGTTCGTCAAAGTCAAACTCTCTTATTTAGTGGCGATCTACACAAACCGCTACATTGGTGACCCAACGACGTGAGTACGGGAGCTCATCATTTCCAACGTTACAATTGGTGAGCCAGTATCCGTGAACGATTTTCACGGTAGCAACGCGCGCCTGAACCTTGTCTTCCCTCAAGACGACCAACGCACAACCGACGAACAACCACGGAACAGCAACCGCCTAACATCGATTCCACCAAAAGCGACCCCGTCTTTGCGTACGTATTCGCAACGGAAGCGCAGCTTGGAGGTGAGCCCGTTTTTCACGAACGATCTCACAGAGGTAGAGCATGACCAACGGCAACCGTCGTCCACCAGCGCTACAATTGGTGGGTTTGTGAACGTCTTTCACAGACGAAGCACGCTATGGAAGCATCAGCCGTTCCGCTGTCGCTACCGCAATCCAGGGAGCCACGGTCTCCCTCGTGCTTTATGAAGGTAGAAGCCCTGTTCGCCGAGAACATCGATGCGGCACAGACCACGCACATGCTCACGGTCTCCGTATTCGACTCTTCTACCACCATACGGATTGTCCGCCTCTATGTCCACAGCGACAGCAAGTATGCATCTCTCCAAGCGCGGGGTACAGCATGTTCGGGCCCACAAAATTGGAGCGCGCCCAGCGGGGATACCACGAGGACTCACCCCCGTGAAACACGAGGACGCACTCCTCGCGCACGAGGACCCATCCCTCGCGAACCACGAGAACCCATCCCTCGTGAACACCGACGACTCCTTCCCCGCCGATGACGCACCAACCCTTCAGCCTGCTGGTTGTGTTACCTACTACACGATTCGGCGTGAACAAAAAGTGTGCCACTCTCCCGGCTGTTTTCTCCTAAAGCAAGAACTGTTACAAGTGTTGCCGCCCTCCAGGCAGAGTTAACCCCTCCTGAAAGCAACAACAACCTGGACCGTTGCCGCCCTTTCTCCAGTTTTCCCTTTAACAACCGCAAACGTCTACTGACGCTGCACACATCGAGGACGGGTCCAACGGGCATCCTGCGGCTGCGATCAGCCACGTGAAAGTTGCTGGCCTCACCGATCACTGATCAACGCAGCAACTCTTCACCCTCCGTTGTGTTATCGTCGTAGCACTATGGCACGCACCGTTCCGTGCGTTCCAGCCTCCCGAAGGTTTCGCTCACCTGTCGGCGAGTTCACCGACCTCGCCTGTCAAGTCCTTCTGGATCGCTCGTTTGGCGTTCCTGCAGAGTTTGTCGGAACAAGGACTTGTTTCAACATCAATGGAGACATCGCCCGCGTCCACCCAACCTGCCCATCACTCTGACAAGGCCTGCTGTTTTGCACGTCTCCACGGTCCTTCGCCTGACGGATACGTTTTATTTGCCACGACGCGCGTAAGGATCCGCTCACGAGCAGCATCTTCATACCTCGCCTACCAAGTCGAGGCAGCACGACCGCCGTGACCACCAGCTCGTCAGACCATCTCATCCTTGGACTTTCGTTGAAGCGAATTCTGGGGGGGCCTATGTGGCGGTACCACTGGTTGTACCTTACATAAAGGTATACATAATTCCCTTTAACTTACCTTACTGTATGTATAACTTACTTGTTGGGGCCGTTGCCCCTTTAACTTACCTGTTGGGGCCATTGCCCCTTTAAGACGCGCCCTAGCGCGCTGATGTCATGTCACGTACGACGTGATGTGCGTGCGCCGGCACAGCCCGGCCTAGCGTCTTCGGCCTCAACGGCCAGCCGACAGGAGCGACGCAATCTTCCGCTCCTGCAGCAAGCACCGGCACAGCCCGGCCTCGCGACTTCGGCCTCAACGGCCAGCGACACAACGACGCGCATCACGAGACGCCCTAAGCGTGGGAAACACGAACAACGTGATGAGGTCACAACACAAACGCGATGACGTCATCACGCTCCCCACAGGACTGCGAACTCAGTCCTCGTGGAGTCCCCGCTGGGACAAGACCTACACCACGGTGCTCCTACAGTCAGCCATCTTACCTGCTATCTTACCTGCTGTAATTAGTCTGTTCCTGTAAATAAACAACTTGTTAATAGTTCGTCGAAGTCAAACTCTCTTATTTAGTGGCGATCTACACGAACCGCTACAAGGTTATCCACTTTGGTAGGAAAAATAGAAGAGCAAAATATTATTTAAATGGAGAGAGACTACAGAATGCTGTGGTACAGAGGGACCTGTGTGCCCTCTACATGAAACACAAAAAGTTAGCATACAGGTACAGCAAGTAATTAGAAAGGCAATTGGAATGTTGGCATTTATTGCAAGGGGGATGGAGTATAAAAGTAGGGAAGTCTTGCTACAACTGTACAGGGCACTGGTGAGACCACACCGGGAGTACTGTGTACAGTTTTGGTCTCCTTATTTAAGGAGGGATATAATTGCATTGGAGGGTGTTCAGCGAATGTTCACTAGGTTGAGTCCTGTGTTGAAGGGGTTTTCTTATGAGGAAAGGTTGAGTAGGTTGGCCCTATACTCATTGGCGTTTTGAAGAATGCGAGGTGATCTTATTAAAACATATAAGATTCTGAGGGGGCTTGACAGGGTAGATGCAGGGAGGATGTTTCCCCTCGTGGGGGAATCTAGAATTAGGGGGCATAGTTTCAGAATAAGTGGTCACCCATTTAAGACGGAGATAAGGAGGAATTTCTTCTCTCAGAGGGTTGTGAATCTTTGGAACTCTCTACCCCAGAGAGCTGAGTCAGTGAATATATTCAAGGCTGAGCTAGACAAATATTTGAGCTACAGTGGAGTCAAAGATTATGAGGAACAGGCAGGAAAGTGAAGTTGAGGCCAAGACCAGATCAGCCATGACCTTATTGAATGGCGGAGCAGGCTCGAGGGGCCGAATGGCTTACTTCTGCTCCTATTTCTTATGCTCTTATAATTCCACATGCTAAATATTCTTTGTATAAAGAAATATCTTCTAACTTCGATTTCGATTCCGTTTCTGATTATCTTAAATTTGTGCCCCTTGTAACAGTCTCCCTGATCAGTGGAATCAATTTATCACTGTTTACCTTATCGTAACCCTCTATTAACCTTAGAAGGGTGACACAGAAAAGATCTTCAAGATTACCATATACTTATAGGAGTTTTTTTATGCTGCTCTGCATTATGGGAAATGGACCCTCCATACAATTGAAATTGTGATATTCAGACATGGGGGTAGAAATTGGTCCCCATTGTGCCTGTTTTCCAGGTGAAAATTGGGGGCAAAAGTGATCAATTTGACAAGGCTATGCCCTGTGCCCCAAGGATGCCTGAAATACATCCGTTGCCATATTGACCTTGGACCTTGTTGGGATGTCTTGAGGTTAAGAAAGGCACTATATAAAGGCAAGTATTTATTTATTTCTTCTTTCATTCAGTCAGGGCTTCTTACGCTCCGCTGTATCTGAGCGGATCCAGTGAAAGGACACCTACGCAATGGTAATAGCTGATACCTTATCATTTTGCCAACTATTTCTAGATTACCTGTTGCAAGTGTACCTTTTCACGATCGTATGTGTGTGGACTTGACAACAGGTTAAGTAAGTAATATTTAGAGTCACTATATAGTGAAACGTAGGTGCCTCAAACTGAACCTTTGCACAGACCCCCGCAAGGCAAACACGGCCCTTGTCAAAATGCTTTTGTTGCTTCCAGACTCGACTATTACAATGCTCTCATGGCCGTCCTCCCATCTTCCATACTCTGTAAACGTCAGCTCATCCAAAACTCTGCTGCCCATATCCCGTTCACCCATCGCGCCTGTGCTCACTGACCTACACTTGCAAAGCTTTGAATTTAAAAATCTCATCCTTGTGTTCAAATCCTGCCATCTCCTGTCCTACAACCCTCCAAGAACTCTGCATTCCTCTATTTCTGTCCTCCTGTGCATCCCCAAATTCCTTTGCCCCACCATTGGCCACTGTGCCTTCAGCTGTCCAGGCCCTAAGCTCTGGAATTCCTTCCCCAAACCTTTTCATCTCTCTCCTCCTTTAAGATGCTGCTTAAATCCTACCTCTTTGACCAAGCTTTTCATCGCCTATCCTAATGTCTCCTTTTTTGCTTGGTGTCTGATTATGCTCCTGTGGTGCGCCTTAGGACATTTTACTACTTTAAAGGCGCTATATAAATGCAAGTTATTGTTGTCAATCTGTCAGGTCACAGAAATGAGAAGTAAATGTTTTTATGTTTGTCAGATGTTGGGTCAAATGCTTTGGGTAAATGTGGCAAAAACAATTGTACTTGTAAAAGGACTTTTAAATGAAGCTGCCATCCCATTGCTCAGGGAGTCTATTGATTGAGCAGCTACACCATACAGACAAGGAAAGTCAAGGGTTTGATCTCCCACTCTACCAAGTTGGGCTTTTCTCAACTGGAACAGCAGCAGGAGTGCTACACTTGGAGAACAAAAGATTGACCAGTCTTCCAGCCACTGATCGCTATCCAGTGACCTCTGTTTATAAGTACAAGGAGCAGGAGTAGGCCATATGGCCGCTCAAGCCTGACTCAATAAAATCATGGCTGATCTTTGACTTCAGCTCTACTTTCCCACTTGATCCCCATATCCCTTGATTCCCCTAGAATCCAAAAATCTATCTCAGCGTTGAATATACTCAACGATTCAGCATCCACAGCCCTTTGGGGTACAGGATTCCAAAGATTCACAACCTTCTGAGTGAATGGCCTCCTTCTGTGCCGTTATGACTCCATGGGGGAGAAATTCGGTATCGCCCCGTATGGGGCGCAATTATCGGCCAGGCGCAAGGTTTAGCGCCTGGCGCTAATTATCGCCTCCGACTGCAAACTTGGCTTCTATCACCCCTGGAGGTGATTGGAGCGCTAAATCAGGCGCTATACACCTCTATTAAGGCGCTAACGCTGGTGAAGCTCATGTGATATCAGTCAGCAATGGAACACAGACACACTGGCACTGGCCAGTTCTTAAAGGGGAGGGTCAATCTTGCTCTCCATCCACACCTTGCTTATTGCAGCCTTGAATCTCGGCCTGGAGAGACCTATACATCAAATCTGCTGGAAAGAACAATGGAGAGGCCCAGGAAAAGATGCCAGAGTGCAGCACCCAATGTCTCTTCTAAATTGATGCAAGGAAGATCAAATCAAAATGAACCTGCAAAGTGCTGCTCAGTACCCAAAACTCCTCAACACAGCGTTGAATATCTCCAGAAGTCTCTCTCACTCAGAATGCGTGGTGCAAAAATGTCGCCGAAAAAAAAGGCAGGAACCGGTCGCTTTTAAATAGCGCTCCCCCAGTCCCTTCCCGACTGCAAAACGCTCCCCTCAACCTGTCGTTGCTAGTGGCAGGTGGTAAGGCAGGGGGCGCCATTCAATATCTGGTCCGGGGCGCTACCGGGGCGTTGCACGCTCGACTGATGTCACGATCTGCGGGCGCAGGAGATCATGGCGGTAGTGTTTAGTGCTGCCGCAAAATGTCATCAATTTCGCGAGTGGCGCAAACATCGCCACACCCGGGCACTAGTTGCTTTACGCCCCATTACCGCCCTCTTAAGGTGATAATGGGAGACGCAAACCAACTAAATTTTCCCCCCTATGAAGAAATGACTCATCATCTCATTCTTAAATGGCCAACCCCATATCCTGAGACTATGACCCCTAGTTCTTGACTCTCCAGTCAGGGGAAACAACCTCTCAGCATCTACCCTGTCAATCTCCCTCAGAATCTTATGTGTTTCAATGAGATCACCTCTCATTCTTCTAAACTCCAGAGAGTACAGGCCCAATCTACTCAATCTCTCCTCACAGGACAACCCTCTCATCCCAGGGATCAATCTAGTGAACCTTTGTTGCACTGCCTCTAAGGCAAGTATGTCCTTCCTCAGATAAGGAGACCAAAACTGTGCACAGTACTCCAGGTGCTTGAAGCATGTATGTGCGCAAGTCAACTATCAACAGAGTCATGGCTCAGCTGTGACACCCAAACCCCCATGGTCGAATAGCCTAACACCTACTGTCTAAGCTTGCAGATGAATAATGTCCATGTGGACAAAGAATAGGAGATCATGAAACCTTATCTCAATAAGCAGTTAACATCTTCGAGCTGGGAAAGGGGAGACTATGGGTGAGAACCAACATGTTTGTCTGGAAACTATTGGAATGTACTAAGGTTATCATTAAAAAACAATGGTTTGGCAAACCTATTTCATTAGAAACAGAGAACACATGCCTGGAAATTACACTGTGTGATGTTGCTATTCAAACATTTAACACCTTCAGACCAAATTCCCCTCTTATTTAACAGAGGCGTCAACCCATTTCAAACAATGTGTTGAGCATTCCCACAATCACACATATGTTCCAGGCTATAATGACATAAGTCACTTTGAAGCCAATCAATTTTGTGACATAAATAACACACAGCTCTTCTCAGGCCAATATAGGCTTGCCAAACACTTCTTGCCCCTTTAAATAACATTCCTATTTCTTTTTATTCGGGTGAGGCTGGGTATTTTCCCCTCGTGTTCTGCATCACAATCCAGTCAAAATCAGCTTTTGCTATGCAGGAGTGTAGCCGACTGCGAACGCCCACTCCCGAATATAAATAGTGGGACCTGCAGCAATGGCAGTGTAGACCCTTGAAGGTATCTGCCTATAAATCCATTAATAGTTTAAATCTGTTCCATGAAAGTAAATATGAGAAATCGGCTCAGTTTGTTTGCACACTGGCGCCCTATTGTACACTGACTAGACTGACACCAGGAGGACATTGGCTATTGAGATTGCTCTCCCCAGCGAGATATGACACGGTAAGTGTAGCATGGGGATTTTCCTGACTTCTTAACTAATTGACTAAGTGATAGCGATTGATTGTCATGTTTAGTCAGCAAATCCATTTTGTTGCATCATGCAGCGACCAGAATGTTAAAGAAAGAAAGCAAGACCGTGCATTTATATAGCGACTTCAACGGTTTCAGGACGTCCCAAAGTGCTTTACAGCCAATGAAGTAATTTTTTCGAACGTAGTCACTGTTGCAATGTAGGAAACGCGGTTGGCCAATTTGCGCACAGCAAGCTCCCACAAACAGCAATGAAAAAGGAAAAGCAGGAAAATAATTTGGAAGGTGCTGAATGGAAAGGAGAGAGTTGGAGAGGATTTTTGGGATGCTTTTTGAAGCTGGGAGGTGATTTGCTGAGGCAAAGACATTTTGGGGAAAAAAATTCCAAAGGGCGGGCACATGGTGACTGAATGAACGGCCTCCGATGGTGGCCTTGAGAGAGCGGGTAATGCCGCGCCAGTGGAGCAGAGGCTACTTGCGGGATGGGGGGAGGGGAGCACGACTGGAGGAGAACGAGGTCACGGAGCAACTTGAAAACACAGATGAGAATCGCAATGTCTGTTCACTGTTTGATGAAAACTGCTGGTTGAAACAGAGAAAGCAAAGAGAGAAAAAAAAATAAGAGTAATTCGAAAGAAAGAATCCTCGTGTAATTGAATATTAGTGAAGTAATTGGCGCATTCCCAGCCGTCAGTGGCTGATTTCTTGCCGTCTAAGTGGGGAGGCGTTTCTGAATCATATCAAGTCCTCATCTTGGTTGGGGTCCCTTGTGGCCCTGCCGTGTTTGTGCTGGGAGAGAAGCTCATCTGGATGTAAAGAGAAAGGCAATTAATTTTCCCATGTCAGGATCTCCTTTGAGGACTCGTAGATTTTATCTGTGCTGGCATGTGAAGCTTGTAACATTGCAAGTGGATTGTTCCCCAAGCACGGAAGAGCTGAATGGAGCTGATAATGAGCCTTTTGACACTTCTGCTGGTGTAGTTAACGTGGTTCAGCCATTAAGGGTTTAACAATACATCAGTTAGTGATAGATTAAGGATATTCATATAGGAGAGTTCCAATTGGCTAAACTATAATCTCATTTGGTTAAAGGGGAAAGAAAGTCTAGTGTGCATTTTTTTTGTTCAAAGTATTTCCCCGTTTTATATGTAACAGACTCAGCAGAATCTTGTTTGAAGATTTAGTAAAAATGTCAACTTTCTTACCCACAGAGGCCTTCCTGCTAGGCCGCTCTGGTGATGCCAATGACAGCGAGTGTCCCCTGGCACCATGGGTAAGAGTGGGGCCTCAGCTTTGGACTGGTCTGAAAACAACCAGCCAAAGGCTCTTGAGTCAGTTTTTTGTCCCTCCTTTTATATTTAAATTTTAAAAATCCTTGCCTCATGATATCATTCACCGTGTTAATTAAATGTGGAGTTTGCAAAGAAAGGGGTGCTTCAGTTGCCACTTTTTAATTGATCCACAAAGATAACATTGGGTTGCCCCAGTGTCAACAACAGAAAACAAATTTTCAGAAGCCCATTTCTTTTAAGGAGGCACAACTAATAAAAGAAAAGTCCCACTTCAACAGAACCTAAAGGAAACGGTTAAATCTAAATCATTGTAGAGGGTGGTGTGTGGCACGTGCGCCCAGTCAGCTTTGCCTCTGACTGTCCCTTGAGCAGTTCGAATTGCTCCCACACCCCTGGGTTCTAGACACCGGACTTAGGTACAGGCGGCGATGCAGAAAATCGAGTAGACAAGTGGTTTGGTGTAAGAAAACCAAGATTTTATTGAAACGGAATAAAACACAGTCTTATGAGAAGTTACTGGTAGAAAATACAGGCAAATACAATAATTACACTTATATGGCAATGGGGAACACACGGCACATCAAGGGAAAAACAACTACATTAACAATCCCCTTATCCTTATCCCACCCCGTATACCTAACTGGATCAAGCTATGAGGGGCCAGAAATTCATGCTCACCAATCCAAAACCTGTTGCTTTAACGTTGTGAGTTTTGAAGTTTGGTCTTCTGTCCTTTGGGGTACTCCGTCGCCACGTGGTCTCAGGGCGCGGTGCTGGAGTTGTTGCTGCGACACACCTTCCCTCTCCTCAGCTACCGTCGTCGTCTCATCGCGATGGGTTCTCTTCTTCTCCGTCGGGCGGTCATCGGCGGTGACGGGGCGGTTGGCGGGTTTTACTGCTTGTTTGATTTTACTACCCAAGTGTCAAACGCCAGCTTATTCGTCGTGGGCGTGGACACCCGCGTTCAATGCCAGTGTTCAAATGCCAACTAATTCTCACTGTCCATACATATACTTTCTTCCCCAAGCGCCAGCTTATAACTAGACGTTTGGTTTTTACCAATGCGTCTTTTGCTGCCCTTCGCTGCTCTTGTCGGGTTTTACCTTCTTCTTCGTCTCGTCTTATCTCATCTCGTTTCGTGGCCTGTGTGTCCTGTATGACGTTGAACTCGGGTCTCGTTCCCCTCCCGCGGTTGGTATGGATGTCCTTGGTTGTTACACAATGTGGGGAGCGAGAAGAGAACCCACCACGAGGCCAGGGCATGAGTACGAGCGGCAGCAGCCCAAGACCAAACAAGAGGTCAGAGTCAAGAGACAAGAGAGCGATTGCTACTGATGGGCCTCCAATTATACCCGTTCTTCCATTCCTTATCTGCATGCCAAATCAGGTCAGTCCATTGTTTAACTTTTGGCAGGCTGTTTTAAATGATTACAACCATTTACTTTAACTACTTTAGGAGTGGGTATCTCCGGGTCTAATGGCCCCGATGTCCTGGTTGCTCTGTCATGGATGAGACTTCATTGTCCTCATCCTACCTTGATGGCTACTGTGAGCTGTTACTGATTAAACATGCAGAGAGCTAATGGCCACAATTATAGACCCATCTAGCTTGATTCGATTCGATTCAAATAAATGCATATTCTGTGTTCACTTTGTCTGGCTGGGCTCCAAAGAGTCTCCGATCACAAATTCCTGCATTTTAATGTTTCGTCTGCGGGCCTGCTTGCTGGCAGAGCCTTGCTTTTAAAAATCCTGTCAAATGTTGGTCACGAGGTCTACAGAAGCCATTTTGGGTGCCCTGTGTTTAATAACTTGTCCAGAAACAGGGTCCCTTGATCCGTAACTTGGGGAGTGCGGGAATTTTGAGAACCCTGCACTTACACATAATGGCTCAGATTTTGCAGTCAGTGGCGTAATTAAGGATTATGCTGCCAGCATCCGAGCCAAATGCGCACTTACCTGTTGCGAGGCCCCAAAAGAAAAGTTGCTGTCAGATGCTGCGGAGTTGAGTGCAGCGAAGTGGCCCACGGATCCCAGGGGCGTACCGTGTGCAGAAGTGTACCTGGGGTCATGTGGGTCGGTGCTCCAATCAGATTGTACACCTTCCAGTGACTCAAATGGAGTGGCTTTAGAGAAAGGCCAGGGAACAAGTCACTTGTCTATTTGCTTGGCTGAAGACGGTTCATGGCCAGCTGGTTCCAGTTTGGAAAAAGGGAGAAAGGAAGATTGCTGTGGAGCCTTCACAATAAAACAATATTATCATATAATGCAATAATATTCATTGCTGAACTGATTTTCTTCTCTAAATCCTGTTTAAGTGTCAAAGCCTGCAGACAGCTAATAACCATTAACTAAAAAGAATTTCAACAAAATGAAGATTTTTTTATTGACGGGTCTCCCCTTACACTGTGCAAACAGACTGCTGCGCCTGTTTGCACCAGCCGTAGAATTTTCAGGTGTAGTTGCTGGGCAGTTAATGGGCAATTAGCCTAACTCGGCTCCAGCAATTAGGATTTCCATGTCGGTGCGGATCATCTGTCAAGTTGGAACTTGACAGATCGTAAGTTCGGGATTTCCACATGCGCTTTTCCATTTCAAAGGTGGTATGATGGCGTACCACAAAAGGCAGTTGAGGCCAATTCATTAAATATATTCAAGAAGGAGTTAGATATATTTCTTAAGGCTAAAGGGATCAAGGGATATAGGGAGAAAGCAGGGACAGGGTACTGAGTTTGGATGATCAGCCATGATCTCATTAAATGGCGGAGCAGGCTCGAGGGGCCGAATGGTCTACTCCTGCTTCTATCTTCTATGTTTCTATTTAATCTCAGAATACCGACTGCAAAATCTGTGCCATTCTTATTTCCCGTGTCTCTCAGACACTTTATTCCCTGTGGTGCCAACCGGTCATGGAAGGCCTCAAGCGTACCAGTGTACACCGCATGCTCCTTCTCCAGGCGTGGACAAGTCCGCAGAAGAGGGCCAGGCAGCCAGAGCGACCCCCTCCTCCCCCCCCCGCACCTTGGGCCATGTTCATCCTGGACATGTGAATTGCTGCCATAACCAGCTCCAGGAGCAGCTCCACTAGAAGGTCCTCTGACTTGCCTACCACCTTCCTCCCACCACACTGGTCTGCCTAGGGTTGGCAACTCTAGTTTGAAGTATTCCTGGAGATTTGATCATGTGACATTTGATCACGTGAAATTTGATCACATGACATTTGTCCACATTTTGCAAATGTTATTGCATTTACCTTAGTTGAGTGTCTTAGTATCACCAAGCCCCGAATAAAATATTTGACTTTTTTTATAGTGAGTTGAATAACATAATTTATAAATCAAAGACAGAACGCAAAAGAATAGAAAGATTTAGGGATAAATAATATTTAAATAAAAACTACTTCTGTGATGTTTCTACAGTATCGACCACAATGAGAAAAACAGGTGAATACCATTGATTCAACAAAAACATCAGCGATATAAGTAACTTCGAACTAAAGTTTTTGTGCAATTTTACAATACGCAGCAAGTTAAAATAATCATAAATAAAGTCAAAAGCAGACCTAATTCAATTCATTGACTCCCACACCCCACCACTGAAGGTCAGGGAGGTAAGGCTCAGTCCTCAGGAAAAAGCACAAAAGCTGCTGCCACTATTTCCTATCGGAAACCTACATTCATGCTGAGGTGCCAGTAAAAGCTGGAGCCTCCACTGTTAACCTATGGAGCCAGTCCAGAATGCAAGAGGATGGCTCTTGGCCTGTGATTCCACTAGAGCGGCCTAGCTGAGACTCGAGAGCCTCTATGGCAGTAAGAAAATTAACATTTTTACTAACCAGTAAAACAAATTATTTTCACTCTCTATTATGAGAGCACCACCTGCTAGACTTTCAGGGGTATAGAATCATAGAAAGTTACAGCACAGAAGGACTGGAGGACTGCTAATGTGGTACCCTTGTTTAAAAAGGGAGAAAAGGATAGACCGAGTAATTATAGACCAGTCAGCCTAACCTCGGTGGTGGGAAAAATATTGGAAAGAATTCTGAAGGACAGGATAAATCTTCATTTAGAAAGACACGGATTAATCAAGGATAGTCAGCACGGATTTGTTAAGGGAAGGTCGTGTCTGACAAATTTGATTGAATTTTTTGAGGAGGTAACAAATAGGGTAGATGAGGATAGTGCGTTTGATGTAGTGTATATGGAATTTAGCAAGGCTTTTGATAAGGTTCCACATGGCAGACTGGTCACAAAGTTAAAAGCCCATGGGATCCAGGGCAAAGTGTTAAGTTGGATTCAAAACTGGCTTGGAGGCAGGAAGCAGAGGGTAATGGTTGATGGGTGTTTTTGTGACTGGAAGGCTGTTTCCAGTGGGGTTTCACAGGGCTCAGTACTAGATCCCTTGCTTTTTGTGGTATATGTCAATGATCTAGACTTGAATATAGAGGGTATGATTAAGAAGTTTGCAGATGATACTAAAATCGGCTGTGTGGTTGATACTTAAGAAGGAAGCTGTAGACTGCAGGAAGATATCAATAAATTGGTCAGGTGGGCAGAACAGTGACAAATGGAATTTAATCTGGAGAAGTGAGAGGTAATGCATTTGGGGAGGGCTAACAAGGAAAGGGAATACACATTAAATGAGTAGTGCAGAGGAACAAAGGGACCTTGGAGTGCATGTCCACAGATCCCTGAAGGTAGCAGGCCAGGTAGATAAGATGGTTAAGAAGGCATATGGAATGCTTGCCTTTATTAGCTGTGGCATAGAATACAAGAGATGGGGGGGGTTATGCTTCAACTGTATAAAACACTAGTTAGGCCTCAGCTAGGGTACTGTGTGCAGTTCTGGTCACCACATTACAGGAAAGATGTGATTGCACTAGAGAGGGTGCAGAGGAGATTTACAAGGGTGTTGCTGGGAGTAGAGAATCTTAGCTATGAGGAAAGACTGGATAGGCTGGGTTTGTTTTCCTTAGAACAGAGGAGGCTGAGGGGAGACCTTATTGAGGTGTATAAAATTATGAGGGGCATAGATAAAGTGGATAGAAAGGACCTATTTCCCTCAGCAGAGGGGTCAAAAACCAGGAGGCACAGATTTAAAGTAATTGGGGGAAGAGAGGATTTGAGGGGAAATTTCTTCACCCAGAGAGTTGTGGGGATCTGCTACTGTGGCTTGCCCGCTGCTCATTTGTACCTCACTAATGTAGCCATTCTTCATGTGAAAGCTGAGTGTGAGGGCAGGATTTCTACTCCGTCTGTGTCCCACACAATGTTCCCTCTAATTTATATTTTGGGCCGCACAGTCCCTTTAACAGGCTGCGCGGTCCATTCAAAATTCTGCGCATGCGCGGTTTCGTCCATTTAAAAGCCGGTGAGCTACTGCGGGATCTCCAGAACATTGATCCCACGCCCCTACCCCACTGCTGCCAGTTCTGGGATTTTCCATTTGAAGTGAAAGAGAAAAGTTGCCTTTCATGACCTCAGGAAGTCCCAAAGCGCTTCACAGCCAATGAAATATGTTTTGAAGTGTAGTCACTGTTGTAATGTGGTGAAACATGGAAGGCAATTTGTGCAGAGCAAGCTCCCACAATCAGCAATGAAATAAATGGCCAGATAATCTGTTTTCTCCTATTTCTTATCTACATATTGTCCCTCGGTGACATCATTCGAAACACAACGTCAGGTTCAACATGTAGGCTGATGACACCCGACTCTACCTCGCCACCACCTCTCTCAACCCTCCCACTGTCTCTAAATTGTCAGACTGCTTGTCTGACATCCAGTACTGGATGAGCAGAAATTTCCTCCAACAAAATATTGGGAATACCGAAGCCATTGTCCTGTGTCTCCTCCACAAACTCCGCTCCGTAGCCACCGACTCCATCCCTCTCCCTGCCAACTGTCTGAGGCTGAACCAGACTGTTTGCAAGCTTGGTGTCGTATTTGACCCTGAGATGAGCTTGCGAAAACATAATGCACCATCACTAAGACCGCCTATTTCCACCTCCATAACATCGCCCGACTTCGCCCCTGCCTCAGGTCATCCGCTGCTGAAACCCTCATCCATGCCTTTGTCACCTCTAGACTATTCCAACGCACACCTGGCCGGCCTCCCATCTTCCACCCTCCGTAAACTTGAGGTCATCCAAAACTCTGCTGCCCCTGTCCTAACTCACACCAAGTCCCGTTCACCCATCACCTCTGTGCTCGCTGACCTACAGTGGCTCCCAGTTAAACAACGCCTCGATTTTAAAATTCTCATCATTATTTTCAAATCCCTACATGGCCTTGCCCCTCCCTATCTCTGTAACCTCCGTCAGCCCTACAATCCTCCGAGATATCAGTGCTTCTCTAATTCTGGTCACTTGCGCATCCCCGATTTTAATTATTCCACCATGTGGCTTCAGCTGCCAAGGCCCTGAGCTCTGGAATTCCCTCCCTGAACCTCTCCACCTCTCTACCTCTCTCTCCTCCTTTAAGACGTTCCTTAAAACCTACTTCTTTGACCAAGCTTTTGGCCATCTGCCCTAATATTTCTTTACGAGTCTCGGTGTCAAATTTTGTTTAATAAGGCTCCTGTGAAACACCTTGGGACTTTTACTATGTTAAAGGTGCTATATAAATGCAAGTTATTGGTGTTGGTGTCATCTGAGAAGGCCGACAGATTCCTCTGTTTAACCTTTCATTTGAAATATATGATGGATGGGCGTTGTCTGCCCAAATATGGGTGGGCACATACAAAGGACAAGCAAATGATGGGAACAGGTATTTGCTGTAGTTGCCCTGCCCCGGTGGGTGTTTGGAATGCCTGTGCCCTTCTGGCATCAGGTGGATGCAGAGGAATTACATTTTTTAAATTCTTTAGTTCTTTGGGGGCAATTTGTTCAACTTTCGCCACCCACTGCGCGCCCCCTGGCCCCTGCCACCGCCCCCCCTCCCCACTCCATGAAATTAATTAATTTTCCAGCACTTCGGGTCCCCACAGGTGAGTACGCGCTGGGTACTCACGCGTAGGCCCAACGAAAGTGCCGGTTTTGTGCATGCACTGCGCATGCGCGGGAAACCGGAACTTCCGTTCCCTTAAAGGAAGGGGTTCACAGGTCGAACGCGTGCGGTGGAGAGGCAGCGCGTACGCCTGGAACTTCCGTTTTTTTTGCAGGTTTCTCCGGGAGGGTAAGTCTCCAGGAGCTACGCTTTTAAAAAGCAGTCGCAAGGCCTGCTTTTAACAAGTTAAGTGGTGAATTAAGTAAAATTAAAACATTTTTTCCACAGGTTTATTATTTTTAAATACTTTAAAGAAAGGTAAGTTTATTTTTAGCCCCGTTAGAAACTGTAATTAATTTTTTCAAAAATTAAAATTATTGTTTAAAATAGTTATTTCATGTAATTTATAGTTTATTTTAAAAATGTGATTTAAAAAGAAAATTTATTTGAAGTTTTAGTTATGTTTTGGGGCTGAATTGTATTCATAGATTTGACAGGTCTTCCTATGAATACAGATTTCCTGCTACCATTGGCTCTCCATGACCCATGTGATCCCAGGGGACGCTTCGAACTAACTGCGCCCTTGGGATACGCAAGCACTGCGCGCCAGCAGTTGGAGCAGGCCCAGGATTGGAATCCCACGCGGGCCCACAGCACAACGGCCGGCGTGTTAGGTAAGTGCAGGTCGGAGGCTTGCACCCACGGGAAGCCTCCGACCTGAATTTCTGGGCCATCGATACATCCTCTTTAGCTGCTCCCGCGGGCAGCCAGCCCCGATACTCTGAAGCTGGCCCCCGAGGTCTGCTGCACTAATTTTCCTCCCTCCAACAGAAGTGGGGATCCCAGACATGAGCCCACCAAGAAAATGCAGGCCACCCTAACCCCAGGAAAACCGTCTAGGATCAGGCCGTTGGGACAGATGGAATTCCAGGCCCCACTGGAGCTTCGCCGGGAGTCTCCCAAAACTGTAAACTGTGGCCCGAGTGTCAACTAGCTATTCCACCATGGTAGGCCATCATAGCCAAGCCCAAGATTAATGTCCTCATCTGACATCCATAGATGCACACATTCCAATGGAGGGGAGAAGTGAAGGAGTGACTGGATAGTGACCAAGAGCACGAACCATGAGCTCATTTTATTTCTCCCCCCTTCCGCCTTTTAAGTGTGTTTGTATATTATTTGCCACTTTTTAAATAGTAGGCCGAGGCGGGGTAGGAGGGCCACATTGCCTCAAATATATCCATTCTCTTGACAGCTGCATGGGTTGTGGCTCATTACTGTCATTGTACTTTGTATCTTGTCATCTCCTTATAGGAGATGGGGGAACTCTGGGGATAACTCCCATGAACGGTAAATACTTATATTGATGTGCGTCCCAGTTATTTTTAGTGTTCCCAGATTATAATCAGACTTTGTTCCTTTTCCCCCCCCCAGCATTGCCTATTCAAGGGCTATGGAAAAGAATGACATTGTCCTGACATTTTGTTAAACAGTTAAGAAAGGGGCTGGGTGCCTCATTAATCTGAAAGTGTCAGTTCCACAGCAGGTCCCGTTCATTGAATATTGCTGGTTTGCTCATGTTCAGTTATCTCCACAGGGGACGTACACATAGAATCTCAGAAATTTCAGCATAGAGGAAGCCATTTAGCCCTTTGTACTGTGGTGAGGGTAGATCCATCGGCGCCAGCGGCCTAGAAATTGTGCAGTTGTAGCGGTACCACCGAGTGTCCCTTACTTACCGGTCATAATTCCCTTTAACAATGTAGCCGGTGCGGGGCTTTCCTCCTTTGGGAGCGCGGGCAAACGCGATGGCGCGGGCGAATGCGATGACGCGGGTTAACGTGATGACGTCACGTCGCACATCACGTGACCGTCCCAAGTGTGGGCAAATGCGATGACATCATCACGCAAGTCACATGACTTCCCAAGCGCGGGAAGAACGCGATGACGTCATCACGCAATCCACGGGACTGCCGACTCAGTCCTCGTGGCGTCTCCGTCTGGTGAAGGCCTATTTTATGGCTCTCCTGTACCTAGCTCTGCAACCTGTTAGAATTCCTCTGTTCCTGCATTAAAAACCTTTTTGATTGTTCTCCTGGAGTCGAACTCGATTATTAAGTAGGAATTCGTCCAATACCTACATCGGTGAACCCGAATACCTACACAATGATCATTTTTGGGCAAGCAGGAGGAATAGTTCTTGCCCCCTTCGGAATGCTGAGACCCAAGGCTCTTCAGATATTGGGCATCGGGCCTCATTTCAATATTGCTGGCAAAACGTGAAGAGCCTGCCAGTGAAGAGGACTCCAAGTTTGGTCCACTGCTAGCATTGCAGCAGCCCTCAGGTAAGTGCTTTCGGAGGTCGGCGATCGGGTTGAGGCCTGGGGCGGGTCAGGGCCTGGGTCGGGGATTGGGGTTCGGGGCCTGGGTTGAGGATCGGGGATGGGGGCCTGGGTCGGAGATCTGGTTGGGAGCCTGGGTCGCGAGTCAGGGCCTGGTTCGGTGATCAGGATGGTGGCATGGGTCGGGGCTCAGGGCATGGGTCGGCGATCAGGGATTGGGGTTCAGGACCTGGGTCGAGGATCGGGGATGAGGGCCTGGGTAGAAGGTCTGGTTGGTGGCCTGGGTCAGGGCTCAGGGGCTGGGTCGGCAATCAGGGATTGGGGAACCAGGGGGTCAGGGATCATGGGTGTTGGCACCTGGGACCACTGTGGTTGGTGTCAGGTGTTGGGAATGGCGGTGCTTGGGTCGGGAGCAGAGGGGAGATCGGGGCCGAGGATCAGGGATCAGGTCAGGAGCGGCAGTGATGGGGAGGGGTGGGGAGGGCGGCGGTGGCAGTGGCGATTGGAGGGGGGTTGGGAGCAGCGATCAGGCTACCGACTCGTTATTACCTGTCTTACACTATTGCATAAAATCAAGATCTACCCCAGCATTTCATAACTTGCTATGAGCAATGCCAGAGGAGATCCACCAGTAATGTAAAAATTATGACTTTGGTTTATTCTTGCCGGGCAAAGTGACAGGCACTTTCTTATACTTTCCTGATAAGAACTCTTTGCTAAGTTTCTAGCAAGAGTGGAAGCAGAGGAAATAGTTACCTACATTCTGATACCATCTCCTTGAGGTAGTATCCCGTGAGGTGGGTTAACTGATTGCCTCTGTGATGTAGGGAGGAAGCCAGAGACAAGATACTCTGAGAAACAGAGATAAGTAGCTCCTGCAACAAACCTTACAAAACCTTTTATAATCATTGTGCAGCAATTATGGATAAATTATTAATAACCTTTTTTTAAAAAGCACTGTAAACTTGATTCATGTTTGCTTTGGAAAGGCGCCTCTCACCAGCTGCTGACTGTACCGGGCATGAGTTTTTTTTACTGAATTGAGAAACTGTGGCGAAGATTCAAGGCCAATAGCATAGCACATCATCAAGGTTGAAAACAGCAGAAGAAGAGATGGGTTACATTGTGAAATAGTGATTAGGTGACACCAGGTTTTCGCTTAAAAACACTGAATATTGTACGAGAAAGCAAAGGTGAAAGGAGGTCCTGGGGAGGTATGGGGCTGGATTCTTCTCTGCGATTCCGCCTGAAATCGACGTGGGGAACGAGAGAAAGGTCAGGCCGGACCTGCATTTGCCTCCCCCTTCCTACCACAACCTCATTCTGGCCGCCCCTCCTCCGACCGCTCCATGGAAACGGCAGGGACAAGGGATGGACCTGGATCCCTACTGGATTTCCCACCTGTTGTATCAATGCTTTAATGCGTTCAATCAAGCATGTAGATACGTCAAATTAAATCAGAGTCAGGCAGACAGGCTTATAACTGCGATGTTCACTTTATTGCATAAAATGGCCGACCCCCGTTTTCCCGGGTAATTCCCATAATGCAATGCACATCACATTACCATATTGATTGGTGTCAAACTCGCACTCAATACACGACATCCCCCTTTTCCTTGGAAACAAACTTGCAGTTTACAAACAGTTGCTTACAATAACTGCATAACTTACTTGGTTTATAAACTTTTTACCAACTTGTGTCTTACCACACAACTAAATAATTCCCAGGTTTAAACATTTAACATCACCCATGCAGTTCTCGCACAGTTTATGTTGTGACATAATCAGACAGTCTTTGGGGTTTTCTTTTAACCCTTTGAAGTCTGGCTGTATTGGGTATGTCTAACATGTTGGTGTCAGTGGGTATTGCCTGTGTCACAGTGGTATGTGTGTCAGGGTCTACTATACTGTCCTCAGTCCCTTGTGTTTCCTCCTGCTCATGGAGTGTCTCCTTTGGTCCATTGGTTCTGTATTTCTTCACAAACGTAGTGTTTCTCGAGTAATGTGCTCCGTCTGGAGATTCTACTACTGCTTGACTCCCTATTTTACTCAAAACTTTGTGGGGTGTGGCATTAAAAGGAGTGGTGAACTTGTCCACTTTGTCCTGCCGTACCAGCACCGTGTCGCCAACTTCCACCTCTGAGTATTGTGTTCTCCGCTGTTCATCTGCGTACAGTTTGGACTTACCTTTTTGTTCTGCGTCCCGGTCACGTACTTCCATGTCTGCGCGCGACTCTGTGATGTCTGGCAGCTTTCCTCTCATTTTCCGTTTAAAGAGCAGCTCTGCCGGGCTCTTTCCTGTCGTGGCATGGTCAATGCTCCTGTACACAGTCACATATTTTCTAAGTTCACGTTTCCAATCTAGTCCTTCTGACTGAGCAATTCTGATTCTCTTCATCAGCGATGCATTCTGGCGCTTGACTTCTCCGTTAGCCTGAGCCCATTTTGCTGTCGTTTTCAGGTGTTTGATCCCGTTGTTTTCACAGTATTCTTTGAATAATTCAGATCTGAATTGGGGACCATTATCAGATTTGCAGGTGATTGGCAAACCATGATGGCTGAAGATTGACAATAAACTATCAATAACCTTCTCTGTTGTTGTGGAGGTCATGATGTCGTATTCATAGTAGCGACTATAATAATCAACTACCACAAGAATGGAGTGGTTGGATGGCAAGGGTCCCAGTAAGTCTATAGCTACATCCTGCCAGGGGCCCTCCGGTAATGGTGTTGGTCTCAACGGTTCAGGTGGGTCGGGTCTGGCTACTATCTGACAGCCGTGGCACGCTTTACAGTGTTTTTCAGCTGCCTTGTCCATGCCAGGCCACCAAACCTTGGTTCTGAGATGTTGTTTTGTTCCCACTATTCCCAAGTGTCCTTCATGTGCTAACACCAGGGCTCATGCGTGTAACACTGTGGGTAGCACGATGCGTGTTCCCTGAAGAACTAGGTACCCCACTACGCACAGCTCGTTTGCAATTGCTGCATAAGCTTTACAGTTCTCAAAATGTCCGTTTGTGATTGCCTTCCGTACCTCAATCAGCTCTGGGTCGGTAGCAGAGGCTTCCTCCACCTCTCTAGTAGTGAGTGCTTTTGGTGTCGCACTCACAGCTACAAATCTCACGTATTCATCTGAGCCATGAGAATGTCTCTCCTGTTTTGCTGTCTCCCCCAGCAATCGTGACAGTGGGTCTGCAATGATTTGCTTGCCTGGAATGTGTATCACCTTAAAATCGTACAGCTGTAATCTAAGTACCCATCTCTCTATACGGGCACAGGGTTTAGAGTGTGGGCTGTATATCACTTGTAATGGCTTATGGTCAGTTACCAAGTTAAATTTTCGGCCATACACATATGGATGCAGCCTCTCACAAGCCCATACAAGAGCTAAGGCCTCTCTCTCTGTTTGAGAGTATTTCCTCTCACAGTCTGTTAAACTACGACTTACATAGCATATTGGCACCTCTTGTCCCTGTTGGTCCTGAACTAGTACTGCGCCTAAACCTACAGGACTGGCATCTGCTATCACCTTGGTTGGTGCGTCCTTATCAAAATATGCTAAAGTGCCGGCTCTGGCCAACTCTTCCTTGAGTGCACTGAATGACTGTCTCTGTTGTGATCCAAATTTAAATGGTGTGTCTTTTCTCGTCAGGCGTCACAGTGGCTCTGATAGCATTGCAAACTGCGGGATGAATCTGCTACTGTACCCAACGAGTCCCAAGAAACTCCTCACCTCTGTAGCATTCTCTGGTTCCCGAGCTTCTGCCACCGCTCGCACTCTCTCTGCTGTTGGTCCGATGCCCTTTTCAGACAACAGGATTCCCATGAAAATCAATCGGTCCATGTTGAATTGGCACTTCTCTGAGTTTAGTGTCAGTCCACTTTCCATTAGTCTGGTCATGACAGCGTGCAGGCGTCTGTCGTACGTTTCCTGGTCGTGTGCATAAGAACATAAGAACATAAGAAGTAGGAGCAGGAGTAGGCCATACGGCCCCTCGGGCCTGCTCCGCCATTCAATAGGATCATGGCTGATCCGAATCTAGACTCACGTCCACTTCCCTGCCCTCTCCCCGTAACCCCTAATTCCCTTATCTGCTAGGAAACTGTCTATCTCCATTTTAAATTTATTTAATGTTGCAGCTTCCACAGGTCTCTGGGGTAGCAAATTTCATAGATTTACTACCCTCTGAGTGAAGAAGTTTCTCCTCATCTCAGTTTTGAAAGGGCAGCCCCTTATTCTAAGATTATGCCCCCTAGTTCTAGTCTCACCCATCAGTGGAAACATCCTCACCGCATCCACCCGATCAAGCCCCCTCACAATCTTATATGTTTTGATAAGATCGCCTCTCATTCTTCTGAACTCCAATGAGTAGAGGCCCAACCTACTCAACCTTTCCTCATACGTCAACCCCCTCATCTCCGGAATCAACCGAGTGAACCTTCTCTGAACCGCCTCGAGAGCAAGTATATCTTTTCTTAAATATGGAAACCAAAACTGCATGTGTGCATGCACGATAATGTCGTCTGAGATGTTTTCAACACCCTCTATTCCAGCTAAGGCATTAGCTATCTCGTGCCGATATTGCTCACCTGCTGAAGATACACCGAATATCAGCTTCTTGTACCTGTATGCCCCGTTGTGTACTGCAAACATTGTGATTTCTCGTGACTCAGGGGTTAGTTCTAGCTGGTGATAACCCCATTTCAGGTCTAGCTTACTAAACACCGTCGAGCCGTTCATACCTTGGAGTATCTCATCAACGGTGGGGATTGGATATCGTTCCCTCACTATTGCCTGGTTTGCTCGTCTCATGTCTAGGCATAACCTTACATCCTTATCTGCTTTTGGTACAATAACCACAGGATTTACCCATGGGGTGGGACCAGTTACAGGTTCGATAATGTCCATGTCCCTCCATTGTTTTATTTTGGCCTCTACTGCCCCCCTTAAGTTGAATGGTATACGCCTGAGTGGCTGGGCCACAGGCTTCACTTGTGGGTCGATATACAAACTGATCTGTTTTGTGTTCAGCCTTCCTACTCCCTGGAACACCTTTGGATACCACTGTTCTAGTAGCTGTCTTACATCTACCACAGCTGAGACATCTGCGCCTATTTTTAAAACTCCCAGTTTCATGGCTGTCTCCCTTCCTAGCAACGGCTCTCCATGGCCTTTAACCACAATGAACTCCGCCTGCTCAGTTCTCTTACCTATTGTAATCCCACATGTGAATATACCTTTAACTGACAGTGGTCGGCTAGAAGCATAAGAGAATAACTTTCTCTCTGTCTTAGGGACATGTGACTGACACTTAATGTGTTCTGACTTTAATCCTTCCCATGTATTCTCATCTATCACATTACTAGTTGCACCCGAATCAATTAACATTCTCAGGTTTACTCCCCCCACACAAAAGGTAAGTCTCTCTGTCACGTTATTTCCAGTAACAGCAAATGCAAAGTCATTTTGTTTCTCTACATTGTTCACACTGTGTTTCTTTGTACCCTTTGTGCGGCATACTTTGGAGAAATGATCCTTTCCCTTGCACTTATGACATGTTTGTCCGCGTGCTGGGCATTTCGGATCTCTGCCCATGTGGTCTGTGTGTCCACATCTGTAACATTTCCTTTCATTCCTATCGCCATTTCCCTTTGGTTTCTCTGTCGAGCTTTTCGCATAATACCCTCTTTTCTGTGTAACATGACGAACAGTATCTGTCTCCACCTTCTCTGTACATGACATGGCTGACATCTGCTCCTCAATGTTTTCACATTGTGAGGCCAATTGTAACGTGCGGGCGAGTGTTAGACCTTGCCCTTCCTCTAGCAATTTCCTCCGCACATAGGCTGACGTGCACCTACTCAGGATAGCGTCTCTTATTTGATTATCCGCAACCCCCCCAAAAGCACAGTCTTTAGCAGCCTGCTGCAAGCGAGTAGCAAATTGTTGCACAGTCTCACCTGTCTTCTGGGACAACTTATGAAAAGTCTGTCTAGCAAATGCTACGTTGACCTGGGGCACGAAGTAGTGATTCAAAGCACTAACCGCTGCCGTGTAGTCGACTGGCCCTCCTGTGTCCGGTAGAGTCAAAAAGATATCCTGGACATCTGGTCCTGCTAGGTGTAGAAGTAGAGCTCTTCTCCTCTGCTTTGTGGCACCTGTAGAGGTATCGTCGATAATGAGTCCTTTGCCGTTGGCATAAAGCTCAAAACACGTTAACCACCTCGTCCATCTTGGTCCCAACGTGGCTGGCTCGGCGAAGCATGCAAAATTTTGAATGCCGGTCTTCTCCATCCTAGCTAACTAAAACTTGGGCAACTACCTATCTAAAATGATTCCGTTCGTTATCCTCGTCGCCAATGTTGTATCTATGCTTTAATGCGTTCAATCAAGCATGTAGATATGTCGAATTAAATCAGAGTCAGGCAGACAGGCTTATAACTGCGATGTTCACTTTATTGCGTAAAATGGCCGACCCCCATTTTCCCGGGTAATTCCCATAATGCAATACACATTACATTACCGTATTGACTGGTGTCAAACTCGCAATCAATACACGACACCACCTTACCAACGGCTTCCCGGGGCTGCCATATGAAAGGTGGTGGTAGGCCCTGGAAGTCATGGGAATGCTGCCAACGTTGCCTGATAGAGTCAGAGGGTCTCACAACGGCTCCATTTCACTCCCAGCAATCACCCGCTGAAGGCCTCGATCTCGGCTGAGGCTGCGGTGAGACAGTTCTTCCAATCTTCGGGGTTCTTTTACCCTTTTGAACGCCGCTCCTGCCTCTCGCGGTGCTGTGGTGGCGATTGCATGGCAGCATCGCCGGGATCTGCCTTCGTGTCACTGGCTGGGCTCACTCTTGTTGCCCCTAGGGTTGCCAACTCTGCTTGGATGTATTCCTGGAGATTTCATCACATGACCTCCTGCCTCCAACCGCCCTGTCCCCAGGCTTCCGCCATTGGTCACTCAACCCGCCCATCCTCACAGCGCACCACCTTCCCACACTGATTGGGAATTGAACAGAGTCTTCGTAACCCGATTGGACGATTCTTGAATCTCAGTCAAACAGCCTTTTTTCCCCATCACCAATATTTTTACAACCATTAAGTGAAAGTCTTCAAAAACAATGAAAAACAAATACAATTTTTATTAAAGCCTCGATGATTTTTCTCCCTGGTTGCTCGCAGCAGTGTCGCGGAGATTAAACTTCAATTCCTGGAGACTCCAGGTCAATCCTGGTGGGTTGATAACTCTAGTTCCCCCCACCCCCCACCCCGACCCCCATATAAAAAATTACCCTGGACCCAGGGTAATGTGTTACGGTCAGGGTGGTGTCGCCTATTAAAGCAAACTCCAGCCCAGTGAGCTCTCTGGCCCCTAAATTCAAAGTCTCACCGCTGTGAACATGGTGGCTCAGGATACCCACCTGCCAAAACTGTCCAATGCTGACCCTGTCCTAAATTCCAGAGGTCAGCAAATCTAACTCTTGCTGATCAGGACAAAAGTGCACGTCCCACCAGCAACTCCCCAATTACGCCAGGAGGCCTAAAAAATTTGTTTGGGGAAGGGGAAGGGCGGTGGAAGGCCTTGTGAAGGTGGAGGAGTTGCACTTAAGGGCGGCCTGCTCTTAAAGCAGTAATTTCAAACCACAGATCAAAAAGGAACCAGGAAGACAGCCTGAAATTTCTCAAAGAGTTATGTATTTATGATTCTGACTGAAATTAGGCATGGGTTTTGGGGGGTGGGGTGGGGGGGGGTGGGGTTGGAGAATGGAATAGTAGGAGTGGATGGTAAGGCAATACAGCAGCTAGGAAGAAAGTGACACTGACAGCAGTTGGGAACGTTGTAAACCACAGGACCCCTCTCCAATGCAGGATGCGTTTTAATGACCTCAGGAGGTCAGCAGAGGTAACAGTGTGATGGCTGAAAAGCTGCTGTTAACATATATATTGTGCATCTCACCCTAATACCGTCACCATCAATGCTTTCAGCCTCGCCGATTGCCAAGGCCTCAGTGACGGCCCCTCCAATGATCTCCAGCACAGTCTCCTCCAGCTGAGCAAGGTTCTGCAGCCATGCTTGCCCCCCGCCTGTTTGTTCCTGCTCACGCCGGTTGTGAGCCACCTTGGCCTGCAAGAGAAAGGGATGTGTGTCAGTGAGTGCAATGTGTTTGGGTGATGTGCCTGTCATGGTTGAATAGCTGGCATTGTGTGCAAGGTGTGAGATGCAGCAGTGGTAAGTATGTTAGGTTGAGGTGAAGCTATTATTGTGAGATATGAGTCATGGTTGCTAGCGATTGTTGGTAGGTGAGTGATGAGGGTATGGTGCATTGAGCAGTGTGTGAGGCTAGTGATGCAGATGGAGGGATATGGCATTTGAAAATCCATTCACTCACCTTGACCACTCGTGTGAGGTCATTAAACTTCTTCCAGCACTGGATCCATGTCCTGGGGGCAAGACTGGTTACACTGATGGCTTCTACGATCTCCTCCCAAAGCCTTCGCACAGTGTGTCTGGAAGGCCTCCTGACCCCCCTGTGGGTAGAGGACCTATCTCCTCCTGTAGGCCTCCTGCACCAAGGCCTCCAGTGCTGCACCGGCGAACCAAGGTGCCCTTTCTCTCCCCTGTTTTGACATTGCTCCAGCGCCAGTCACAATGAGAAACTTCTGTAACAAAGAACCTCCCCTTTAAGAAGTGCAGACAGCCTTTCAATCTGCAGGCAACCTTTAAATAGAAAGCAGACTCCACACGATATTCGGCCCCCTGTTGAGTGCTGAGCCAACCAGCAGTGCGTTTAGCGCTGGGCTAAGCGCTGCAATCATCGTAATGAGCAGGCGGCACGAATTTCGCCTACTGCCTGCACTATTTTCAACATAAGCGGGCAGATCACGCATCGCGATCCCCGCGCCCATTTTCGGGCCTTATCCAATTTAGCCCCTATGGCTTTTATATCCTTTCTATAACAGGGCACCCAAAAATACACACTGCACTCTAACTGAGGAAAGCGCGCTACATACACCATCTTGCTTCTTTAAGTCCCTCTTTCTCTTACTGATGTTATGAAAATTAAAGTTTGAAGCCTTCAAGCCATCATTTACTAAACACAGTGGACTGGAGTTTCTGCTCAGTTGTGCAGTTTTTTTGGTACAATTCACACGAAACAGGCCGAACCAGCGCAAAAGATCACAGAATTTTAAGCGCAAATTACATTCAGTGCAAATCGTTATTCCTCGATCTCTTGCGCTAGTTTAAAAAATGTTGTGCTAGAACCGGCCCCGCCCACAAAACTGGCCACGTCCCCAGCATGAATTAATCATCATTGGGAGTTTCTGCTAAATGTGGTCGTTTGCAGGCCTTCGAGGAGGCTCTAAAAATTAGGCTGGTTCTTTTGGGTGCAAAGTCACTGAAAGGCACGTTTTATAAGCTTGTGAATATAATTTTTTTTTAATTCACTAAGAAACGGACTGCTGTACACTGATATAACAAGTAAATGGTTGTGTATAGTTTTTTAAATGTGATTTTCTGTCATTTAAAATTGGCTTACTCACAGGTGGTGGATTGACACTGTGATTAAAATGCTTCTTCTTTGTGTTTTATTTTCTGCTGTGTTAATCAAACTGCATCAAGCTACCACTCTTAAATATATCAAGGAATATTTTTTAAAGCACGTTAAAAAAATAAAATTTCATTCTAAAACGCTGCCCAATTGCGCTGGGTCATGTCAAATTTTACGTTTGGCAATCTGCTAATCAGTTTGAGCAGAAATTTGTGAGAAAAAAAACCCAATTCTCGAAACTAGTGCAATTTTGGGTGCAATTTGTGCCCTGATCGTTGATTGTGCCCCAAACTCCAGGCCACCACGTTTAAAAAAGTGCAATTGTAGAAGATTTTCTTTTTTTAATGTAACAGATTCTGATGTCATAAAAAAATTCAGAGATATAGAAAATACAGTGCAGGTCGCACTAAGGAGAAATATTTTTTAAATTGCTACAAAATTTGAGCCCCGATTTTAAAGGGAGAGCGGGCACAGGTTGTGGGAGGCCCGAAGCGGTCGGCGCACCCGACAACAACAACAACAACAACAACAAAGCCTTTAATGTAGTAAAACGCCCCAAGTTTGACACCGAGCCACATATTAGGACAAATGAACAAAAGTTTGGTTAAAGAGGTAGGTTTTAAGGAGCGTCTTAAAGGAGGAGAGAGAGGCGGAGAGGTTTAGGGAGGGAATTCTAGAGCCTAAGGCCTAGGCAGCTGACAGGCTAGGGTTAGGGTTAGGGTTAGGCATGGCTGCCAATGGTGGAGCGATTAAAATAGGGGATGCGCAAGAGCCCAGAATTAGAGGAGCGCAGAGATCTCAGAGGACTGTAGGGTTGGAGGAGGTTACAGAGATAGGGAGAGGTGAGGCCATGGAGTAATTTGAAAACAAGGATGAGAATTTTAAAATTGGGAGCCAATATAGGTCAGTGAGCACATACCCCCACAACGGCAGTTATGAAGGAAGCGAGACTCAGCTGATGTTAACTGTTTTCGGGCAAGCCAGCATTCCATTACCAATGACTGTCTGATGGACAATACTCCCAAACAGATACAAATCATGAAAAGTGTGATTTTAAATGGGGAAGGACTCAGTTACTGGCCCTATCCCTGAATCGACTGTTTCACACAGACATGTGGGAATGTGAAGGGAGCAAAACGAATTACCGTGGTTATCATATCACGTGCCAGAGATGAACATGGATCGATGACACACACTCATGCACACATTAATAGAGAGACTGCCACACAATCCTCCAAATCATATTCTGCTCAAGTGCCCTGAGTAAAACTACACCCACTGCAACACCTGGCCTGAGAGCATATGGCAGAGATGTTACCTTGCCAGTCCCAGGTGAGCTACACTCATCAATAAATCATGCACTCGCCATTTTTCATTTATGTATTTTCTTTTTAAATATTTATTGGCTGATTACTGAGACTTAAGACAGAGCAAGGGGCTGGTGTTCACTGTTCAAATGCAACACATTTAAAGGGACAGTGCTAACATAGGAACCAAAGAAAACTTAGGAACAGGAAAAGGTTAATAAGCCCTGCCCTTTTTCATAAACCAGCCCCATCTACCCACCTTTTCATCATATTCCTCAATTTGTACTCTGTCCAGAAACACATCTAATCATCTCTTAAACCCATGATAGTGTTTGTTTCTGTAACCATGCCTGGTAACTTATTGCTCTGTCTTAAAAAAATTTGCTTGACTTCCCCTTCTTACTTCTCCACTTTTAGATATGTCACTGAGTATTTTACTTAGGGAATAATCTAGTTTTCTTTCTTGAAAACTTTAATGCAGTCACCTCAAAGTCTCCTCTTTTCCAGAGAAAAACAAGGCCAATTTTCTTAACCTTTCTTCATTAGCTAAATGCCAGTATCATCTTTGTTGCCCCTTCTGTACCTTTTCAATGGCAATAATCTCTCTTCTGTGATTGGGTGGTCAGGCCCGTGGACAGACCACAAGGTGGAATCTGACTAATCACTCAAAGAAAGAAGCCTAGCCATAATGGATCATCTTCTCCTGTCCCTCGGAACTGTCTCAAAGTGCTTCATATACAATGAGTTGCTAAGAAGGGCAGTCACTGTTATGTGTGCATAAAAAAGTATTGGCCTATTTAATGCATTGAGCCTAGTTTTTTTTCCCCACAGGAGATCCGTCTGATTGTGGACCTTATGCCACTCATTTACTTTCCTGAAGACATGTTCGGTGACTATCTTCCCTACCCATCAATTGTAGAATTTATATCTAACCTTACATCCTTCAATATTCATCCTTCACATTCTCGCTCTGATGGTTCCATGGCCACAGCAGTTTAGCTCCACGCAGGCTTTGATGACCTCTATTGTCCTTATCTTTATAACTCTCGATCCTGTTCATCTGCAGGTGTTTGTCCAAGTGCTTCTGTTTCAAGGTGCAAACTAACCCAAGAAACAACTGCTTCAATTGGGAATATATTATACATATCCACTATTCCACAGGGAAATAAATTCCTTCTCATCTTGCCTGTGAGAAGTAATTTAAAAAAATAGATATATTAGATACCCATTATTTACACGTATGGAATGCACTACCTGTCCTGATGACACATTGGAAAATTCACTGCCCAGTATGGAACTAAGACACACACAAATCAGGAAGATCCCATGTTTGACCCACCATTTGTGCTAAATTAGCTGATTTCAGCCCCACACTACAATTGGTCTCAGCAATAGAAAGGGAAAAAATGTAACCATGGTTTCTGCGCCTAATGATGAATGGACTTCAAGCGAGCTCAGGAATGGCCGTGATGCCCTGGTGACATAAATGACGCGTTTTTGAGTCTGTTAAATGATCGATTGGATTCTTTGTTGCTGGCCTCAACACATGCCTAGGATTAAAGTCAGTTACTGCTAGCTATTTCTGTAAGCTGAATAGAATTACAGTCCAGCAAAATTCGCACCTCAGAGCAAGGCTAAGACTGGCATAGCTCTGCAAGTTCTTGGTATGCGTGATTTGTTTGTTCATATTATACCCAGATGGGGAAAACATTCCATCAAGTAATTCAAAATATCTGGCACAGATCAATGAGCCAAGCCATTTCATTCAACTTCAAAAGTCCTAAGTGATTGGCATTCTTGGGGTAGTGGATTTGATGAACTGCTGTGTCTGAGGTGAAGATGTGGGTTGGGCATGTCTTGGGGGGTGGTGGGGGGGGGGAGTTGAGCGGGGGGCAGGAACAATGATCCTTTGTAGTCCTTTTGACAAACAGCCTGTGGCTCAGAGCATCTGATTCTGGACATATAGTGGGCAGCATAGGCTCAGATCAGAGTCAGTCTAAAGCAAGCAAGGGGACTTAGCTATTTCTGGCATTGTGGTCGCATATTGAACCTACAATCTTCTGACTGAGAGGTGAGAGCGCTACCGCTGAGCCAAGGCTGACAAAACATGCCTCCTCAAAGGGTTGTCTTAACCATCTGACTAATATGTTACTTTTAAGTTACAGAACATCAAGCTTACATTCAGGAAATATTCATAGAATGCAGCTCCCAGCAGTAAGAAGGCCTGAGATGGTTGGGCGAGGCTGGGCAAGTCAGCAGCCACTGTGGAATGGCTTTGAATCATTATCTTTCCTTTTGTACTAATTACCAAACTGGCCATCGATAGCAACATCAGTTAAATGTAGAATTTCTAACCAGGCGAAGAGATATACAGTGAAGCATCCCAATCATTTGAACACACATTCACCCCAATGAGTGATGTGCAATAAAAAAAGCATCAGATCAAAGGGATAAGGTCCTCCCTGTCAGTTTTATGAGGGTGGACAACTAATTAATTTCCATCCATGTAATTAAAAAGAAAATAAAAAATCTGATATTTAAAGGGAAACCTTGTTCATCTGAATTACTGCATAATTGAACATGCACCATTCTAGTGCTTTATGAATGAAAAATACTGCCCGAGGTGTACGGCAAGAGTCAACCAGGGTTTCTGCTATTATTGCTATCTGATAGCTCCTGATGGACGGTGGGCATATGTGGGTGAGGACACTGTCAGGCTCAGCTGTGATGCTCTGGTAGTTGAATAGCTTGCTGACACTCACTGTCTAGCCTCACATAAAAAGAACGTTTTTTTGGAGCTAGATGTGGAACATGGCCGGCACTATAGGAACTGTGCCCCAGTATGAACAATAAACAATCTTTGCTGGTTTAGGGCAGTCTAGAAGCAGACATTTAGGACGTCTTCCTATCTATGATGTCATTACATGTTTGGGGGAAGGGAGGTGAGAGAAATCCTACACAAGGCGTCTGTTCTCAAAGATCTCTGAGTACAGTCGGGGAGTTTCAGCAGCCAGGTTAAGCCTCTGGGTATGCTTCAATTGAAGAATTCAGCTCCTATGAGGCTTACAATGATGTCAGTGGCAAGCTTGTGCAGCAGCAGATATGCCAGGAGACCTTGATTCATTACCTAGTGTGTGACCTTAGGCAGCATAGGTACAATGTCATGTCAGGGAGACCATTCCCTTCAGAGTTTGAAGCATCAGAACAAGAGGGGGCAAGTGAGCTAGGGAATCTATAGGCATCTCCATTTATATTTCTGATAAAATAAAATCCTCTTCTATTTTCTCTTTGCTGCTTTCCCTAACCATAAAGCGCTGACCTCCTCCTAAGCCTCTATCAATTACTATGGTGACAGAACTGATTAAATGGGTAAGCTCCTAGCTGAGCTAGACAGCTCTTTCAAAGAGCGGGCACAGGCACAGGCACAGGCACAATGGGCTGAATGGCCTCCTTTTTCGCTGTTAGATTCTATAATTCTATGCAGCAACTTTTTCTCAACAGAAGGAACAACAACTTGTAGCACATTGTATCCAACAAAATGTCCCACGGTGCTCTACTGAATAAGTAAAGGAGTTTGTACAGGTTATGGATTTCCAGGACAAACACAGAAGACATTTGCGTGCAAACAAAATAGAGGTGGTAACTTGCAATCTTTATCAAACATCCGCGAAACCATTGTTACTGCAAATAAATCTGCATGGTATTCAGTGGGAAATTGAACAGCATTGTGAAGGTCTACATAATGACAATGATCACAGAGCAACTGTTCTCTTTGTGGACTGTGGTATTTTTTATATACTGTAACACTATAACTGGATAACGTATTTTCAGGGAATATTGAAATAGTGTTGGTGTTTGTTATTATACTTCTATTATTCTGCATTGACTCACAAGCTAATATTCCAAACTAGGAATGTTAGAGTACCGAGAAGAGAAAAGTTCATTTTCCACAATATTTACCATTGATATCTCAATATACCAAAACAATTCTCAAGATACAGGTTCTGTTGATCAAAATAGTTCCTGTATCTTAAGAAATGGTTTTGGCTGGTGCTGATTTATTAATGCTCACGCTGGTTCCAAGAAAAGTCTCTAAGTGTCATTTACATAGAAATCGAGTAGTGATAATCTTGATTATTACCCTCAAGCTCCTTTTATAACTCTTCATACAGGTTAAATGCCATCTTCTCATTAAAGGATAAATTCAGTGATCCTGCACTTCAACAGGGAGGTGTGCTTGAAGGGAGCATTGTTCGAAGCTACAACACTTTCAAACATGGACAAAGGAGCTGAATTCCAGAGGTGAGGTGAGAGTGACTGCCCTTGACATCAAGGCAGCATTTGACCGAGTCTGGCATCAAGGAGCCCTAGTAAAACTGAAGTCAATGGGAATCAGGGGGAAAACGCTCCACTGGCTGGAGTCATACCTAGCACAAGGGACGTTGGTTGTGGTGGTTGAAGGTCAATCATCACAGCCCCAGGACATTGCTGCAGGAGTTCCTCAGGGCAGTGTCCTAGGCCCAACCATCTTCAGCTGCTTCATCAATGACCTTCCCTCCAACATAAGGTCAGAAATGGGGATGTTCGCTGATGACTGCACAGTGTTCAGTGCCATTCACAACTCCTCAGATAATGAAGCAGTCCATGTCCGCATGCAACAAGACCTGGATGACGTTCAGGCTTGGGCTGATAAGTAGCAGGTAACATTCGTGCCACAGAAGTGCCAGGCAATGACTATCTCCAACAAGTGAGAGTCTAACCACCTCCCCTTGACATTCAATGGCATTACCATCACTGAATCCCCCTCTATCAACATCCTGGGGGTCACCATTAACCAGAATCTTAACTGGACCAGCCACATAAACACTGTGGCAAGAAGAGCAGGTCAGAGGCTAGGTATTCTGCAGCGAGTGTCACACCTCCTGACTGCCCAAAGCCTTTCCACCATCTACAAGGCACAAGTAAAGGAGTGTGATGAAATAATCTCCACTTGCCTGGATGAGTGCAGCTCCAACAACACTCAAAAAGCTCGACATCATCCAGGACAAAGCAGCCTGCTTGATTGACACCACATCCACCACCTTAAACATTCACTCCCTCCACCACCGGTGTACCATGGCTGCAGTGTTTACCATCTACAAGATGCACTGCAGCCACTTGCCAAGGCTTCTTCGGCAGCACCTCCCAAACCCGCGACCTCTTCCACCTAGGAGGACAAGGGCAGCAGGCGCATGGCAACACCACCACCTCCAAGTTCCCCTCCAAGTTGTAGTGTATGTACCTTGAAGAAGGAACTATATTCTGCAGCCCCTGTATACTGCAGTACCAGTAGTGACCACCCCTGTATATAAGCCTGTGTAGTAACTTTGTATAGTAGTTCCAGTTTTGTCTCCATTCATTAAACACCTGTTATAACCAACTTCTGCAGTCCGTGTCTCAATTACACACGGACATTACATTGGCGACGAACAGATCCGAACTTACCTACAATTCTGCACCACCTCACGGGGATCCATCCCTGAAGTGAAGTTATTGGAGGTTGAAGCCAGAAGGAAGAAATCCAAAAAGAAAAGAAAAGAATAAAAAAAACAGACAGAGGAAACGGGCGTCGACCGTGGGCAACCGCCCTCTGATTCATCGAATTCGAAGATTTGCAGGAGAGGCTGTTGAAAGCTGGGCTTGGTTCTCCAGTCTATGGTGTTCCAGCTAATCGGGCTGGTGGCAGGTAGTACACTGATCATTCCTGGGCTGCGGCGGGCTAGAGCTCGATCGGGTGGCTTTTCAACGGGGCCGAGCAGCGTTGTCGGGAAAGAGGAGAGAGAGAGAGAGAGGGTGGAGCACACAGGGCACGGCCGGTGCTACGAAGCCGGGCAGCGTACAGACCCAAGAAGAGGGAGGAAAGTGTCCCATAGGGTCTGCTCTGACGACGGGAACAGTAATTAAAATAAAGGAAAAAGAAGTTAGAAGCGCAGAAAGCCGCGAGGAACTGCAGTTTGCCACGGGGACCGCGGAGAGCGCCGTTGGCAGCAGCGCGAGCGCGTGAAGACCATAGGGCGTCGCCATCAAGGCATAAAAACGCCAGCAGCGGAAAAGACAGAAAGCGCGGGAGGCGCCATCTTAATCCAGCAGGGAAGAAGGCAAAGCGTGGGAGGCGCCATTTTGTTCAATCGGGGAAGAAGGCAAAGCACGGGAGGCGCCATCTTAGATCTCCAAGATGCCGAAGACTGGCAATATCACTGCCTTCGATAATGAAATAGAAGACTGGACCACATATGTGGAAAGGGTCGAAGTATATTGCAAGGCAAATGAAGTAGCCGATGAGAAAAAGGCATCGGTACAACTAAACTTAATGGGCGCAAGAACGTATGGCCTATTGCGGAACCTGATCACTCCAGTCAAACCGATGGAGAAGAGTTTTAACGAAATTGTTGATATCCTACAGGAACACCTAAATCCTACACCGCTGCTGATAGCAGAAAGATTTAAATTCCACAAGAGAAATCAGCATAAAGATGAGAGCAATGCTGATTACCTTACGGAACTACACAAGCTATCAAAGCACTGCCAGTTTGGAGCAGGACTGGCAGATACCCTACGGGACAAATTTGTCTGTGGACTCCTGAGTGAAGGAACCCAGAAGAGGTTACTCTCGGAGAAAGAGCTGACGCTAGATAAGGCTTTCAGCGTGGCAGTATCGTATGAAGCAGCAGCAAGGGGAGCTGCAGAAATACAACAAAAGCCACAGGAATACGGCACCCATGAAATGACACGGGGATTTGAAAAATGTTATCGCTGCGGCAGAACAACCCATGACCAGAAGGACTGCTAGTTCAAGGACAAAACATGCAGGCAATGCGGAAAGATGGGACACATTGCACGAGTTTGCAGGTCCGGGAAGAAGACTAACGACAACAAAAAGACTACTAAGGAAAAGAACAGGAAAGTACAAAAGATGACGGACAGTAGTTCCGAAGACCAGAAGAGTGATAGTGAATCCGGGAACAAGAGACTAAGCTGTCTCAAACTACACAACGTAATCGCAAAAGAGGATCACCGAACCATTTGGGTCATCCTCACGATAGCAGGGTCCCAAATCAAAATGGAATTGGATACAGGATCAGCCCTGACCATCATGAATCAACGAGACTACGAGCGGCTATTCTCACACATACCCTTGAAAGACACATCCATTGTCTTGAAGACATATACCAGGCAGAAAGTATACCCCAGAGGGAAAATAAGGGTGCCTGTCGAATACAATGGCAAGGAAATACAGAACTTGTATCTGTACATACTGCAAGATGGTGGACCACCGTTATTGGGACGTGAATGGATCAGAAAGATAAGTTTAGACTGGCACTCCATTCAGGCACTGACTGTGGCTGGTAAAAAGGATGACGACGTCACACCTGGGCGATTGTCAAAAATCTTAGCTAATGCTAAAGAGGTATTTCAACAAGGGCTGGGAACTCTTAAAGGCGTAACCACCTCGATAAAAATAGAAGAGAATGCAATTCCCAAGTTTTTCAAAGCAAGACCGGTACTGTATGCAATTCGCACAGCCGTCGAGGCAGAGCTGGAGAATCTGGAGAATGCAGGCGTGTTATCTAAGGTAGACTGGAGCGAGTGGGCGACACCCATCGTTCCTGTCATGAAGGAAACGTTAAACAATAAGTCTGAGGAGCCAAGGAAGGTTCGCATCTGTGGGGACTTCAAGGTGACTGTGAACCCAGTCCTTCACACAGTACAGTATCCTCTTCTGAGGATAGAAGATATTTTCGCCTCACTATCTGGAGGGAAACGTTTTACAAAAATTGACCTAGCGCAAGCATATTTGCAGATGGAGGTTGAAGAATCCTCTAGGAAATATCTCACGATAAACACTCACAAAGGTCTTTACCAGTATAATCGACTGGTATTCGGAGCAGCATCAGCTCCGGCTATATGGCAAACAGCGATGGAACAAATCCTGCAAGGGATTCCGGGGACTCAGTGTTACTTGGACGACATCCTAGTGACAGGTGAAAATGACAGTGAACACCTTGCCAACCTAGAGCAGGTGCTCACTAGGCTAAGAGAACATGGGTTACGAGCCAATCGCCCCAAGTGCGAGTTTTTTAAGAAACAAATATCGTATTGTGGCCACGTGATTGATGAAGAGGGGTTACATAAGTCCCCTGACAAAATTGAAGTGGTAGTTAAGGCTCCAGCGCCTGAAAATGTGTCGCAACTGAGGTCATTCCTCGGATTGGTGAATTACTACCATAAGTTTTTGCCGAATTTGCCCACAATTCTGCACCCACTGAATGCCCTGCTACAAACTGGAGTAGCATGTAAATGGAGCGATGAATGTAAGCGGGCCTTTCAGAATTGTAAAGGCCTGATCACTTCAAGAGAAGTATTGGCTCACTACAACCCATCACTACCGATAAGACTGGCGTGTGATGCGTCTCCCTACGGCGTTGGAGTGGTACTGTCACATAAATCCCTTGATGGTTCGGAGAGGCCGATAGCTTTTGCATCACGCTCGTTAACTGCAGCCGAGCGTAACTACGCCCAGATTGACAAAGAGGCCCTCAGCCTGGTGTGGGGGGTGAAGAAGTTCAATCACTACCTGCACGGACAGAAATTCACTCTACTAACTGATCATCAACCTCTTGTCTCCATTTTCAACCCTAAGAAGGGCGTCCCGATAATGACAGCACAACAGCTACAGAGGTGGTCCCTTTTCCTAGGGGCACACCAATATGACATCGAGTACAAAGGAACTAAACAGCATGGGAATGCTGATGGATTGTCGCGCCTACCGTTGCCGATGGTGGAAGAAGCACCTGCAGTGGATCCTGTGGAGATATTCCATTCGACCATAGTCGAATGTCTACCTGTGACGAATGCAAACATAGAAAAGGAAACACGAAATGACCCGAAACACGAAATGACCCGACACTCTCCAGGGTCTATGATTTAATGGTGAAGGGATGGCCAGCACATGGCGAACCACTGTTGCCAGCATTCTCGCCGAGAAGAGAACAGCTGTCAGTGTGCCGAGGAACCTTGATGTGTGGATCCAGAGTAGTAATTCCACCCAAATTGAAGGATAGAGTGCTCAATGAGCTTCATGAGGGTCATCTGAGAGGGGTAAAAATGAAGAACTTAGCCAGAGCATTTGTGTGGTGGCCGGGAATCGATAGAGAAATTGAAGAGATGACCAAGAGCTGTACAGGATGCCAGAAGGTCCAAAACGCCCCACCACAAGCCCCTCTACATCCATGGGAGTGGCCCTCATCTCCATGGCAAAGGGTACACATTGATTTTGCTGGTCCATTTATGGACTCGATGTTTTTAATTGCGGTGGATGCACATTCAAAGTGGCCAGAGGTAATAAAAATGTCCTCAACCACCACAGAAAAAACTATCACAGTCTTACGAACCATATTCGCCAGAAATGGGCTGCCTGAACAGATTTGCTCTGACAATGGACCACAGTTTGTGTCTGAAGAGTTCCGGAGGTTCTTAAAGAACAATGGTGTTAAGCATTACACATCCGCCCTTTATCATCCAGCCACCAATGGATTGGCTGAGAGGTTCGTTCAAACATTCAAGAAGGCTATCAAGGCAATGTGTAATGAAGACATACCCCTACAACACAAGGTGGATAACTTCTTGTTTGCCTACCGGAATGCGACACATGCGGTTACCAACCAAACTCCAGCCATGATGTTCTTCAATCGAAGACTAAATGCCGCTTGGATTTGTTAAGCCAAACATCAGAAGAGATGTGGAGAACAGGCAGTTTCAGAATATGAATGAAAGGCCAACAAGGAGTTTCAAGATAGGTCAACCAGTTTTGGCCCGGGACTACCGCACAGAGAAATGGCAGCCAGGAACGATCTGCACACGCAAGGACCTCTAATGTATACCGTGGACGTTGGAGAGAGCATTGTAAGACGCCATGCTGACCAGATTCTAGAGTCACTGGAAAACGTCAAATCTACACCACGATCCTATACACCTGATGATGAAACCGAAGTACCAATTGCATCTACCTCAGAATCGGTGATATTGGAAGCAGACGAACCAAACAACGACGTTGATCCCGAATCAACTTTTCCAGAAGAACCTGATACCCCAAAGAGACGTTATCCGGACAGCACGGTGGCATAGTGGTTAGCACTGTTGCCTCACAGCGCCAGGGACCCGGGTTCGAATCCGGCCTCGGGCGACTGTCTGTGTGGAGTTTGCACATTCTCCCCGTGTTTGCGTGGGTTTCCTCCGGGTGCTCCGGTTTCCTCCCACAGTCCAAAGATGTGTGAGTTAGGTTGATTGGCTATGATAAATTGACCATTAGTGTTAGGGGGATTAAATACGTGGGGTTACGGGGATAGGGTGGGATATGTGTTGGTATAGGGGTTACGGGGATCGGGTGGGATATGTGTCGGTGCAGGCTCGATGGGCCGAAATGGCCTCTATCTGCACTGTGGGATTTCTGTGATCTGTGAATCAGGAAGCCTCCTCAAAGACTGAATTTATAATTGATTAACTTCAGCTAATGTATATAGCAACTGTAATTGTAAATATGTTATTTAATTATTAATCGAATGTTATGTACTGTTTAGCTAAAAGGGGAGCAATTGTAGTGTATGTACCTTGAAGAAGGAACTATATACTGCAGTACCAGTAGTGACCACCCCTGTATATAAGCCTGTGTAATAACTTTGTATAGTAGTTCCAGTTTTGTCTCCATTCAGTAAACACCTCTTATAACCAACTTCTGCAGTCCGTGTCTCAATTACACACGGACATTACACAAGTCACACACCATCCTGACTTAGAAGTATATCGCTGATCCTTCATCGTCGCTGGGTCAAAATCCTGGAACTCCCTACCGAACAGCACTGTGGGAGTACCATCACCACACGGACTGCAGCGGTTCAAGAAGGCGGCTCACCACCACCTTCTCAAGGGCAACTAGGGATGGGCAATAATTGCTGGCCTTGCCAGCGATGCCCAGATCCCATAAACAAATAAAAAAATAATAACTTTGACCACAGCTCTCCGCTGGGAGCGCTGGAACACTTATTATTTATTCCCTTAAGTTTAAATTCTGCAAAAACAGTCCAACCAGACAAATCAATTAAATGAATGTCTGCAAATCCTTCTTTTATTTTTACATTCATATTGTAAATTATGAAGATTTAATAGAGCTGTTCAAAATTATGAAGGCTTTTGATAGAGTAAATAGGGGGAAACTGTTTCCACTGACAGGAGAGTCAATAACCAGAGGACACAAATTTAATGTTTTTATCAAAAGAACCAGGGGCGACATTGGGAAACATTTTTTTGTACAGCGGGTTGCTGTGATCTGAAATGCACTGCCTGAAAGGGTGGTGGAAGCAGATTCAATAATAACTTCCAAAAGGGAATTGGATAAAGACTTGAAGGGGGAAAAAATTGCAGGGCTATGGAGAAAGAGCAATGGAGTGGGGCTAATTGGATAGCTCTTTCAAAGAGCCCGCACAGGCACGATGGGCCAAATGGCCTCCTTCTGTGCTGTATGATTCTATGATTCTAGTAGTGGATACTGAGCAGCAAGTTAATCAAAGTAACCGAAAGAAGAGGCAAGTTTTAAGAAGGATTTTTGAATGAGGCGAGAAAGAGGATATTCAAGGAGAGAGTTCTAGAGTGCAGACTGAAGGATTTGCCACCAACGGCTGATTGGATTGGTGGGAGAGGACATTTGTAGACCAAAGCTGGTCGGCCTCAAGTTGCATTTTGGAATGCCAGGCTGGAGAAGGTTGCAAAGGGAGGGATGAGTGAGGCTATGGAAGGGTTTGATCATTGAATGTTGGCAATGCCAAGATAGAGTGCATAACACTTTATGTGGGATAGGATACGTAAATTTATTTTTCACTAATTTAAATTTATGACCGGAATTTTGCCGGTGCTCAGAGGGTGGGTTCGGAGATGGGTCCGCTGTCAAAATCCAAATGATTGACAACAGGGCAGTATCCCGCTCTAAACCCGCCTCCTTGTGAGTTTCCCTAGTGCCGGTTCTGCCTGCGCTTTGCTGACACGGCACCAAGTGGCGGGTCATTCAATTGTGCTAGTTGAGAGGGTGTTTAAACCAATTTACTTACCATCTTAGTAGGCACAAAGTATTTTCCCAAGTTTTCCATGAGGTTCCCATCGCTCGGGGATCAAGCCAGGTAAGTATGTCTGGTTCTGAACAACTCTCCATTTCTTTCAATAGCTGACAGCTGCAAAAGTGCTTTTAAACCTGCCATTTTACAGCTGGTCACTTTCCACTCTCAGGAGCTTCAGGCTTGAGTATTTGGAACAGATTTTTAAGCTTTATGCATTTGGGAAGTGCTTGCAGTAAACTGTCTATTCACTGTCACCTCCTTGCAACATCATATCTAACCCTTGATAGATTGGTTCTGTCATCTGAACTTTACCTGCCATATGAATCATCAGAATGGGCACGATTTATGCTCTGTCACCTTGGTCCTCCGAGTCTGATGATGATCAGCTGCAGCAGCAGCAGAACCAGCCACACCAGCAGCAACAACAAGAGTGCCAACCTTCTCCTCAACCACCTGATGCTGCACAGGGCATAGGGCATCAGCGCAGGGCTGCACTGTGTCAGAGGCCATACCCCCAACACGGTATACAGGCAGAGGATGAGCTTCCTCAACATGACGGAGCAGCAGCTCCAAAGGAGGCTCAGGCTATCGCGCCAGGTCGTTGCCGATATTTGCGCTTTACTGGAGCAAGACCAGCAGCCCAGAGGAAGGGGTGGACATTCCTCACCAGTGGCTGTCAAACTCACCCTTGCCCTCAACCTCTTCACCTCAAGCTCCTTCCAGGCATCTGCAGCAGACCTTTGTGGCATCTTGCAGTCGGCTGCACACAGATGCATCGCACAGGTAACCGATGCCCTCTTTAACAAGTCCACAAATTATTTACATTTTGCCACTGATAAAGCCACTGTCAACATGCGCTTGGCTTTGCCGCTCTAGCTGGCTTCCCATGGGTGCAGGGAGTCATCGACTGCACACATGTGGCCATCACAACCCAGTAGCATTTGTTAACCACAAGGGCTTCCAATCCCTCAACGTTCAGCTGGTCTGCAACCATAGGAAGATTATCATCCATGTGCGCACCAAGTTCCCTGGCAACTGCCATGACTCATACATCCTGTGCCATTCCACCATCCCTCAGCTCTTTGCACCACCAAACAGTCTTGGTGGCTGGCTGCTTGGAGACAAGGGCTATCCCCTGAAGACGTGGCTCATGACACCTTTGAGGAGGCCAACAAATGAGCCTGAGGGACGTCATATTCAAAGCCTCATCTCCATGAGAAGTGTCATCGAGCAGACAATAGGCTTGTTCAAAATGCGCTTCAGATGCCTCGACAGATCTGGAGGAGCCCTTCAGTACACACCAGCTAGGTTCTCGCGAATAGTTATCGTCTGCTGCACGCTGCACAACATAGCACAGCAGTGAGGATTAGTACTGGATGAAGAAGACACTGCTGAGCACAGAGCCTCATCAGAGGAGGAGGAGGATGAGGACGAGGAGGATGATGAGGAGGATGAGGACGAGGAGGAGGAGGATGAGGAGGATGCGGCTCACCATAAGGTTGGTTACGAGGATGAGGAACACCCGGACGAGCCGGCGGTCCCATTGCGAACAGTACGCGAGCACGTTGCTGCCCATCACGCCAGGGATACCCTTATCAATGGCAGATTTCAATAACTTAATTCAGCTCATACATGTGGCAGCCACCCATGTACGCAGGTTGCATCACCCCACACCAACACCATGCAGCAGTCAAACAATGATTCCTCCCTTGTTTTGACTCTCACCACCATTGCTGGGTGTGAAATGAGCCCTAACCCTTCACTCTGCCACTTCCATTTCATCACACAAATTTGCCAACGACCTCCAAGTGTGACAATTAGATGATTTATTAACAGCACTTCATAGAATACTAACATGACATTGATAAAGAAGGACACACCTGAGTGTCTAGCCTTGTGACTATTTGTGTACGATCTTTCTTTTCTGGGTGCTTCTATGTCGTGCTACCCCTGCAGCTTCAGCAGAGGTAGAGGCAGCCTCCTCATCTCTGTGCTGTGCCTGCTTAGATGCCTTTGGCGGTCGTCCTCTGGGTTTTGGAGCCACTCATGGCTCCACCAAAGTCTGCTCCTCCTGCGACTGTGCATGCGCAGACCCGGCCATCACTGTCCGGGGGAGGCACCTGGGGCTCTGACTGAGGGGTTGGCAAGAGGGTGGAAGTCAAAGCGCTTGGAGCGGAGCCCCCACTTCCATGTCCCCTCCCACCATCATGCCTCTCGTGGGCCACCCGCACTTCCCTGCTAGCAAGTCGCTGGAGAGCATCTTGCTGCACTTAAGTGGCGCCATGCGGGCCCACCTCTATACTGACATCCCTCCTACAAAGGATGTCTATGAGGATGTTTCTCTCCTCCATAGATGCCCATCTCTCCCTCATTTTTTCCCATCTCTCCTCCATAGATGAGCACCTATTTTGAAGAGAAACCATTTTCTCATGCGACTGACGCAGTGTGTCCTCCATGCAGGTGGCCATCCTATCCATGGAGGAAACTATAGTTGGTACAGTGACTGCACCACGATGTTGCTCATGTTGGAGAAGGACTCCTCCATTCGCTGCACACTCATAGTCACTGCAGTCGCAAAACCAGTCAGAGCCTCCTGCACTTGTTCCTGCAGCTCCAGGATCGCCCTCTTCCTGGATGGCCCCCGAGGCTCAGCGTCTGCATGCAGCTGAGCAGAGCTAGGAGACTCCTGCGCCTTCTGATGAGGAGTCTCCACTGCTGTCAATGTCTCCGCCATCTGCTGCTGCTCAGTTGTGAGCGGTGAGACACCAGCCTACTCTATCTCGCAACATACCCACTGAGGTGTGCGACTCTGCACTGGTGCTGGGTTGCATTGTCTGAAGTGGTGCTGCGCCCTCAGAGGCAGGAGGCTCCTTTGAGGAGTCTTCTTGCTGTTGCTCCTAGACATTGTGGGGGGGATCTTGATAGACCTGTGGGAGTGTGAAGACATCAGTTAGTTATACAGGATGCCTACTGCAGACACATACCATTGTCCACATGATGAGCATTCATCTTGTCTTGACATCACACCCCATATGAGGCAATGATGAAAGGCATGCAATTGTATAGAAATTCATTCTGTCACCAGCTTCTTCTACTGAGCCCCTCTCTCCATCCCCCACTTCTGGAACGTCCACCACTCCAGCAATCTCCAGTGCTGCCTCCTCTGCACTCGTCAGATATGACATATATGACCTCCTCCCATTCTCTCCCTCTCTCTCTTATTGTGGGCTATCTTTTCCTGCAAGGAGGGAAAGACGAGAAGGTTCAGTGAGAGTGATGGTATGAGTGTAAGGAATGGAATGGCGTAGAGCTTTATACTGACAATTTGATGGAATGGGTTGGCAATACCAAGGTGCCTCCTTTTGTGCTGTTAGTTGCTGTAATTGCATAACGATGAGGCTCAGTGTGAGGGATGCATAGTAAGATGGGGACCTGATAATGTAGATGGAGTTAGAGGGATGGATGGTGGTACAAGGGATGTTGGGCTGTGTAGCGTGTGTAGGAGTAGTGGGGGCAATGTAGAGTGGTGCGAATGTGAAGAGATGCACAGCAGCATCAAGGTAATTGTGGCTTAATACTCACTTTTCCTGATCTTACGAGATCATTGAACCTCTTGCGACATTGCACCCAGGTGCAAACCACCACTGACAGCCTCGTAACCTCCTGTGATATCTGCAGCAACGCTGTCTTTGTCTGCCGGGGAGGCCTCTTCCTGCTATCTGCATGGAAGAGAACCACCCTACGTGCTCTCACTCCCTCCACAAGATGATGGAGGGACTCATCTGTGAAGCGAGATGCTGCTCATTGGCGCTGCAAGCTCATAATGCAGAGACTCAAACACTGACAGCACTGAATGCTATCGATTTACAATTGACAGTAAATGGGGACATAGCCCCTTTAAATAAACCGGCAATAATTGCGTCATCCAGTATTGTCACCAGACCTGCACCCTTTAATAGGGCCGGGATACGTGCAGGGCTGGCCTAAAAGGCCCATTAGGACAAGATTTGATTTATCGACGGGATCCATGCAGCAGTGGGGTCGCCCCCCACCACCGACCTCTCCCGCCTTGAAGCTGCCCAGATAGGCGAAATCACGGCCATTGTGTTACTTTCTATCTTAATTTGAAGCAATCTTCCTGATTTACCTTTGGCACCAATGAAATTTTACAATAAAAGTGCACTTACCAGCAATTAGATTTGGATTCTACTTTGTACCTACTTCACTTTCAAATAGTATTCTTCGAAAAGCACTGCCAGAATACTGGAGCCTACTGGGCATTAGTGCCTGTTGGCCAGGCAGTCAGAATGCATAAAATGGATAATCCATCTACTAATGAGACTTTACACCAGTGTTGGTCTGAATTAACATGGAGGCCTTAACCTCTACAGTACCAGGCCATGGCAAAATCACTGTGGCTACAGTAAGGCGGACTGTACTTGGTCTGTGGGAAGAAGCAGGTTGATGGGCCTTACATTCTTATATTAACCTGATGCCAACCATCCGCATGTCAGGAATGTCCAAGTGATGGGTGCCATTAGAGTATTGGATATCCATCAAAAAGCCTTGGCTTTGGTCATCTCCAGTGTCATTACCCTGTGGCTCTTTTGGAATAATGTTGGACTCCCATCCATTGGACACAGGACATGGCAGTTCATCTGTTGGTGGGGGACTGGGGAAGAGGGAGGGAGGGAATGCTGTCAGTGGGGAGCAATCAGCCAGGGTTGAATATTGGAGATGTCCAATTTTGCTTGATTACCTTTGGGGGATCACGATCTATTTATACTTTGAAGATTGAAACAGTTGGATAGTGGCGACAGTAAGGCAAATTGTACATGGTCTGTGGAAAGAAGCAGGTTGATGGGCCTCACATTCTTATATTAACCTGATGCCAACCATCCGCATGCCAGGAATGTCCAACCCAAGGCCTTCTGGCCCTTGACCCTCCCACCCCCAAATCTAATCCTTGAAGCACATGGAACTCAGTCCTTTTTGTATTTATTTACTTGCTGGTTTTTCTTGTTTGAATGTTGTGGGCCTGGAAGTTTGGAAAGGGCTATTTTTTGACCTGCTGCCCCATTATTAGATAAATACTAAATCACAACATCAAGACCCATTAGCATAAGCAACTTACGACATATGCAAGTTAATGGGAACATAGATTTAAACTTTATATGTGACTCCTGAGACTCCATGGTATTCACCTATGTGGCCTATAAAGTCAAAAAGCTGTAACATCTCCTACCCTATATAATTCCCTATTATCTGTTCACCTGACTCCCAGTCATCTGCGAACCTCTCTGTCCTTCCCTACCAGCCACCTATTAAGTCTGTTTCTATTTTCAATGTTGAGTAGTGATTTGAGCAAAAGAAAAGCTGCAGAGTTATTCGGCATTAACACAGCTTGCATCAAGGGAGCCGAGCAGCTCAGGCAAAGTTTATTTGATAATCTCACTCTTCTGCTTGATTTCAGGAGTCAAAGGGTCGTGTCCATAGGGTGGAATGTTTGTATTACACTGGCTGCAGGTGAAGAGTTGGTGAGAACTGGACTAGTCACCAGAGACCCACATACAATATACATCATACAGTGCAACTACATTAGGCCAAGACCTGAGGGGATTTATCACACATGTTTCATTCTCTCTTCATACAGAAAACTAACTGAAAAAAAAACATATTCTTTAGGGCTCAACCTGTCTTTACAATCTTAGTCAGTGCAGAAAGTGATGAAGTTGTTGGCCCTGCGAAAAATGCATCAAAGGTCTCCTTGATGTAACATAACTGCCAACCATCAGCATTTGATGCTGACATCGGCACTTAGGGGGCCTAGTCAGGATTTTTCTGACAAAAATAAGCACAGGCCCCTCCTCCCCTTCACCTACAGGAGTCCGGCTGCTAATGGAATCCCAGCAGCTCTCTTGAGAACAGGAGCTTCTGATTATGGCATGTAGCAGCCAGAGTCACTTCTATTCACAGCAGGACTCAGATAGGAACAGATATGATGGAGCGGGTAAGGGAGGGAAATGGGTGGCAATGATAGGGTTGGCAAAGGGGAGGTGAATAGAGTTTGCAGTGATAGGAAAAAGGCAAAGGGGTTTGGATGGTGATGAAGGGGAGAGGGAAGAAAGGAAATGAAGGGCCGAGGGAATGGGATGGCAATGAAGCAGAGAGGGAAATGGGAAACAAAGGGGAGAGGGAAAGAAGCAGAAGCTGCGAGCAGTGCTTTGTGGGAGGAAAAGGAAAAGAAGCTGCGAGTGGCCCTTTGGAATACGGGAGGAAAGAGTGCCAGCATTAACTGAGGAAGTGGGGAGGGAAAGTGACCAAACTAAACGCCGGAGTGGGGAGAGAGAGGGCCTCCCTCGCAAGACCATTAACTTCATAGGTGTAATGGTCACATGCAAAATACATATGGGGGCAGCCTCAACTCAGCCCCAATGAGCCCCCGCAGCAGAAACTATCTGTTATTCTGCATAAAGCAGTTAATTTCACCTGATTTCTTTTTGCAGTTCTAAAGAGGAATCTAAGGAGAATAATATCGCGAGGCTTGGATGATACAGATGCGTGATCAGATATGTTGAAGAGAGCCACTGAGGTTCATTTGGAAGACTGGGCCATGCAGCATCAAGGAGGGGTGTAAGTAATTGTCAGTGGGGATGGACGAGAGAAAACTGAGGAAAAAATAGAACAGATGAAAACAAAATACAATCAGGAACCTGAAGCATTGTCAGAGATACCCTGTGATAAATGAACGTTTAATGTGGAGAATTGTAGAAAAGTACTTGAATTAAAAATCTATATTCCTCATGTACTCCCCTCCATCACTTATCCAGGAAACGCATGGGGTGAATTCTTAAGTGCAGTTAAGTTTGACATACATTCAGGACAGAAGCATTGTGAATTATTTATGCTCTCTCTCTCTCTCTCTCTCAGAGGAGGTCATCTTCCTGAGAAATATTTTAGAGGTTGTATCACGGGTCAGATTTATATTTCCGCCAATGGAACCAAAAGTAGACAAGTAATATCAGGTCTGGACTGCCACAAGCAAATATCCCTAAATATAAGGCAGTTGGTCAAATACCTGTATCACTTATTAAATGAAAATGTTCTTGTGTTTGCTGGTGAATTGTTTGGAGTGCACAAATAAAGTTGATTGAAAAATGTATCAACTCTATTATATTAAAAAATGTCACTGATTGTATTGCTGATCCTCGGTTGCTAAAAGAAGCAAAGGTAGAAAGAGCAGAGATATTGGCCACAATCTTTCAATCCTCATTGGATACAGGAGCAGTGCTGGAGGACTGGAGGGTTGCTAATGTTATTCCACTATTCAAGAAAGGGGAGAGGGATAAATCGGGAAACTACATGCCAGTCAGCCTAACATTGGTGGTGGGGAAGTTATTTGAAACCATTATCAGGGACAAATAAACTTGCATTTTGAAAGGCATGGGTTAATCAAGGACAGCCAGCATGAATTTGCTAAAGGCAAATCATGTCTGACTAACTTGATTGAATTCTTTGATGAGATAACAGAGAAGTTTGATCAAGGTAGTGAAGTAGATGTTGTATATATGGACTTTTGGAAGGCATTTGACAAAGTACCACACAAGAGGCTTGTTAAGAAGATGGAAGCACGTGGAATTAAGGGGAAACTGGCAGTATGGATACGAAATTGGCTCAGTGACAGGAAGTAGGGGGTGGTGGTGGATAGACGTTTTTCAGACTGGGAGGTAGCTTGCAGTGCTGTTCCTCAAGGGTCAGTTTTGGGTCAATTACTCATTTCAGTTTTTATAAACGTCTTAGACTCGGGTGTAGGGAGCAGCATTATAACGTTTTCAGATGATATAAAAATTGGCAATGTAATAGTGATGAGGATAATTGTAGACTTCAGAACGGCATAGACAGGATGATGAAATGGTCAGAAGCATGGCAGGTGGAGTTCAATGTGGAGAAGAGTGAAGTGATGCACTTTGGGAGGACTAATGTGGAAAGACAATATACTATAAATGGTATGATCTGAAAAGTGTAGATGAGCAGAGAGACCTTGGTGACCATATCCACAAATCCTTAAAGGTGGCAGGGCAAGTTGATAAGGTGGTTAAAAAAGCACATGGGTTACTTGGGTTTATAAATAGAGGCATAGCTTATAAAAACAAAGAGATCATGCTAGAACTTTATAAATCACTGGTTATGCCTCAGCTGGGGTATTGTGAACAATTCTGGGCACCAGGCTTCAGGAAAGATGTAAAGGCCTTAGAAAGGGTACAGAGGAGGTTTACCAGGATGTTACCAGATGAGGGACTTCAGTTATGAGGAGAGGTTGAAAAAGTTAGGACTGTTCTCCTTGGAACAGAGAAGGTTAAGAGGTTACCTGATAGAGGTTTTCAAGATGATGAGAGCTTTTGATAGAGCAGATAGCGAAAAACTATTCCCTCTGGCGAGTGGGTCAATAACCAGAGGTCTTAGATTTAAAATCATTGGCAAAAGATCTAGAGGGGAGAGGAGGAGAAATGTTTTCACTCAGAGTTGTCAGGATCCGGAACGCTCTACCTGAAAAGGTGGTGGAAGCTGATTCCATAAATAATTTTAAAAGGGAGTTGGACGGGTACTTGAGGGTGAGGAACTTACAGGGTTATGGACAAAAAGCGGAGGTGTGGGTCTAAGCACGACTGCTCTTTCAATGAGCCAGCACTGGCATGACGGGCCGAATGGCCTCCTTCTGTGCTGTAAGTTTCTATGATTCTATGATTCTAATTGCATCTACTAAGTGTTGGTACATGGTTCGTATCCATACTTTTTTCCCTGTGGTCTTGGCAGGGCACTCAAGGCAGACAATCAGTCTCAGGGGAAGCGGGAACATTTCAGTGGCTGTGACTTATTGATCCGTGGCACAGAATGTTGCAAGACCACCATGGGCTATCTCCTCATCTTTGTGCAGTGCATGAGATTTTGTAACCATTGCATACATTGGTGCTAATACTAATTCAATGGTATTTTATTTTTGACTTCTTCCAGCTGCTGCTCTCCTAGCTGAGGGCGACCTGGAGACTTGATCCCATGATTTTGCTGATGCCAGCCTTTAGTTGGCTGATATAAGTCCATGAAAATGGTCCTCAGGCAACTGGCATTGCCTTGGGTTAGCATGGGAGCCAATCCCAGTCAAGTCCCATTGGTTCAGTCAGATCCCTCTGGGACTCACTCTGTAGCTACTCAGACATCTGGCTAAGACCAAGTGTAGATCTTATTGGATGAATTTTTTTGTAGCTTCAGTTTAAAACCCAAGAGGAAAATTATGAGTTCCATACCTTGGGTAGATTTTCCGATCAGTAACGTCCGATTTTTGAGTGCAAGTCTTTGCCCATGTTTCATCCTGCCCAGTCATGTGATCACATTTTAAATGGACTGAGGAAGTACTGCCAGTTTGTGGACGGATGCATGTAAATTAGATCAAAGTGATGCAATGGTATTTTTGACAGCATTGCACTGGTTGCACATAAACTGGGTGCCCAAGGTTGCTAGGGACTGAGTAGATGGAAGTTTATTTAAAGAGAACAATTTCTCCCCTAATTTTTTTTTTATATTGTCTCTTAGGTTTTCATGAGCCTTTGTGGCAATTGTTGTGCATCAAGTCCCATTCACCCCAGTGCTCACTAAGCTACATTGGCTTCCGGTCTACCAACGCCTCAAATTTAAAATGTTCATCTTTGGGTCCAAATCCGTTCAGGGCCTCGCCTCTCTCTATCTCTATCATCTGCTCCAGCCCTACAGCCCTCTGAGGACTGCACTCCTCCAATTCTAGTCTCTTGCTCATCCCCAACTTCCCTCACCCCACCATTGGCTGCCGTGCCTTCAGCCCTAAGCTCTGGAATTCCTTCCCTAAATATCTCCACCTCTCTCTCCTCCTTTAAGAAGCTACTTAAAACCTACACCTTTGACCAAGCTTTTGATCACCTGACTTACCTTGGTTCGGTGCCAATTTTTGTCTGATTACACTTCTGTGAAGCACCTTGGAACATTTTACTATGTTAAAGGCGCTTTATAAATGCAATTTGTCGTTATTTGATGTTTGAAGTGTTGTTTTGTAGAAAAACATGGCAGTCAATTTACACACAGCAAGGTCCCACAAACATCAAATGAGAATAATGACCAGATAATTAGTTCTGATAGAATTGCTTGAAGGATGAATGCTGGCAGAACACCAGGAGAACTTCCTGCTCTTCTTTGAATTCTGTAATGGCATTTTTACATCCATCTGAACAGGGAAACGGGGCGTCAGTTTAATGCCTCATCCAAATGATGGTACCTCAAACAATGCTGAAGTGTCATTCTATGTGGTGAAGTCCTGGAGTGGGGCTTGAACCCACAGCTTTCTGACTCAGTGATAAGTGCTGCAAACTGAGACAAGCTGACACTTGGCAAACTTCTCCTCTGACAGTGGCTGTCAAAGTGATCACGGTCCTTACTTTTATGCTTTGGGATCATTTCTGCCTGCCACTGGTGATGTCAAAAAACTAAACCAATTAGCTACCCTTATATGTGCAATGCCTTGTTTGCTTAATTAAGCAATTCCATCTCCTTCCAGTGGACAACTAACGGCAGGATAAGAATGCTGTGCAATTCTATAGAGTGGCAGGATCCCTGAAGGACCAGTAGGGGGTTATTAATTGTATTCATGTGGCCCCGTGAGCTCCCTTGCTGAATGCCACTATGTGCATGAACAGGAAAAGGATTCCGGTCTCTCAATGTTCAGTTTGATTTGGGCCATTGCAATGACTTCCATAAGTCAAAATGCTGGCTTCCCAGGCAGCTGTCACGATGCTTTAATTTTAAGGCATCTAGGGGGAAAAATTCAGTTGGTAGCACCTCCCGTTAGCGCCTTAAGAGGGCGCTAAATGGGGTGCAAACCAACTAGCGCCCGGGCACGGCACTGCCCACGCCTCCCGCAAAATTCAGCGGGAGGTTAGTGGTGGCGCTAACCGGTAGTGCCCTGCGGCGCTGCTCCGCTGGCGATGACGTCATTGGTGTGTGCAGCGCCCCGCTCATGCCCCGGCCACGATCTTCGGGAGTGCCCCCTGATTTACCGCCAGACGCTATGTCCGACGGGGTCAGGGGGGCGTACCTGCGGCCGGGGAGGCGCAATTTAAAGGCAAGGTGCGGGGCGGCCATTTTTGTTGCTGGCCGCCTGCCAGCACCTGCCTGCGCTCCTGTCCCCGGCCTCCTGAACCCCCCCCCCCCCCCCGTAGAGTGCCGGCTGCGCTCCAAGAGCCCGGCACTTCTCTTGGGTGCCGGGCTCTTTTGCCTGCACTCCCGATCCCCGGGGGCCCAGCTGGGCCCCAGGTCGCGCTGCACAAGGCCCCTCCCCTTTAAGAAGGGGAGGAAGGCCTGCAATACCATGGCACGATGTGCCACAGCGTGTGGCGCTGCGGCACGTAGCGCCATGATATTCACTCGCAGCACCCCAAGAGGGAGGTGGGGCGCTTCCAGTAGCGCCCCGCTTCTCTCTTGGGGCGCAACTACTTAATTTCCAGCGCGGGGGCGCTAATTTTTCTGGGGCGCCCCAGCGAAGTTAGTGCCTCAATTCGGGCACTACTCAATTTTTAGCCCCACCAATATTGGACCCATAATGGAAACTCCTGAGCAGGAAAGCCAACAGGCACATCAAAGAGATTACAAGGAGGAACTTGAAGAGGCTAAAGAGCAGATCGGGATGACAACTGCACATATTATTCATGAAGTTCTCATACAGCACACCTTCTCTTCACTTGGAAAGGTGGCTACAGCGTTAACAGTCCTATTCACACCTTTCCCAGGCACTGCACAAATGTCTTCAGCTACAGACCTTGTATTTTTCACCTGATGAAACCTGCTCCCAAACCTTTGCAAGTACACACATCAACATCAGTGCTGGCAGAATTTTAATTAAATAACAGGGTTGTGTGTAAGTGTCCAGTGCTCGCTTCCACAGTGCTTCCCCTAGGTTACAGTGTGTGATGTATATGCTCTTAAACTTAGTCTGATCTGGATTTTACTATAGCCAGGATCATTGGCATTAATGTGGCAGTGTGGGCTTTGTGCAGCTAACAATGGCAAATTTCCCAAGGGCAAGCTCCCAGTAGGATTTCCACTTGCACGGGACAGCCCACCACGCTGGAGGCTGAAAAATCACTGCCAGAGCTGTGGTGCCCATAGTAGCTCTAAGGGCCCCATGCCACCGGTTATGTTACTGGACTAGTAATCCAGAGGCCTGGACTAAATATCTGGAGACATGAGTTCAATTCCCACCACGGCAGCTGGGGAATTTAAATTCAGTTAATTAAATAACTCTGGATTAAAAAAGCTAGTATCAGTAATGGTGACCATGAAACTACCGGGTCGTAAAAGCCCATCTGGTTCACTAATGTCCTTTAGGGAAGGAAATTTGCCGTCCTTATCTGGACTGGCCTATATGTGACTCCAGACCCGCAGCAATGTGGTTGACTCTTAACTGCCCTCTGAAATGGCTGAGCAAGCCATTCAGTTGTACCAAACCTCTACGAAAATGGACTGTGGTTTAAGAAGCAATTTGGGATGTGCAATAAATACTGGCCTTGCCAATGATGCCCATATGCTGAATTTAAAAAATGAAGAAAAACTGAGAATCCTGGTACAATCAGCTGGGGGGGGATAAAGTGCATCAATAAAGTCCATTAATTCCATTCCATGATGTAAGCCATTTAATTTTTACATAATTCAACACCACTGACCACTGAATGATATTGCCAGTTAGAAGCAGTTTTGTGCTTTCGGCCTATCGACTAGCAATTGGATTGAAACGGCACAATATCATATCACATAGGAGCTTTACCGTCAGCAAAGAAAGGTGACTCCTCTATCAGTTTGGGCTGGATTTGAACATAGGTCTCAGAGTGAAAGGCCGAGTCTCACCCAACAAAGTAAATTGCAGAACTGTCTTCAACATGGTGGCCAGATTTAAAATTTATTTTTAGGAGGTGGGGGTCTGAGAGATGTTAGTGCTATGGAATGGAACAGTCAGTGTCAATCAATTGTGAATATTACTTTGAGATAGCACAAGGGTTTCTGGTGTAGGAAATGGAAATATCGCATTGGCGAATGTGAATATGGGTATATGGAGTTAGGTCACAGATCAGGTAAGATCTGATTGAATGGCAGAACAGGCTCGAGGGGCTAAATAGCCTACTCCTGTTCCTATGTTCCTATGGTCCAGTAAGGGATGCTCTGAGGTTGAGGTTAGGGAATATGGCTGGGGAGGAGTAGAGGGGTTTTCGTTTGTCTTTAACACGTGATATACTTCAACAACAACAACTTGCATTTATATAGTGCCTTTAACGTAGGAAAACATCCCAAGCTGTTTCGCAGGAGTGTAATTAGCCAAAAGTTGACACCAAGCCAAGGAAGGAGATATTATGACGGGTGACTAAAAACTTGGTTGAAAAAGGTAGGTTTTAAGGAGGGTCTTAAAGAAGGAGAGAGAGGTGGAGAAGCAGTGAGGTTTAGGGAGGGAATTGCAGAGCTGAACAGTTGAAGGCATGGCTGCTAATGGTGGAGTGAAGGGAGTGGGGGATGCACAAGGGAAGAGCTGAAGGAACGCAAAGTTCTTGGAATGGGTTGCAGAGATAGGGAGCATTTGGTGAATCAGTATATAGTAGGGATACTCAGTGAGCGTTTTATCAAAAGCCACAATCCTGAGCAGTGACTTGCTGAAGGGCGACTCTCGCAGAACTACCGTGAAGTAATTCTAGTGCTTACATTTTCTCTAAACACTTTCTCTATCATTGCAGTGTTGCCAGCACTCGGCGATTTCATTAACAATTTATTGATTTTGCAGTATTCTTTAATGATCATGATTCACAGGCATAGAAGGAAAAGAAAATTTGTCTCTCTCTTCCATCTCCATGAATTGCGCACATTTAAATAGTGCAAAATCAATTAATGAAAAAAATTTGCAATGCTGCATTCTCTCTTCCCCATCCCCCTCCATTCACTCGCCCCCTGAATCTCAACTCAAGCAACGTCGCAGTGCTGACAAGCTGTGAATAGAGGGCTAGATAGCTTACTCTGAGGGCCACACATGAGAGGAAGCTGGGTCATATGTGGCTTTCTTGCCATATGATGAGTATCAGAGGGAGCTTTACTCTGTATCTAAACCGTTACATGGGATTGATTTTAACTCGGTGAAATTGGCGTTAATTTAGTTAGTAACGGCCTCAAGATGGAGTCAGTAGACTTACTCTCCTGTTAACGCCGGTGCTCCAGCCGCTGCTATTTTACAGGTGCCAAACGCTGGGTGGCCGAAGCGCCCGCCTGTTTTAGGTGGTCGGCCCAAATCGGGGAACTATGACGGGCGTAGGATTGCCATTTTAGGACAGAACTGGTCGGAACGTGTAACCAAGCAATCTCCGACTAGTTTTATTGGCGGTGCCGTCAAAGAGGCCCAAAAAGGTAAGTTTTAAATTTTCAAGAGGAGCGGGCTGCCGGCTGGGCCTGTGTGTAAACTTGGAGGGCTTGTTGGGACTGTATAGATGGAACTTCTGTCTGTCCAGTGTTATACATTAGCATTTGTATAGCATTTGACCAGTTACCAATTTAACATTATCTGGGAGTGCTTGATGCTACGATGGTTCCATAGACTGTCAAAGTGTCCCATTCCTCAGCACTAATACCTTTCATTCACGCTAATGAGTAAAAAAAAAACACATCAAAATAAAATCCTTCGATAAAATGTCAAGCTGTTTCCTAACTATCAGCGATAGATTCTGGGGTGGTTTTTGACTTTGTGCAATAACGTAAAACAGGCGAGTCAGCAGCCCATTTTCTAGCTCTCCTGATATTTCTTTCCATCGAAGTCAAGTACACAAGGACTTCAATGTACAGTTCAAGTACACAAATACACAAATCATTTAAAGCTAATAGATAGGTTCAACAAGCAATCAAAAAGGCTAATGGAATGTTGGCCTTTACCTCAAGGGGGCTAGAATACAAAGTGGAGGAGGTTATACTTCAGTTGTCTGAGCCTTGGTCAGACCCCATCTAGAGTACTGTGTTCAGTTTTGGGCCTCATAATTCAGGAAACATATTGGAGGGGGTGCAGAGTGTGGTAAACCACTTTTGTCGTTCACTATCGTTACACTATAGTTATCACTGTTATATCGTTACTCTATGGTTATCACTGTTCACACTGTTGTATCACTATACGAGGTCGCCTCTTGTCACGCTGTTATACCTGGGCTGACCACTGCTGACTCCGCCCATGGCTCCACCTACCTGCCCAGGTATAAAGGTGGTCGACTGGCTGGTATTCCTCCTTGTTGGATCCGATCACCCACGAGGGTGGGCTCTGTTATTTAGCCAATAAAAACCTATAGTTACTTTCTTAACTCGTCGCTTTTCATTGGATGAATTGATAGGTATATCAATGAGCAGATTCACCAGATTGATACTGGGCATAGGGGGTGAAATTATGAGAATAGGTTGCATAAACTTGGCTTGTATTCCCTTGAGTACAGGAGATTGAAGGGTAATCTAATTGAGGTGTTTAAAATGTTAAAAGGATTTGATAGGGTAGATACGGAGAAACTCCGCTGGTGGGGGAATCGAGAACGAGCAGACATAATCTTAAAATTAGTGTAAGGCCATTCTCTCCCCTAAAAGGCTGTGGATGCTGGGTCAATTGGAGATTTCAAAATTGAGATTGATAGATTTTTGTTAGGTGAGGATATCAAGGAGCTAAGGCGGGTAAATGGAATTGTGGTACAGATCATGATCTAATTGGATGGCAGAACAAGCTCACAACTAGCTCGAGAGACTGAATTGGCCTACTCCTGTTCCTACACTCGGGTACTCCTACCTCTTTCTGTTTTCCAGATGTTCTTGTTCAGTGGGAGATGTTTTACCTTCACCGCTTGGCCAATAAACTAGCGGAATGGTTTGTCTGCCCGTTATTGAGCTTGCTTGATTTTCATAATATTGGACTAAATGGACTTGAAGGTCAGGCAGGTTGCACAATGGGAATGTGGGCAGCTCCACCAGTTAACTGCTCAAGCAGGGTGAAGGTGAAAAGTACCTCCAATCTTTTCATCTTCATATTTGGCAACAAAAGTTTTCTTTTTTGAAGGGGTTTATTGGGATATATTCCCATCACACCTCAAACTCTGCTTCTTTTCACAGCTAGACTTTGTTCCTCTTTCCCAGGCTTTTCTACTACTCTTCTTCTCTTCTTAGGCAGTCCCTCGGAACCGAGGATGACTTGCTTCCATGTTAAAAATGAGTTCTCAGGTGACTGATGAATCCAATGTGGGACCTACAGTCTCTGTCACAGGTGGGGCAGATGGTGGTTGAAGGGGCGGGTGGGTGGGGTGCTTGGGTTGATGTGCGCTCCTTGCGCTGCCTGCGCTTGGCTTCCGCTTGCTCCCGGCGAAGGGACGCGAGGTGTTCGGCGCCTTCCCGGATGCTTCTCCTCCACTTTGTGTGGTCTTGGGACAGGGATTCCCAGGTGTCGGTGGGGATGTTACACTTTTTCAAGGAGGCTTTGAGGGTGTCCTTGAAGCGTTTCCTCTGTCCACCTGGGGCTCTCTTGGCATGCCGGAGCTCCGAGTAGAGCGCTTGTTTTGGGAGTCTCATATCGGGCATGCGAACAATGTGACCCGTCCATCGGAGCTGATCGAGCGCGGTCAAAGCTTCGATGCTGGGGATGTTGGCCTGAGCAAGAACACTGACATTGGTGCATCTATCCTGCCAATGGATTTGCAGGATCTTGCAGAGGCAGCGTTGTTGATACCTCTCCAGTGCTTTGAGGTGCCTGCTATACATGGTCCATGTCTCTGAGGCATACAGCACGGTGGGTATCACTGCTGCTCTGTAGACCATGAGCTTAGTGCCGGGTTTGAGGTCCTGGTCTTCAAACACTCTCTTCCTCAGGCGACCGAAGGCTGCACTGGCACACTGAAGGCGGTGTTGGACTTCGTCATCAATTACAAGAGAAATGCAGGGAACAGCACCAACCGCTGTACATGGCCTTCTTTGACCTCACAAAGGCCTTCGACATTGTCAACCGTGAGGGATTATGGAGTGTCCTCCTCAAATTCGGCTGCCCTCAAAAGTTTGTCACCATCCTCCGCCTGCTTCACGACATGCAAGCCGTGATCCTGACCAATGGTTACACGTACGAACCGGGGTCAAGCAAGGCTGCGTCATCGCACCAACGCTCTTCTCGATTTTCCTTGCTGCAATGCTCCATCTCACCCTCAGTAAGCTCCCCGCTGGAGTGGAGCTAATTTACAGAACAAACGGGAAACTGTTCAACCTCTGTCGCCTCCAATCCAGATCCAAGGTCATCCCATCCTCTGTCGTCGAATTACAGTATGCAGACGATGCTTGCGTCTGCGCTCACTCGGAGGTCAAACTCTAAACCATCATCAACACCTTCACCGAAGCGTACGAGAGCATGGGCCTTACACTAAACATCCATAAGACAAAGGTCCTCTACCAACCTGCCCCTGCCACACAGTACTGCCCCCCGATTATCAAAATCCACAACAAGGCCTTGGACAATGTGGACCACTTTCCATACCTTGGGAGCCTACTGTCAACACTCCTTGACTTAAGGCACACTCATTACTGGAGTGGTGATTCCTGACCCATGCCCCACAGGATTGGTGAATTTACACTATATTTCCATGGGCAACAGCAGCCTTCCCGTGCCTCATGCAAGTGGCCATTCTTCCTGTGTGAGTTTTGACTATGAGGGACAGCAGGCTATTTGACTAAGTCAGACATCACAGCTGAATTCAATCCTGCCCTTGTCCAACATCCAAGCATCTGCTTTTTCCAGCAAGGGAGGAGAGGGTCTCTGGATGGTGACCCTGCCTGTTTCGCCCCTCTCTAATCCAGGGGTGCTGTGACCAATTCCAGCATCCCTACAACTGACCTGGTTGAAATTAGCCAACAGCACAGAACCATTACATTTAATAACACCTTGTAGCAATACTAGCTTTACTAAGAAGAAATACATCAGTACATTGATCACTTAATGTGCCAAATGACAACTGATGGCAATTAAAAAAAAAAACCCTGATGTGTATGCAGATGTTGGGTGAGGATAGGATTGGGTCCACAGTGATACCATCAGGGTCGAATCATCTACTGACACTCATATGAATAATGAACACTTGGGGGACCTCGCCACAATGCCGCAACTGAGTACTGGGGAGGGCCCGTGGAACCAAACCCCAGAAACCAATGCCTCAGGATTGGGAAGGAAAACACCTGGAGAGAAAAATAACAAGCAGAAATACAACGCTGCAACAAAACAGAAACTGCTGCAAACACACAGCAAGTCAGTCAACATCCGTGGGAAGAACAGATAAATTGATGTCCCAGGTGAGACCTTTCTTCAAAAAGCTACTCTTTATGAGGGACGAGAGCGATTCCTCGGGTAAAATGCCTTAAACCTCCCCGAGGTTGTACCCTCCTCCCACCAACTGTATAAGGTCTCGGGTGTCACACCGTAACCATCATTCCTGAAGGAAAACAGAAATTTTCGGCAGCTGGTTTTTTAAGGCGTTTAAACAAAAACCAACAGACTGTGTCGACCGACAGCTAGTCAAGTTTCCCCCAATTAACTTTGACAAGAGCCTCGCTTGAATCTTTCATGAGCAGAAGGAAATTTTAGTTTGTTTTAACTGTGGGCAGCTTTGTCGATGAGCAGGTTGTTTGTGTTGTGATGAATTATTGCTGAGGTTTCCCTCCCTCCTTCTGTCTCCACTCCCTCCAGTTTGTACTGATTAGACCGCAGCTTAAAGCACAAGAGAAATTTTATGAACAGGGAAAGGCCATTAGGCACAAGAAGCTCATCCCTTTTTCTGAGATCAAGGCCATTCTTGCCATTGGAGAGTCTGGGGCTGATTACGCAGAAGCTTAAACAATGGCACAAAGATTTCCTCTGGTACTTCCAGTGAAACTGCAGGCGCACTAATTTAGAACACGCTTATTTACCATGCCATTGCTTGCGGTGACAGAAACCATCCCCACACATCCCTCAATCCCTTCTCCCTGCAGAAATGCAGCCAATTGTCTCCTGAATCCATTCTGATTGCCCAATTCAATGGTAACTTATTCTGCATCTCTTACCCTGAATTCCCATCTTACTGACCTCCTGCTATCGCCTTCTTTGGCTTGGGATTCATTTCTTCCTTACACAACTGTGTAGCACCTGGGGATGTTTTCCTGTGCTAATGGTATTACATAATTGAAAGTTGTTGTTCCTAATTGTTAGCCTGTGTTCCCTGATTTTTAAACCTTTGGTCACAGTGTACAATTTGCCTGTATCAATTTTCTCAGTTCCTTTTGTCTGCATACTTGGAAGAGGATGGCGAAAGCTCTCCTTCTTTCTCTCTCTCTCTCTCTCTCTCGCTCTTTGTTTTTTCCTAAACCTGATCAGTTGTCAGTTAATTATCTACTCTAGTGGAAACAAGTAACACAACACGGATGGCTCTTCAAAGAGTTTCAGAATTTGCACCGGCTGCTTTCAATTAACTGCTACAGCTGTGAAACCGTATCCTGACTCTCCTGTGCGTGGCTGGCGTGTGAGAGTGAGCCCAGCCCCATTCCTTTAATACTCTGTGCCGGAGGTCATTACATTGCAGTTGGCTTTTCCTCTTCCGAAGGTGTTGATTTGTGCAGGGTACCAGTCATACTCAGGTCACTCACCTAAGTGGCCATTTTTCATGCATGAGCCTAGACAATGTGTGGCGATGCGCTATTTGACCATGGAGGGCACCATAATCAAGCCTGAACTTGTCCTTATCCAACATCTATACAGGCCCAACTCCAGCAGGAGTTACTGGATAATGATTAGGAACAGTAATTCGTTCATTTTTCCCAACTCCGGCCAAGCAGTACTAAGGATGTAGCATCCGCTATAACTTACATATAGAGTGTGCTTTGCCCTATAATATTTACAGCGTCTGCCATTATAATAAATAATGTATAATATTTTAAACTATAATATATATGAGTTCAGCTACTCCTTATACTATATACAAGGTCTGCTATTCTCTTAAATATATACAGCACAGTTTGCTATTCTGTGTAATGTATACAGGATCTATTATTCTTATGATATAAAGAAGATCTACTATTCGTCTGCTACCTCCTATAGTATATACATGATCTATGCTTCCCATATAATAATACATACAGGACTGACTATCGTCTAATAGATACAGGCTGGGACTTGAAAAGAGAAGGCTGAGACCTAATAGAGGTCTTTAAAATCATGAAAGATTTCAATAGAGTAGACACAGAGAGAGTGTTTCCACTTGTGGGGAAGAGCAAAACTAAAGGCCATCAATATAAGATAGTCACCAAGAAATCAAATAGGGAATTCAGAAGAAACTTCTTTACCCAGAGAGTGGTGAGAATGTGGAACTCGCTACCACAGGGAGTGGGTGAAGCAAATTATATAGATGCATTTAAGGGGAAGCTAGATAAGCATATTAGGGAGAAGGGAATAGAGGGTTATGCTGATAATATTAGATGACGAAAGACGGGTGGAGCATAAATGCCTGCATGGACTTTTTGGGCTGAATGGCCTGTTTTGGTGCTGTATATCCTGTGTAATCCTATGTAATGTAATATAGAGGGTCTACTATCCCTCTGTATACTCTGCATCTGACCTATGCTGCACCTGACATGATGATGATTGAGAGGAAGCTTTACCCTCTAGCTTGAGAGTACAAATTGGTAATACTGGATGACGTAAGAAAACTACTAGGCACTTGGTCTAAGCATTAAACAAAACTTTAATCAACTGTTTTACAACATGGAGGTCGTATTATTTCATAAGCCTTTCTTTCATGAATGACTGATTCATGTCACAGGATGTATAGGTTGGAGAAGTACTGCACCAGTCCTTCAAAGATGTTAAACCGAGGCCCCGTCTGTCCTCTCTGATGGACGTAAAGGAGCTCACAGCACTATTTGAAGAAGAGCAGGGGAGCTATCCCCAGTGTCTTGGCCAATATTTATCCCTCAACCAACGTCACTAAAACAGCTTAGCTGGTCAGTATTTCATTGCTGTTTGTAGGATCTTGCTGTGCACAATTGGCTGCCGCGTTTCCTACATTTCAACAATGACTACACTTCAAAAAGTAATTCATTGGCTGCAAAGCACTTTGGGACGTACTAAGGTAATGAAAGGCGCTATATAAATGCAAGTTCCTTCTTTGCATTGCCAACCATGATATGAGGGGTTTACATTTTCCTCTTCATTACCTGGGTTGTAATCAAGTGGAACGTATATAAAGTCCATCCTGTCTTCATCACATTGATGTCAAGTTAACGAAAATCAGGCAGGATACTACAATGGGTGAGCCATCTGCTCCTCCGGATTACCACCCAGGCGGCAAAGATGAAAATTTACCCCCATTACTTTGCTGAGTACAAGAGTCTCCTCCAGTTTTTTTCAGTTTATTGTTCGCAACCTTGGTGTCATATTTGACCCTGAAATGAGCTTCCGACCACATATCCGCAGCATAACAAAGACCGTCTACTTCCACCTCCGTAATATCGCCCGTCTCTGCCCTTGCCTCAGCTCATCCGCTGCTGAAACCCTTATCCATGCCTTTGTTACCTCTAGACTTGACTATTCCAACGCACTCCTGGCTGGCCTCCCACATTCCACCCTACGTAAACTTGAGGTCATCCAAAACTCGACTGGCCATGATCCTAACTCGCACCAAGTCCCGTTCACCCATCACCCCTGTGCTTGCCCACCTACATTGGCTCCCGGTTAAGCAGCGCCTCGATTTCAAAATTCTCATCCTTGTTTTCAAATCACCTCCATGGCCTCGCCCTTTCCTATCTCTGTAATCTCCTTCAGCCCCACAACCCCCCGAGATATCTGCGCTCCTCAAATTCTGCCCTCTTGAGGATCCCTGCTTATAATCGCTCAAACTTTGGCGGCCATGCCTTCTGTTGCCTAGGCCCAAGGTTTGGAATTCCCTGCCTAAACCTCTCCATCTCACTACCTCTCTTTCCTCCTTTAAGACACTCCTTAAAACCTACCTCTTTGACCAAGCTTTTTGTCACCTGCCCTAATTTATCTTTATGTGGCTCGGTGTCAAATTTTTTGCCTTATAATGCTCCTGTGAAGCACCTTGGGACGTTTTACTATGTTAAAGGCGCTATTGTGGCGACATGCCACCATTGGACATAATCCGCTCACGGCGGCACGGACAGTTTACGCAGGCGCACTGCCGGCAGCAGCCGCCCTCAGCCGTGGGCCCTTTCCTCCGGCAGCTTGTTTCCCGTAGGGACAGGCTGCCGGGAGCACTTCCTGTCTGGGGAGTATTTAAGTGGTTGTGCGGGCTTTTTAAGCACTTGTTTTGCCATGATGTAAATTAAAGCAGTTGTGTTCCATCAACTCTGGTCTCGACTCCCATGTTTGCCGCGGTATCTCAACACTGGTGACCCCGACGCTCAGGGCGAATCCTAAGCTAGCATGGCGGATACAAACGCAGTCACGGTTAAACTACCGGACTTTTGGGAGAACCTGGCCGAGGCCTGGTTCGTTCAAGCCGAGTCCAGATTCCGGCTGAGAAGCATTACAGTCGACGCCATGAAGTACGACTACCTCGTCGCCTCTCTCACCTGCACCACAGTCCCTAAGGTTTGGGCAGCGCTGCAGGATCCACCAGAGGAAGGCAAGTACGAACATCTGAAGGCCGCGCTCCTTAAAAAATTTCAGGCGTCCTCCTACCAGCGCAACTGCCAACTCCTCGACCTTCCAGGCCTTGGTGACGCTTCACCATCAGACCTGCTTTCCCACATGCTGTCCCTCTCGGATGACAAAAAACCCGGCGCCCTCTTTCGCACGCTTTTCATTCGGCAGCTCCCCGCCAGCATCCGCCCGCTCATTGTGGAGTCTGGCTCCATGGACCTGAACGAGATAGCCGAAAAGGCCGACCGGCTGCTCTCCGTGCAGACCGCCCGCGACGTCGCGCCCGACCTCATGGCAACGACCACGCGGTCCCCCCGGCTCACTAGGCCCAACCGCCCTTCCACGCCGGGTCACTGCTACTACCACACCCGTTTTGGCACTAGGGCCCAACGCTGCATGCCACCGTGCACTTTCAAACCCCTCCCCGCACCGGCCCCCACGATGGCCGTGGGGCAAAAGGGGCCCTTACTGTACATCATCAACGACAGCACCAACCGCCGATTCCTGAGCGACACAGGGGCCCAGCACAGCATCACCCCCGCCTCCGCCCTCGAAATCCAACGCGGTGCACGGGGTGTTACGCTGGCTGCAGCCAATGGCTCTGACATCCGCACATACGGCACCCGCATGGTCACGCTCAACCTCGCAGGCCGCCGCTACCGCTGGGAGTTCCTCACAGCCAAGGTCCTCTGCCCACTCATCGGCGCCGACTTCCTATGCGCCCACGGCCTCCTTGTCGACATTCCGAGGCACCGCCTCGTCGACATCAACACTATGGCCCCCATCCCTGGCGCAGTCACCCCGGCCCGTTCGGCCGGCCTGACGACCTACTGCCTCGCCAGAGCCATGGACGACTACTCGGCACTACTAGCCGAGTTTCCCGCCCTCACTAACCCGACCTTTTCGGCCAAAGCCGCCAAACACGGTGTGCAGCACTATATCCCCACCACCGGCCCCCCGGTCGCTGCCCACGCCCGCAGACTCGACCTGGCCAAGCTGGAAATCGCATGGGCCGAGTTCACCACCATGGAGCAACTCGGCATCATCCGCCGCTCCAGCAGCCCTTGGGCCTCGCCCCTCCACATCGCCCCCAAGCCCGGCGGAGGCTGGCGCCCCTGCGGGGACTACCGCCGCCTCAACGATGCCACCACCCCCGACCGATACCCGGTGCTGCACATTCAGGACTTCTCGGCCTGATTGGCCGGACGAACCGTTTTCTCCAAGGTCGACCTGGTGCGCGGTTACCACCAAGTCCCCATACACCCCCCGGACATCCCCAAAACGGCCGTCATCACCCCATTCGGCCTGTTCGAGTTCCTGAGGATGCCCTTCGGCCTCAAGAATGCAGCCCAGGCTTTTCAGCGCCTGATGGACTCGGTCCTGCGGGACCTGAACTTTCTATTCGTCTATCTAGACGACATTCTCATGGCCAGCTCCTCCAAACAGGAACACCTCGAACACCTTCGCATCCTGTTCGGGCGCTTAGCCCAACACGGGCTTATCCTCAGCCCGGCGAAGTGCCAATTCGGCCTAGCCGAGATCGATTTTCTCGGCCACCACATCACTCCTGTTGGGGCCGTCCCCCTGCCCAACAAGTTGCAGGCCGTCCAGCAATTCCCCCGCCCTAAAACCATCAAGGGCCTCCAGGAGTTCCTCGGGATGGTGAACTTTTACAACAGGTTCATCCCCAGAGCTGCAGCCCTCATGAAGCCCCTATACAATTCCCTCCGAGGTAAATCTGGCAAGATTGCCGTAGCCTGGACCGCTGACACGTCAGCTGCCTTCGACGCCACCAAAAATGCGCTCGCCGACACCACCCTGCTCGCGCACCCGAGGGCTGATGCCCGGGTCGCGCTCACCACCGACGCCTCCGACCATGCGGTCAGAGCCGTGTTCGAGCAGTGGGTCAATGGCACGTGGCAGCCACTTGCCTTCTACAGCCGCCAACTGCACCCCCCGGAGGTCAAATACTCTACTTTCGACCGCGAGCTCCTCGCGCTCCACCTGTCGGTCCGCCATTTCAGGTTCCTCCTGGAGGGCCGCCCCTTTACCGCATACGTGGACCACAAGCCGCTCACATACGCGATGGCGAAGAACACCGACCCCTGGTCCACTAGGCAGCAACGCCAGCTCGCGGCCGTGTCCGAGTTTACCACGGACATCCAGCACGTCTCCGGTAGAGACAGCATTGTCGCCGACTGCCTTTCCCGTCCTGCCATCTGCGCGAATCACCTAGCGGTCGACTACGCGCAACTAGCAGCGGCCCAGCTCACGGACCCAGACCTCCTCTCGGTGGCTACCAGCCTGCCAGGGCTACGTCTAGCCAAGGTCGCGCACGGGCCCGAAGCCACGGCAGTCACTTGCGACGTCTCACTCGGCCAACCCAGGCCGGTCGTCCCTGCAACCTGGCGCCGCCGCATCTTCGACGCGCTCCACAGGCTCTCCCATCCGGGTTCCCGCGCATCCGTTAAACTCCTCGCCCAGCGCTTCGTCTGGCGCGGCCTCAGCAAAGATGTTTGGACTTGGGCCAACTCCTGCCTCGCCTGCCAACGGGCTAAGGTGCAGCTGCACACAAAAGCACCCCTGGGAGACTTCGAGGTACCCAGCCGCCGCTTCGACCATGTACACGTCGACATCGTCGGTCCTCTGCCGCCATCGCAAGGCCAAACTTATCTTCTCACGATGGTCGACCGCTACACACGCTGGCCTGAGGCAGTGCCGCTGACCTCCACCACCACAGCCGACATCGCCAGGGCGTTCGTTAACACCTGGGTCGCGAGGTTCGGCGTACCGGCCGACATAACCTCTGACAGAGGCGCCCAGTTCACCTCCGAACTCTGGACGGCCACAGCACGCAACCTCGGGGTGACGCTCCACCGAACCACGGCGTACCACCGCAGGCCAATGGGCTGTGTGAATGCTTCCACAGGTCACTCAAGGCCTCACTTCGCGCCAGCCTGCAGGACAGTACCTGGACTGACCGCCTACCGTGGGTGCTACTAGGCCTACGTACCGCGGTCAAGGAAGACCTCCAGTCCTCAGCAGCGGAGTTAGTCTACGGACAACCGCTGCGCGTACCAGGCGAATTCCTTCTGGAGGCTACCACGCCTTGGTCGGCTGAACAGCAGCGGCTCAACTCTTTCTCTTCCGCTCAACAGTTCGCCCCACTTCCGGTCAACCGACACGGCGAACTCGCACCTTATGTCCCGCCAAACTTACAGCAGGCACGCTTCGTCTTTGTGCGACACGACGCACACCGCGGACCCCTGCGACCCCTGTACGACGGACCGTACGAGGTACTACAAACCGGGGACAAGGTCTTCAAGCTGCGACTCGGCGACAGGGTCGAAACGGTCTCCATCGACCGACTCAAACCAGCACACACAGAACCAGGGGAACAGGTCCCCGTGGCCCGACCTCCAACTAGAGGCCGTCCCACCAGCAAGCTAGCACAGCCGGCGGCGAACCGCCCGGCCCTACCAACTAGACCGGCGGCCACTCAGAGCCACTCCGGCAGAACCATTAGACCACCGTCACAACTCGTCTACTCCTCCTAAGCGGATTCTGGGGGGAGCTCTGTGGCGACATGCCACCATTGGACATAATCCGCTCACGGTGGCACGGACAGTTTACGCAGGCGCACTGCCGGCAGCAGCCGCCCCCAGCCGTGGGCCCTTTCCTCCGGCAGCTTGTTTCCCGTAGGGACAGGCTGCCGGGAGCACTTCCTGTCTGGGGAGTATTTAAGTGGTTGCGCGGGCTTTTTAAGCACTCATTTTGCCATGATGTAAATTAAAGCAGTTGTGTTCCATCAACTCTGGTCTCGACTCACACGTTTGCCGCAGTATCTCAACACTATATAAATATAAGTTGTTGTTGTTTTCAAATGACATTAAAAGTATGATGATCTCAAAATTATCTCCACAACTCCTGGATTGCGTGTGCAGTATAAATGACACAAATCTTCTGCACATTGCTATTCACCACCTAGTGTTTCTTTCACTATAGTAAGAAAGAAGAAAAGCTTGCATTTATATAGCACTGTTCATGACCCCAGAATGTCCCAAAGCACCTTACAGCCAATTAAGTTCTTTTGAAGTGTAGTCTCTGCTGTAATGTAGGAAATGCAGCAGCCAGTTTGCACACAGTGAGGTCCACCAAACAGCAATGTGATAATAACCAGATAATTTGTTTTAGTGATGCTGGTTGACGGATAAATCTTGGCCAGGACACCAGGTGAACCCCCCTACTCTTCTTCAAATAGTGCCGAGGACTCTTTTAAATCCACCTGAGAGGGCAGACAGGGCCTCGGTTTAATGTCTCATCCAAAAGTCAGCACCTTCGACAGTGCAACACTCCCTCAGCACTCCATTGGCGTGTCAGCCTAGATTTCTGGAGTGGGACTTGAACCCATGACCATACTGAATCAGAAGCGAGAATGGTACCCACTGAGCTAGGGCTGACACTTCAATTGTCTGCCCAGCCGGGAGAGTTTGGAATAATTAGAATAAAATAAAGCTCCCCTAGTCTGATCGCCTGCCTCAGATCAGATGCTGCCAGCCTGGACAGCTTTTATTTTGGATTTGAGCTCATTCCTTTTGTGTGATTCAGATCTGCATTGATTTTCCTTCCAGAACCCAATACATCTCTGATGGAGCTTTCATGTTTCACAGTGAGCAACTCCCAGAAGATACTGTCCTCATCATCTTCTGACAACGCAGAGAAAAGAAGTTGTATTAGAGCAGCCAGTATATATACAACATGGCCTTTGTTTGACTGGGAGATGAAAACCACACTTTTAAGACGATTGAACGTCTCATTCAGAAATCCTCTTCTCAGAAGGTTTACGTGTGGTGAAATAAACTGGAGTTTTATTCCTCCTTACTCAGACTGTTGAATAGTTTCTTTTTAATTATTTTACACCACGCCTGATTTGCTTTTCTATTGAAGTCAATGGCATACACACAACTACTCAAATATTGGGGAGCGTCCCACTCAAAGTTCACACACAAACTTTCCAGCAGAGGTCACTGATTTGTGTTCAGGAGCAGGAACCGTTGTTCCTCTCTCTGGCTCCAGTGCCTCTTACCACCATCTTGCCTCAAATCAGCTAACCCACAACACAGATGGAGCCTGGGATCTTCCTGCTTTGCATGTCTCTGTTCTCTACTGGGCAGTGCACTGGTCATGAGCTTGGTGATGAGGGTTCATTGAACCATTTAATCTGCTTGAAGGTTACAAACCCAGAATATTCACCTTTGATGCTTGTCAATGTTTGTTTACCTGTCTCATAGGAACTTTCTCTATCATTTTGTTTGCAACAGAAGCTTTATATCTTTTAAATCACACTTCCCTGCCTTTTCTCCATATCCTTTAATATCTTTAATTGATGACTAATTATCTATCTTCCTTTTAACCAGCAGTTGACTTGGCATCTCTGACCTTCTGGGTCGCTGTGTTCAACATTCTCACAACCTTTTGTGTGAATACAGTTTTCCTGGACTCAATTTTAACCAGCTAAATTTGAATCCTAAAATTATACCCCCTTGTTCTGGATTCCTATAATAGAGGGAAGAGTTGTTCCCTATCTACTCTACCAACTTCCTTCATTATTTAACCGCTTCCATTAGATTGCCCGTTAATGTTCTCAACTCCAGGGAATATTACCAAAGATTCTGCAGTCTCTCATCATAGCTGAGTCCCATGTATCATCCCTTTGTCCAAGGCCAGTGTATTCTTCCTAAGGTGGGGCACAAAGAATAGAACACATATTCCAAAATAAGGTCTTAGCTACTCTGTATAATTGGAGTCTCACTTCCCCTCCCTTATCCTACAACAGACTATTCCATTGATGATGTCATAAGTTGAACTTCAGCCATTCTTCTATCATTAAATTACATCATTAGGCAGAACTGGTCGCATGAACGTAACAGAGAACCTATGATTTGCAACAGTAAAATTTAAAGGAGCCAATTCAAATCGCCAGATTTAAATGCTGCGTCGCGTGCTTTCAACAGCGAGCGGCGGCTTACAGTGCAGCTAGGACCAACCTAAAAAAGGGTATCAGGACTGCCAAAAGGAAACAGACACTGCGGATAGAGGATCATTTCCACAACAACTCGGACCCCCGGCGCATGTGGCAAGGCATCCAGTCCATCACTGACTACAAGGGCAAAAACACCAGCCCCCCGGTTAGCGATGCCTCCCTTCCGGAGGAGCTTAACAACTTCTACGCTCGCTTCGACAGGGACAACAGGGAGCCGGCTACCAAAGCCTTGCCACCCCCGGAAGACCAGGTGCTCACTCTGTCGACCTCCGACGTAAGGGGTGTTCTACGCGGAGTGAACACACGAAAGGCTGCTGGACCGGATAGCATCCCTGGACGGGTACTCAAGGAATGTGCTGATCAGCTGGCTGATGTCTTCACCGCCATCTTCAATCTGTCATTGGCCCAGGCAGTAGTCCCTACATGCTACAAGACCGCTACCATTATTCCTGTGCCAAAACAAACGGCTGTGACGTGCCTGAACGACTATTGACCTGTCGCACTCACACCCATCGTAATGAAGTGTTTCGAGAGACTGGTCCTGGCTCACATCAAAGCCAGTGTTCCCGCCTCTCTTGACCAACACCAGTTTGCCTATCGTGCAAACAGATCAACGGAGGATGCAATCACAACTGCTCTACACTCTGCACTAAATCACTTAGATGGTAAAGAGACCTACATCAGAATGCTGTTCATAGACTACAGCTCAGCATTCAACAGTATCGTCCCCAACAAGCTGGCCACCAAACTCCAAACTCTTGGCCTGAACACTTCCCCCTGCAACTGGACCCTGGACTTCCTAACAAACAGACCCCAGTCTGTCAAATTAGGTAACCACACCTCCCCCCCCCCGACCCTGAACACGGGGGCCCCACAAGGATGTGTGCTGAGCCCCCTCCTCTACTCCCTCTTCACCCACGACTGTGTGGCTGTTCATGGTTCCAACACCATCATCAAGTTTGCGGATGATACCACGGTAGTAGGCCAGATCACCAACAACGATGAGTCAGCCTACAGGGAGGAGGTCCAGCATCTCGTGAAGTGGTGCGCCGATAACAACCTGGTCCTGAACATCAAGAAAACCAAAGAAATCATTGTGGACTTCAGGAAGTCTAAAGGCGGAAGTCACACCCCCATCCACATCAATGGGGCTGTGGTGGAAAGGGTGGACAGCTTTAAGTTCCTCGGAGTCCACATCACGGTAGGCCTCTCCTGGTCCCTCAATACCTCCTCTCTGGTGAAGAAGGTCCAGCAGCGCCTATATTTCCTAAGGAGGCTGAAAGGATGTAACCTGTCACCCCTGATCCTGTCTAACTTTTACCGCTGCACAATAGAGAGCATCCTGACAAACTGTATCACAGTATGGTATGGCAGCTGTAGCTACTATGACCGGAAAGCCCTGCAGCGGGTAGTCAAAACTGCCCAACGCATTACCGGCACCTGGCTACCGACCATAGAGCACATATACCAGAAACGCTGTTTACGGAGGTCACGGTCCATCATCAAAGACCCTACCCACCCCAGCCACAGTCTGTTCGCCCTCCTGCCATCTGGGAGACGCTACAGATGCATTCGCACCCGAACGACCAGATTTAGGAACAGCTTCTTTCCCAGGGCTGTCATCCTACTGAACTCCACAAATAACCTCTAAAGCCTGCACATCTGCCAATGCACTTTATTGTGGTTATGCTTATGTTAATGTATTACAAGCCAAAAGTATGTTGAATGTTTAAATGTCTTAATCTAAATGTACACTCTCGGGAGCCGCAAGCCTACATTTCGTTGTACTGCACTTGTGCACTAACAATGACAATAAAGTTGATTATGATTATGATGATTATGATTATGAAGCTAGGTGAATTGACGGCACAAATAGAAATAAATGGGTGTGATCTGATAGCCATTACAGAGAAGTGGTTGTAAGGTGACCAAGGCTGGCAACTGAATATTCAGGGGTATTTGACATTTCAGAAGGATAGGCAGAAAGGAAAAGAAGGTGGGGTACCTCTGTTAATAAAGGATGAGATCAGTACGGTAGTGAGAAATGAACTTGGCTCAGAAGATCAAGATGTAGAATCAGTTTGGGTGGAGATAAGAAATAGTAAGGGAAAGAATCACTGGTGGGAGTAGTCTATAGACCCCTAACAGTAGCTACACTGTAGGACAAAGTATAAATCAAGAAATAATGGGGGCCTATAAGAAAGGTACTGCAATAATCATGGGCGATTTGATTTGATTTGATTTTGAAATACAATAAGCTTTCTTAATTGATCCATTGTCTCTTGGAATTCAGGGAAATGTACTGTTAGATTAAGGGCAGAATAAGATTGTAAAGACCAAAAAAAAAATGGATATTGCAGTTTACTATTAATATGTTGTGGCAATTGTTTCATTCTGTTGTGCTGTGTAAAGGACAGCTCTCCTATGTGAGCAGACATTTACAGTGTACCATTAGGCTGCTGTACTCAATAATTTAGGTTCTATTTTTGATGGATCATGGCAGCTAAAGTGCCCTCAAATCAGACCAATGATGCTCTTGTTGGGTGACTCAATTGTTGTCTCTCTCGTAGAAATGTAACACAACTCTGAATGGGCTCGCCCGGACCCAAGTGTAACTTATACGTTGGGTCAATGAAAAATGGGTCAGAAGGGGAGTGGCTATTTTTGTTAACATATGTGGAAATTAAAAAATAGGAAAATACCTAGAAGTTACAAGATGGAAACAAGCGGCATTCGGTCCAACTGGTCCGTGTGGGCATTTACCCTCCACTCAAGCAAATAGTTCTAATCACATTTACTCTGAAACCCTCTAACCCAAAAAGCTGTTAAGGCTAGTTCAATTGAAAATGTCAACATTGAGATTGATAGATTTTTGTTAGGTAAGGGTATTAAGAGATATGGAACCAAGGCGGGTAAATGACGTTAAGATACAGATCAGCGATGATCTAATTGAATGGCGGAACAGGCTTGAGGGGCTCAATGACCTCCTCCTGTTCCTATGTTCCTCTGTTCCTACTCACCCTGCTTATGTATCCCTTAAATTCCTTTTCCTTCATTCACCTATACAAACTAATGTTGAAAAAGACTGGGAAATTTTTCGGAGCTGTTTCTGATCCACCGCCATTACTACATTGGAAACTCCGTTTCCCCACAACAAAGTAATGCCAGTAGAGCAGGAGCAGCTCTGAGGAATTTCCTGGCTATAGTTTCTGCCTCAATCATAACCCTGGAAGTAAATTCCACAGTGTCACAACTCTCTGTGTGAAGGAGTTTCTCCTGGCCTCTGTTTTAAATCTCTTTACATTTAATCTTGTATCTATGGCTCCTCATTCTTGACCCGTCAACTACTGGAAACAGTCTCCTTCTATCTACCCTGTCCCATCCTTTCAGAATTTTTAACACATCTATCAAATTGCACTGTAATCTACATTGTTATAATGTAAAAAGACACAATTTTTCAAGTCTTTTTCTATAGACTTAGAGGTTGAAATTGCACTGTGCAGTATAATGAACAAACGTATTAACATGTGTGACACTCCTTTGCTACTTTACCCCAGGAATGAGACGACATTCTAGTTGTTGTCTTACGCCCCAGGACTGAGACAATTAGAATGTTGTTGTCTCACTCTTGGAGATTCCACTATATCACCATATGTAATTGCTGAGGCAGCTTCAGCGTCTCTGATGATTTTACGTTGGACTTAAACCCTGGATGTCTGCTGGACTCATTAAAGGAATGTCACTCAGTACAATGCTGTAATGGGAAAGAGCTCAGGGGCTAATGAATTGAACTGATGTATCAATAGACAATGATATTAGACTCCATGGGCTGGCAATTTGGGCACTTAACCGCCATCCGGTATTGCCCGTTTTGTGAATAAAAATGGCGGCTGCCTCACTTCCGCCCACCTCTAGTGTGGGACTCGCCAGCTGCCATTTTGGTGAGGGCTGATGTGCCTCAATAATTCCGAGACTCGATGTTAGTGAAACAAAACAAGGCTTTTATTAACTTAGAAGTTAACACGCAGTGGAGAGAGGTATCTTCCATCTGGAGGTCTGCAGTACTGGATATGAGGCCAGACTGAGCTTGCTTACATAGGGGCCAGGTATGGGCGGAGCCCTACACACAATACATTACAATATACAATACAATGGTGAGGAGACGGAACTGAGGTAAGGGAACTGAAACCTGAAACCAACCACAGTCACAGGCAGTGATGAATGGAATATTTCATCACATTCACCCCTTCTATAGATTTAGTCTGCTCGAGGGTTTGATAGTCCTCTGCGACCGACGTGGCTGTTGTGGTGTCGCGGGTGTCGGCTGGGTGTCCCCGGTGGCCTCCTGGGTCTCTGCCGGGGGTGCCGCCAGGGTTGTTGAAGGGGTAGTTGGTGGGGGTGCCGTTGGTCGATGTTCTTCCGGGGGTGATGAAAGAGTAGTGGGTGGGTAAGAGTTGCTGTGATCGTTGTTGTTGCTATTGCCGTGGTTGTTGTCGTTACCGGCTGGGGCGATGTCTTTTATGGACACGGTGTCCTCCCTTCCGTCGGCGTGCCGGACATACGTGTATTGGGGGTTGGCGTGGAGTAGGTGCACTGGCTCCACAAGAGGGTCCGTCTTGTGGCCCCTCACATGCCTTCGCACGAATACCGGACCTGGGGTGGAGAGCCATGACGGCATGGATACGCCTGAGGTGGATTTCCGGGGAAAGACAAACATTCGTTCATGAGGCGTGGCATTAGTGGCAGTACACAATAGCGACCGTATCGAATGGAGCACATCTGAGAGGACTTCCTGCCAGCGGGAGATAGGGAGGCCCTTGGTCCTTAGAGCTAGAGTGACTGCTTTCCATACTGTCCCGTTCTCTCGCTCCACTTGACCGTTACCCCGGGGGTTGTAGCTGGTGGTACGGCTCGTGGCGATCCCCCTGGACAGCATGTACTGGCGTAGCTCTTCACTCATGAAGGACGCCCCCCTATCCGTATGGATATAGCTCGGCATACCGAACAGGCAGAACAGGCTGTTGAGGCATTTAATGACCGTGGCGCTGGTCATGTCTGGGCAGGGGAAGGCGAATGGGAAACGGGAGTATTCGTCCACAATGTTCAGGAAGTAAACATTGCGGTCGACTGACGGGAGGGGGCCCTTGAAATCTAAGCTGAGCCGCTCAAAGGGCCGTGTAGCTTTGATTAAGTGGGCTCTATCTGGGCGGTAGAACCGAGGCTTGCACTCAGCGCAAGTGCGGCAGTTCCTGGTCAGAGACCGAACTTCCTCAATCGAGTAGGGTAAGTTACGGGACTTTATGAAGTAGAACAGCCGCGTGACCCCTGGGTGGCAGAGGTCGTTGTGGAGGGTCTGTAGCCGATCCCCGGTGGCGCTGGCACACATCCCTCGTGAGAGGGCGTCAGGGGATTCGTTAAGGGCCCCTGGCCGGTAAATGATGTCATACTCGCAGGTGGAGAGCTCGATCCGCCACCTAAGAATCTTATCATTTTTAATCTTCCCCCTCTGTTTATTATTGAACATAAACGCTACCGACCGCTGGTCGGTAAGTAGGGTGAAGCGTTTGCCGGCTAGGTAGTGGCGCCAGTGGCGCACTGCCTCCACGATGGCTTGGGCCTCCTTTTCTACGGAGGAGTGTCTGATCTCGGGCCCTTGGAGGGTCCTTGAGAAGAAAGCTACGGGCCGCCCCGCCTGGTTGAGGGTGGCCGCCAAGGCAAAGTCAGACGCATCACTTTCCACTTGAAAGGGAGTGTTCTCGTCCACTGCCTGTAGCGTGGCCCGCTCAATATCCTGCTTAATGCTTTTGAAGGCGGCGTGGGCCTCAGCAGAGAGCGGAAAAGAGGATGCTTCCAAGAGGGGGCGGGCTTTGTCGGAGTAGTTGGGGACCCATTGGGAATAATAAGAAAATAACCCCAGGCACCTTTTCAGGGCTTTGGGAGTGTTGGGCGAGGGGCAGCTCCCGTAGGGGGCGCAATCGGTCGGGGTCTGGTCCGATTTCCCCATTCTCCACCACGCTGCCTAGTATGCAGAGACGCGTGGTGTTGAAAACGCACTTGTCCTCGTTGTAGGTGAGGTTGAGTTTTTGTGCGGTTTCCAGGAACCTCTCGAGGTTCGAGTCGTGATCCTGCTGGTTGTGACCGCAGATGGTGACGTTGTCGAGGTAGGGGAAGGTTGCCTGCAAGTGGTGGTCATCGACCATGCGGTCCATCTCCCTCTGGAAGACCGAGACCCCATTCGTCACCCCAAAGGGGACTCTGAGGAATTGGTAGAGGCGTCCGTTCGCCTCGAAGGCGGTGTACGGGCGGTCCTCTGGTCTGATAGGGAGCTGGTGGTACGCTGACTTGAGGTCGATGGTGGAGAACACCCGGTATTGGGCGATTTGGTTCACCATTTCTGATATGCGGGGTAGCGGGTAGGCGTCTAGTTGGGTGTACCTGTTGATCATTTGGCTATAGTCGATCACCATCCATTTCCTCTCGCTATCCCTTACCACTACCACTTGGGCGCGCCACGGGCTGTTGCTGCATTCAATAATGCGCTCTTTCAGGAGCCTGCCTACCTCGGTCGCGATAAACCGCCTGTCCTCCCAGCTGTACCTCCTGCTTTTGGTCGCTATTGGCCGGCAGTTAGGGGTAAGGTTCGCGAATAGTGAAGGCGGCTTTACCTTCAGGGTAGCCAGACCGCACACTGTGAGGGGCGGCTGGGACCCACCGTACTTGAGCGTGATGCTTTGGTGGTTGCACTGGAAATCCAGGCCCAAGATCACGCTCGCACATAGATTCTTCATGATTAATACTTTAAAATTATCGTATACAGTTCCGTTAACGGACAATTGTACCGTGCAGTAACCCAGAATGGTCGATGTCTGGGTTTTATCAGCCATAGAGATGGTACCCTGAGTAGGGACCACCTTTAGGGAGAGTTGTTGTGCCAATTCAGGGTGGATAAAACTCTCTGTGCTTCCACTGTCAATTAAACATTTAACCCGGCACCCGTTTACCTCGATGTCCACCATTGATTTGGATAGCGGGTGCGGCCTGGTCTGGTCCACTGTGACCGATGCCACTGTAGGGCCCTGATCGAGACAAGATGGCGTCCACGCTGTCTGCTCATGAGATGGCGGACCCCACGAGGTCGGGCAAGATGGCGTCCAAGATGGCCGCTCCCACGGCGCACACGCGGCGGTGGCGGGTTTTCCGGCGGGGTTCCCTCTGCACACCTTCCCGAAGTGCCCCTTCTTACCGCACTTAAAGCAGGTGGTGCCTTTCGCCGGGCACAGGTTTCTGGTGTGCTTTGGCTGCCCGCAGAAGTAGCAGTTGGGTCCCCGACGCGTCGCGGCTGTCGTAGGGCTTCTGGGGGGAGAGCGGGGCCCCGACGGTGTCGGGCTGCCGGGCGGGGAAGATGCCTTCCAAGATGGCGGTGCCCTTGGTGCACACGTGGCGGCGTGGACGGCGCGGGCTGAAGAGTAGGCGTCCGAGTTTCTCTGGGCCACATCCAGGGATCGCGCGTTGTCCGCAGCCTGTTTCAGGTCCAATCCCGTTTTTTCCAGCAGTCTCTGCCGGATGTAAGTGGAGCTGAGGCCTGTGATAAAGGCATTGCGAACAAGCTCGTCAGTGTACACTGCGGCTTTTACATCTTGGCACTTGCAGTCTTTGCCAAGCATTTTCAGGGTGCCTAGGAACTCCTCCACCGATTCCCCAGGTCGCTGTGCGCGAGTAGCGAGCAGATGCCTAGCATACACCTCATTCGTAGGCTGCTGGTAATGCGCCTTTAAGATGTCGCAGGCGGCCAGGTACGTGTCGGCGTCTTGGATGAGGGGGTAAACCCGGTGGCTTACCCAATTCCGCAGAATTCCGAGTTTCATACTCGCAGCGTCCGTAGCGTCTTTGACGGCTGCGGAATTGTCCAGGAAGAATTCCATACACATAAACCAGTGTCCGAAGCATGCCGATGCGTACGAAGCATGCTGGTCCAAATCCAAACGTTCGGGTTTTAGGAGTTGATCCATTGTGTTGAAAAATAAGTTAATAAAATTGATGTGCCTCAATAATTCCGAGACTCGATGTTAGTTAAACAAAACAAGGCTTTTATTAACTTAGAAGGTAACACGCAGTGGAGAGAGGTATCTTCCATCTGGAGGTCTGCAGTACTGGATATGAGGCCAGACTGAGCTTGCTTACATAGGGGCCAGGTATGGGCGGAGCCCTACACACAATACATTACAATATACAATACAATGGTGAGGAGACGGAACTGAGGTAAGGGAACTGAAACCTGAAACCAACCACAGTCACAGGCAGTGATGAATGGAATATTTCATCACAAGGGCCATAGCGCTGCTGTTAGCTGCAGAAACGCGAGCGTGCAGCAGACCTACAGAGACGCTGTCAGTGCTACTTAAAGGGACACACACATCTTTCAGGTAAGTTTGCATTTAAGCTTTTGGACTGGATTTTTAATATTTTATTGCAGTAGTGGCTTGGTGCAATAGATGTTAAAAGTTTTTAAAGTGTGCAGGGAGTGCTGCTGGATGCATGCAAGGCCTCGGACATAAAGGAAGGCCTCTGAGAAGACAGAAAATGCTGGAAATACTCAGCAGGTCAGGCAGCACCGTGGAGAGAGAAACAGAGTTCACGTCTCAGGTTGAGATGCTGCCTGACCTGCTGAGTATTTATGGCATTTTCTGGTTTTGTTTCAGATTTCCAGCATCCACTGGCAGAGGGAAGAAGAAGACGCAGGAGAGGAAGAAGCAGAGAATGAGGAAGTAGAAGGAAGGATGCAACCAGACAGCCCCTTTCTGACTGGGATATCCGGGATGGAATCATCCACCTGCAGTACCAGTGACCACAACCCCAATTCCCCTTTCAACATTTGCCCCACACCTTACCTTCCCTCTGTTACTGACCATCATAGTGTCCTCTTAACCTCAATGCTGAAATAAAAGCCACCATAAAGCTTTCCAATCCAACTTTATACATCTATCCATCCAATATGACATCAAGAAACCAACTAATCACCCTTATGGATTTGCTTAGTGACTGTTTTGTTTGTACCTTTACCTATCCTATTGATGTCACACAGTGCTACCCCAGTGGCTGCAGAGGCTGACTTTCAGTGGGGGACACTGCAAATAGCCTTGCAGCTCGATGTTGAGGAGCTGGTGGCTGGGAGTGTGAAATTGAGTGACGGTGCTTCTTCTTCTTCTTCTTCTTCTTCACTCTCCTTGGTCAATCACTGGCTGGGCAGGCTGCATTTCTTGGGTGTCTGAAATGAGGAAGGCACAAGGGTGGAGTTGAGGTGAAGGGAGGGTGGGAAAGCAAGAGATGCATGAGAGAAGGAGGATAATGTATGAGGGTACCAGCATCTTGTATCTTTTCAGCCCTGCCATGGCCAAGGGCTCAGCCATGCCCCTGCCAAGAATGGCCAGCACCATCTCCTCCAAGGGGGTGAGATGAAGCTAGGAATGGGAGCTGTGCATCGTGTTTGGTACAGATTGTTGGTAGGTGAGTGATTGGGGGTGGAGGGTTGTACATTGAGCAGTGTGTGAGGCTGGTGGTGCAGTTGGTAGGAGATGGCTTTTGAAGATGCACTCACTGACCTTGACTACTGGTCTGAGGTCATGAAGCTTCATTGAGCACTGGAGCCAGGTCCTAGGGGCGACACTGCTGGCAGTGACGGCCTCGGTGATCTGGTCCCACATCCTTCTTTCTTGAGGGCATCCTGACCCCTATGGGTAGAGGACCTCTCTTGCAATGTTTACCCCCTGCACAAAGCTGGAGTTCTGCGTGCAAGACCCTGGGTGCCCCTTCCCTGGCTTGCTGAGCCATTTGTTTTAATGCCGAAGCACTTTTCCCATTTTTTAAATTCAACTTTATGAGCTGAAGACTGCCATTTAGGAATGCTTTTTAATGCTTAGTTTTTTCAGTAAAACAGTTGAGCTGTAAGTGCTAAAAACTGCCTATTTTTAAATAATTTTAATTTGTTTCCCTTTAAGACACTGCTTTAAAAAATGATAGGCTTGCTTTAAGAGAAGGCTATTCTTGCTCCAGGGGTGCTCTGGCCACGCTACATTGGGCCTCCTGCTGAGACTACCGCCTGAAAACCAGCCTTGCACAGTGAGTTTAGTGCTGCACCAATGTTAATTAGTCTGATGTACCAATGTAGACTGATTTGTGATCATAACCTCATAAGGCTCATAACCTTTCTCTGTCACAACCCCTCTTGTTTTTCTCTCTTATCAATTCTATTATGATCGGTGCTCCGCCTCTTCCTTCTGAACTCCAAATATTCCATCCTACGAGTGCATGGTCTGGAAGACTCTCAGTCTCCAATCTGATTCATTCTTTCCCAAGTGTTCAAAACTGCGAGAACTCCTTGGGGGTGAAATTTGTCTTGGGCAATTGTGCAAGACGGTCAGTAACACATCGGCAGCCCATTTTACACACGCCCAATTTTCTTTTGCATTGAATTCAGTCAAAAAGAAGATGAGGCGAAATGTAAAACAGGCTGCAGGTGTGCTGTCCCCCATTTTGCACATCTGCACAAAATTACTTTCATCCCCCTTTATCCTTCAGTCTTTCCTTCCTCTTATAATCTAACAGCTTTTAACACCTAAGCTTACTCTCACTTAACTATTACTTTTTGACTTATCCATCTCTTTTACTCTTTTCACTCTGGGTTATGTCCTCTACAGAAGCAATTCCCCTCCCCCAGCACCTGATACACGCTCCTCTGTCACAGTCTATTCTAATGTGCATTTTCACTGTACCAAGTGTTAGCGCTTTCTAACTGAGTCTGTATACTTTGCTCTGGGTAGCACTTTATGCTGTTCAGAACAGGATTCCCTGTAGTAAATGGTTATCTATTACATGAGTAAATTATTCTCAGTGTAAAATTGCTGCTATAATAATATTAATGAGTGCTGCACTGTCGGAGGTGCCGTCTTTCGGATAAGACATTAAACTGAGGCCCCGTCTGCCCTCTCAGGTGGGCCTACGGCACTATTTCGAAGAGGAGCAGGGGAATTCTCCCCAGTGTCCTGGCCACTATTTATTCCTCAACCAACATCACCAAAACACAGATTATCTGGTCATTTATTTCATTGTTGTTTGTGGGACGTTGCTGTGTGCAAATTGGCTGCCACGTTCCCTACACTACAACAGTGACTACATTTTAAAAAGTACTTCATTAGCTGTAAAGCACTTTGGGACATCCTGAGGTTGTGAAAGGCAGTATAAAAATGGGAGTTCTTTCTTTCTAGCAATAATAATGATACTTCCATTTGTATAACACCCTTCACTTCAAAACATGTCAGTGGGGCAGAAATTCGGATCGGGGGCTTGCCGCTCGTGCAAGCCCCCGATCTGCACTTACCCGACGCGCCTGCCGTTCACCTCCAGAGACGCCTGGAATTCCTTTTTGAAAGAGAAGAATCCCGGGCAGCGTCTGACGTCACGCCGCCCAGGTGTGCAGCCAGCGCGAAGCCTGGAGCGCGCTGTGCAACTGAGACACGCCCCTTGAGGCCTCAGTTTAATAGGACACGCCCCCAATGTTTCTCACAAGCTGCAAAGCATTTTTACATGCAGAGCAGCATTTCAAATAGGTTTTTGGTATTTTTATGAAGCTTTTGGTAACTTTTATAAACTTTTAAAAATGTTTACATTATTTTGAAGAATCTGAAGTAGTTTTAAACAGAATTAAAGCAATTTAAAGACTTTTAAAAGCCCTGAAAGAATTTTTTTCATTCCATTTATTTATTTAGCAACGTCGTTGTCATACGTGTCTTCACACTGTTCCCTTTGGGGAACTGTATGAAGTGGTGGAAGGATTTATGGCCGTGATTAACGCTCCTTCCGTGACCGTAACCATCTTTGTACCAGCCATTAGGGTGGTTAGTCCTATGGCGGGAGGGTTTTACGGGCTCCCACAAGCTATACGAGGAGGGGGGGCCACCCACACCCACGGACGCAAATATCCCACTGGATGTCAACCCAGAATTTAGAGCCGGAGCTCCGACTCCACTTGCCGGGACTGTCTGGAGCGGGGTTCGAAACCCTACCCCGTCTGGCCCAGCGACGGGGATCCTACCGCTACGCCAAAGGCCCACTCCGATTAGCAACGTGAAATGGCTGGAATGAGCACAATTCACGGCATTAAAAGAACTCACAATTGAACTGATGATGACCTCAGCAATTTCCTCAACGAGGTGGAGGCGCAGCGCCTACTCATCATTGGTAATGAGAAGTCCAAGGCGCCGCAAAAAGGACAGATGATAGCTTGGCCTTTCAAGTGGCAGCATAGGGCTCCAGTCACGGGGAGGGAAAAGGCGCAGGAAACGTATGGGTGTCACCTTTTGCGTGGAGTGGGCCTTTTGCGTAGCGGAAAGCATCCCCGCCGCTGGGCCAGAAGGAGTAGGGTTTCGAACCCTGCTCCAGACAGTCCCGGAAAGTGGAGTCAGAGCTCCAACTATAAATTCTGGGTGGACATCCAGCGGGATACTTGCGTCCGCGGGTGTGGGTGGCCCCCCCCCCTCAGATGGGTTGTGGGAGCCCGTAAAACCCTCATGCCATAGGACTAACCACCCTAATGGCTGGTATGAAGATGGTTATGGTCATGGAAGGAGCGTTAACGTGGCCAGAAATCCTTCCACCACTTCATACAGTTCCCGAAAGGGAACAGTGTGAGGATACGTACGATGATGACCTCTTGCGCAATGCACCTCCTTGGACCCTCAGTCGCAGGTGCGAGGGGGCAAATCGTGCAATTGTTAAATTTTTCATTTTACTGACATGTAAAATGTTGGCCCAGTAATTCCGTTCCAAACGCGTGAGTACGGTCGGGGTACTCACGCGTCTGGCCGGAGGAAATGCCGGTTTTCAGCATGCACAGCGCATGCGGGGAAAACCGGCATTTCCTGTCCTCTGAACGAAGGGGTTCAGAGGCAGAACGCGTGCGACTGCACAGGCAGCGCATGCGCAGTAAAATTCGCCGGTTTCATTCATGCTTTCAGTGAGGTTAAGTCCTTACAACTTACACATGAAAAAAGCATGAGTACAGTTGCTCCAGAGGCTGCGGAGGAAGATATATTTTATCGTGGAGCTTCTGAAAGGCAATATTTTTGTTTGGGAAAGGGAGGAAAGTTATTTTAAGAAATGCTGAGGTAAGTTTTAAAGTTTATTTTTGTTTTTTAAAATGGGTTTTCAGTACTGTACGTAGAAGGAGCAATTGTGGCTATGTGAATTGAATTTGCTGTGTTTATTAAATGTGAAAATGACTCCAACATTTTTAAGAAAGAAACTTTTCATCAGTAATATATTCTTTTAAGTAATTATGTATGTATGTCTGTATATATTCCTTTGCGTATATGTATGTATGTATATATTCCTTTACTTATGTGTATGAATGTATGTATTTAATTATGACTTTCAGAGAAAGTAACTTATTGGAAAATCATAATTAAATACATACATTCATACACATACGTAAAGGAATATATACATACATAATTACTTAAAAGAATATATTACTGATGAAAAGTTTCTTTCTTAAAAATGTTGGAAATGTTACATTACTCATTTTAGAACAGTCATTTTCACATTTAATAAACACAGCAAATTCAATTCACACAGCCACAATTGCTCCTTCTACCTACAGTACTGAAAACCCGTTAAAAAAAAAAATTAAACTTTAAAACTTACCTCAGCATTTCTTAAAATAACTTTCCTCCCTTTCCCAAACAAAAATATTGCCTTTCAGAAGCTCCACGATAAAATATATCTTCCTCCGCAGTCTCTGGAGCAACTTTACACATGCTTTTTTCATGTGTAAGTTGTAAGGACTTAACCTCACTGAATCCATGAATGAAATCGACGAAGTTCACTGCGCACGCGCTGCCTGTGCAGTCGCACGCGCTGTGCCTCTGAACCCCTTCGTTCAGAGGACAGGAAATGCCGGTTTCCCCACATGCGCTGTGCATGCTGAAAACCGCCATTTCCTCCGGCCAGATGCGTGAGTACCCCGACCGTACTCACGCGTTTGGAATGGAATTACTGGGCCAGTGTGTTCTATATAATCAATAATATTTTTGGAGTGTAGTGACCATTGTTATATTGTCAATGAGAAACTTAAGCAAAACTTATTTCATGTTAGTGATCCATGGCACACCAGCACACAATGTTTGTAGACTAGAGTATTCCTTATCAACATTGTAGTAATCCTTGTTTATTGTCTTCTCATAACTCCCTCTGTATAACATCAATTATTGCTGTAATTGTTGTAACCTTAAGGCATAGGAGAATAGTCATTTCCTCATTAGTGTGCAAGGATTACAGATCATTCATCTCATCCCTGACAGCGTTGTGAGTCTCGCATTCCTATGAAGTGTGCCAAGCTGAACAATCAGTGATGAAGTCATGCCCAGCCTCCTCATTGCCAATGAACAACTCATCTGTCTGCCAGCTACTCCTGGCTTTGCTTTTCCTGTCACTTGTGCTTTATGTAGCCATGAGAGATGGTTAATGTGTGCCTCTTCATTAACAACACAACTACCACTTTTTAATATGTCAGATGCCTAAAACAGTGGCTTCTAACAACTTTCGCACACTCCTGAATAGGATACAAGGGAATGTTTCCAACCTACGTGGCCTCCAACCTCTTTCTTTCTGTCACAACTATTCATGTCTCTTTTTATATTGTATTGATACTACTATGGTTAGTACTTCTCTGAATTTTCCTGCAAAAGTCCAAATATGTCCTACATTTTCTTTCACCTTCCTGCATCCTCATTGTGTTGAAATCAATGCACATTGCATAGTCTTCTACTCTACACCTCAAAACTGTGGGACTCCTTAGCTCCCTCAGTCTTCTCTTGCTATTACAACCTCAAGGTTTTAAAAAAAATGTTCTTGACATATAGGTTACACTGGCAAGGTCACATTTATTGCCCTTTCTTAGTTGCTCCAAGAAGGTGGTAGTGGGCATTTTTCTTGAATTGCTGCAGTCAATGTGGTGTTAGTGTTTTCACAATGGCATTAGGTAGGGAATGTTTTAAAAAATCATTCTCATGAAATCGGCGTTGCTGGTAAGGCTAGCATTTATTGGCCATCCCCGACCCAGTGACAATGATAGAATGGTGATATAGTCCAGGTCAGGATGGTGTGTGACTTGGAGGGGAACTTGGAAGTGATGGTATTCCCACAACATTGCTGCTTTTGCCCTTATTAGTGGTAGGGGTCCTAACATATCGGCCCAGAAATTAGGATCGGGTGCTTACCGCGCGTGCAAGCCCCCGATGTGCACTCACCCGGCGCGCCGACATCTGAAGCCTGGGCCTGCTTGGAATTCCTGTCACTGGCCCGGTTCAGATGTCGGCGCGATGTGCTTGCCTGATCCAGTGGCGTAGTTAGTTCAATGTGCCGGCTGGGATCAGGTGAGCACTGTGCAGCCAATCAGGGGAGGGGAAACATCATTCATGAGTTTGATAGTAAGAACTGTCAAACTCATGAAAAGTACGGGCGCCCAAAAGACTAGTTTAACTTTAAATAAAATTTTAAAAAACATCCCAATAATTAAATAAACTATAAATAACTTAAAAAAAACTATTTTAAACAATTAATCAAATTTTTGAAAAAAATAATTTTTTTAAAAATCGGGTCTAAAACTACACTTACCTTACTTGTAAAGTCCTTAAAAACAATAAAGCTGTGGAAAAAATGTTATAATTTTAAGTAATAGACCACTTACCTTAAAGAATGAAGTCCTTACGTCTCCTTTTTACATTCGTAAAAAGGAGAGGCCCTTACACACGCGCAAACCTGTGGAAAAAAAGGAATTTCAGCGCGCACGCTCAGACTCCTGCGCGCACGCGTTCATCCTCTGAACCCCTTGGTTCAGAGGACAGGAAATGCCGTTTTTCCGCGCATGCGCTGTGCATGCTGAAATCCGGCACTTCCAACGGGCCCACGCGTGAGTACCCCGTCCGTACTCACGCGTTGGGACCGGAATTACTGGCCCATCATCTTTCCTGATATTTTGAACCTCAGTGATGTCCTACAGGATGCACTTCACCTAGCCTCCCCATTTAAAAAATGAATGCCACGTCAATTAGATCGCCCATCGACCTTCCACCGCAAGGTAATGCAAACCAAGTTTATGCAGCCTGTCCTCATAATTTAACCCTTTAAGTCCCGGTATCATTCTAGTGATGCTACACTGTACCCCGTCCAAGAACAATGGCCTAGAAAGCTGATTGTGCCCAGAAACGAGTGCACCGGGGGTGGGCCACACATTACACGCACTTGTTAGTGTTGACTCAGGTAGCAGGCAATATGATAGCTACCCGTGCTACTCATTGGCTACACACCTATTGGGGGATCTGGCTATTGGGTGTCTCTGATGCCACTTAAAGGCAGTCAGCCCCTCTCAAAGAGGAAGTGCACTCTGGCTGCAGAACGAAGGAAACTCTAAACAATAATGAAATGGCTGCAACAAGCGCTGAGGAAGCCCCAAGGCTCTTTGATGCTACCTTGGAGGCAATGCTGCAGGAGTGGGGTATCTTCTTCCCCCTTCCTATCTCCTCAGTGGGCTGGAAGCCCTCTTGGCATCAACTCCAGCAATGGGAAGAGATCACAGAGCATGTCAATGCCAACAACCCAGCAACCAGGAAATGGCTGCAATGCTGGAAAAAGTTCAATGACCTCACTAGAGTTGTCAAAGTAAGAATAGTGCTCTCTTAGTCTCTGCTCACATCTCCACCACCTACAGCCTCACTATTCACAATACTCCCCTCCCCTGCTTCCCTTCAATGTCCTACAATCACAGCACCACACTTCATTGCACTTTACACTCACACACTCACCACTATTAAAACCCTGACACCAACAACTCACATCTGATACACTGACTACCAGTTCTTCGACCATGCCAGGTACATTTGCAAACACCACACATGACAGGTACATTTCCAAACACCGCACGAACACACTCCCTTTTTTCTTGCAGGAGAAGGTTGCACACAATTCCAGACTGCAGGCTGGCACTGGAGGAGGAAGGGCCCAAACGCACACCTTGGCCCCCTTCGAAGGAGGTGTGCTGACCATCATGGGCGGGTGGGGGGGGGGAAGGGGGGAAGAGAGTCGCAGCCATGGCAGCTGGCAACATTGGAGGAGATGTCATGCAGGGTTTCTTCACACTTCATTCTCTTTTTCTCTTCCGACTTCTACCCCACTCCACACACACTGCATGACAAGCTGCACATGCTTTAACCACCCACTCCTCTCTCTCTTCTCTCCTATCACAGCACAAGTCAACCCCTCTCCCTCTCTTTCATTTCAGCTGCTAAATGTTTGGAAGCCCCCTTGCCAATTGAGGAAGAGGAGACCAGCCTTCCTGAAGATGCACTGGCACTCGATGACTCTTGCAAGCACTAGCTCAAATACTGGCACCACATGGGCTTTAGCAGCTAGGTTAGAGGAAGTGTCTACACGTGACAACTCATCGGGCACAAATGCACAGGAGCTAGGGCAGGGGGATAGGATGCCACAGGTGCCAGCTCACTGAAAGGAGAGATCACATACTAGTTCAGTAGCAGAACACTCAGATGCTGACATGAGGGCCCAGGCTACCAATGAGCCCTGATGGGCATACACCAGAAAATGCTAAGTGCACTGCGTAGCCTGCCAGAGAGCTAGCGTACAATATTGCAGAGCATGGAGGAGTCCAGCTCCAGCTTGTCTCAAAGCTTCGTGCGGAACATGGAGACTATTCTGTCCAACATGGACTGAGTGATCAATCCATTAATACCACAGTGGTGCCGCCCATTGTGGAGCCTCTCCCAACAGCTCTCATTTTGGCTCAGGGGAGCCAGGGTTGACATGGGCTTCCAGACCATCACATCACTCCTGCATTCTGATATCACGCAGAGACGTTGGAGTGCTGAGGCGCAGTCCCATGGGAGGGGCAGCCACTCCATCAGTGTCCTTGCTAGTACCACACACCCAGCTGAGCCAGACTGGCAACAAGCTGATCCTCCTTAACGACTTTAACGCCAGAGTTGGAAAGGACACAGACCTCTGGGGAGGTGATCGGCAGAGAGGGGGTAGGTGTTAAGTCTGTGAGTTGTTCAAGTAATTAATACTCAGACTTAATCAGTAACAATAAAACAGGTCTTTACTGGTTGGAGGTAGGGACTACACGTAGCTCTTTACTTCATGCCCACAGGCGGGAACTGAGGGGAGATCAGTACCCACAGTACTATTTATACCCCTAAGGCCAGGAGTGGTACTGCGTATCACTACGCCCTACAAGTAGTGCAGTCCTGTCCATAGGTTCAAAGTAGCACACATATTACATACACAACATTCCTCCCTTCCTAGCTTTACAGTCATCTCCCCATTTAACATAACGTAATAACATATATACATATATAACTTCAGGTTTACATAACAGAATAACATAGATACATAGATAACTTCATGTCAAAACAGATCACAGATTCAGTCTCTGCGGAAAACAGTTCACAGATTCAATCTCTGTGGTGTAGTCGGTTCACGTTGCTGGAGTGACTCATTCAATAGTCCTTCCATGGATTTAACAGTTTGAACTTCCGAACTGAATTGGCTCCATTCGGAGGGACCACGTGTGTGATCTGGTAGAGGTAATAATGGTTCAGATGGGTCATCTTCTGTTTCGACTTTTCCTTTTCTGCTTCTTGGAGACTCTCTGGGCTCCACTGTCAGCTGCCAGCTGCATGCGCAGTTCCTCCTTCTCTTCCTCCTTTTTCCGTAGTAGAGCCACCTTCTCCCGATGTTCCGTAGACTTTCGGTGCTCCTCCATGATTTCTGTATGGTGGGAGTCGAAGTTACAAGTTGGGCAGGACAGGACATAGTAATATTCGGTGTCGTCCTGATCTAGGCCAGCGAGAGGGTCTTCTATTTCCTCCATACCCAGCTGGGCGTTAGCCAGCTTTTGTTCCAAGTCCAGACATCTTTCCTGAAGAGACTTCTTCATGCGTACCTCTTCATCCAGCTTTTTCTGGGCTTTCAGCAAGTCGTTTACTAATGACCTCATTTGAGATTTTACTACTTCAACTTCTTTTGGAGATTGATTGATCGGACTATTCAATCCCTCTACCGGAGCAGCTGTTTCAGCGGTCTGTTGTTCTACGTTGACGGGAGTCAGCGTACTTTTGGCATCCAAGGGCTGCTCTGTTGCAGTCATCTCAGTCTGTGTTGCCACCTCAGCTCTTCCAATAACCTTTGAGAGCTCCGAACCCCTTTCGTTTGAATATTGAAGTTCGTGTTCAAGTTTTTCCCATTTCAGAGTCCTGTCCTTCAGCATATGCAGGAGTTGGCTGACCGTTAACTCCTCTGACATCAGACGTTTTGTGTGCTCCTGCTCCATTTTCTCCATCAGCTGCTTCTGTTGTCTTTCCAGATTCTCCAACTCTATATCAAAGAACTCTTTCGTTGCATTCAACTCTTGCTCAAAACAGCGAAGCATTTGTTCTAATTGCTGTTGTAGTTTGAAATGGAGTTGAGTTCGAGCCCGGTGTCCCTCAGAAATGGGCACATCAGTAGACTTGCCAGACTCAGAATCCACAGTTAAACTATGTTGTTGTTGCTCAGTGGAATTCTGTGCTGAAACTTTGTCTTTTGCACCTGAGTTGGGCTTACCATCATCCGTTCCAGAGTCTGGGCCGACTATCTTCACCGAGTTCTCACTCGTTATTGTTTGTAGGAAATGCCAGTCCATATTCATTTTCCTAATCCACTCCCGTCCTAGTAGTGGAGGACCTCCTTCAGATATCACATATAAGTCCATTATTTGACTGTCTTCGCCCTTGTGGACCACTGCAACCTCTATTTTCCCGATGGGGTACACTCTTTGCCCCGTGTATGTTTTCAATATAATCCCCGTATCCTGTAGGGGAATATGTTGGAATAACTTTCCGTAATCTTTCTTATTTATGACCGTCAATGCCGATCCAGTGTCCAATTCCAGTTTTACTTGGACTCCTTCTATCTGAAGAGTGACCCAAATTGTCTGGAGGTCTGCACCCTTACCAGCGTTGAGTACTCTTAAGCTAGCCAGTTCATTACTGCTAGCGTCTGAATCGGACTCCTGTTCGGTCACCTTGTGTACCTTTGCGTATTTTCCTTGCGGTGACTTCTTGTTGCTGGTCTTCTTCCCTGACCTGCATACTCTAGCTATATGTCCAAGCCTACCACAAGTTCTACATTCTTGGTTTTTAAACCAACACTGGTTCTGATCATGCGTTGTCTTTCCACAACGATAACATTTGCCAGAACTCACACCCAATTTGTGTGCACTGAGCTCCGGTGACTGTAGCTGCATTACTGCCGTGCCTCTCGCTGCGGCTTCGTGTGCTGCTGCCATAGTGGCCGCCTTCTCAAGCGTCAGCTCATTCTCCTCGAGCAGTCGCTTTTGTGTATCCTGTTTAAATAAACCACACACAAATTTGTCTCGAAGTGCCTCTGTCAGTCCCGTTCCAAACTGGCAATATTTCGCTAATTTACGCAATTCCAGCAAATATTCAGCATTGCTTTCATGCTGTAGCTGCCTTCTGTCGTAAAATTTAAATCGTTCCGCTAGCATCAGCGGCGTGGGGTTTAGATGATCTTTCAGGACAGTAACAATCTCATCGAACGTCTTATCCACCGGTTCATCTGGTGATAACAGGTGTTTCAATTGCCCGTATGTCTTCGCACCCATTAAATTTAATAATGTTAGAGCTTTATCTTGGTCATGAATTTTATTGGCCTTACAATAATTTTTTACTCTTTCAACATATATGGCCCAATCTTCGAGGTCACTATCAAAGGTGCTAATATTCCCGTGTTTAGGCATTGTAGATTTGCAATTTCTCAGATTTTCTTTTCTTTACTTGTTATCAAAGATGGCGGCTTCCCGCTCTTGCCGTCGTCCTCCGCCCACAAAATGGCGGTTTTCCCGCGCTTGGCGGTCTTCACCCGTCCCCCGACGCCGTCTCCCTTCAGCCCTCGAGTGCGGCCCTTATCTTCGCCGCAATCGCCCGAGTGCTGCCCTTATCAGCGGATGCAATCGCTGGATCGCGAAGTGGCTCCCGACCGAAGCGGCTCTTGCTCGCTCCCTCCCGGGCTCTGGCTTACCCGCTCGCGCGTTTCACCGCGGCTCTTATCAGGGATTGCGATCGCCCTTATCTTCTCCAACTTCCCCAGCCCTGTCTTTGCAGCCAACACTGCACGGCTTACCCCACCACCTAGGTTGAACAAGGAAACTGCAGAAAGACTTCTGTCAGTCGCTGGAAGCTGTCAGTCGCTGATGGAGGCTTCAGAGTCCTAAAGCCTGTCGCTTCTAGTGGGGTGGTGATGTTTGAAACCTCTCTTCAACTGCCGCAGGGTAAGAACCTGACTCTTCGCCAGTGTTAAGTCTGTGAGTTGTTCAAGTAATTAATACTCAGACTTAATCAGTAACAATAAAACAGGTCTTTACTGGTTGGAGGTAGGGACTACACGTAGCTCTTTACTTCATGCCCACAGGCGGGAACTGAGGGGAGATCAGTACCCACAGTACTATTTATACCCCTAAGGCCAGGAGTGGTACTGCGTATCACTACGCCCTACAAGTAGTGCAGTCCTGTCCATAGGTTCAAAGTAGCACACATATTACATACACAACAGTAGGGAAAGCCAACTCCAACGGTACCCTCCTCCTGACGAAATGCTTAAAACATGGCCTTGTCATAACCAACACCTTGTTCCGTCAGAGAGACAAGTACAAGGCTTCATGGCAGCACCCTCACTCCAAGCACTGGCATCTGCTGGACTATGTCAACGTCCGAGCGAGGGACCGCAAGGACGTCTGCATCACCCATGCCATGACAGGAGTTGACGACTGCTGGACAGACACACCACCTTTGTCATCTCCATCAATGTAGCCCCAAAACAGCGGCGGCAACAGAAACAATGCCGCAGGAAAAGCAACGCTGGAGCACTCAAAGACCCCGCTAAGAAAGCCCTATTCAGCCTGCGCCTCACAAACAACCTGACGACTCCCAGTGATGCAGAGACACAGAGTGTCCACAGTGCCTGGTCTGCACTCAAGGCCTTCATAATCAGCACCTGTGAAGAGACGCTCGGTCACTCGACCAGGAAACACCAAGACTGGTTCGACGAGAATGACCGGGAGATCCAGGAGCTAATAAGCCACAAGCGCAAGGCATTCCTGATCTGGAAACAGCAACAGAACTCGAGAGCAAGAAAGCAGCTCTACAGACGCCTGAAGGCCGAGGTCCAACAAAACACTCGCGACCTAAAGAACAGATGGTGGGTGGAGAAAGCGCAGGAGATCCAGGAGCTAGCCGACAACCATGGCGTGCGTGGATTCTTCAGCGCAGTCAAGACCACCTATGGCCCAAGCGCCCAAGGTCCTACCCCACTGCGAGCCAAGAACGGAGAGGTACTCATCAAGGACAGGGAAGCAGTCAGTGCCCGCTGGAAGGAGCACTTCGATTATCTCCTTAACCGCGACTCTGTCTTCGACGCGAGTGTCCTCATTTCCATCCCGCAGCATGCTACCCGCGATCACCTCAGCACACCCCCAGCCCGGCAAGAGGTTGAAAAGGCCATCCGACAACTGATGAACAACAAGGCCTCAGGAGCAGATGGAATCCCTGCCGAGGCACTAAAGCATGGCAGGGAAGCACTACTGGCGCGAATTCATGAACTAATTTCTCTTATCTGGAAGGCGGAGAGCATGCCAGGGGATCTCAGAGATGCCGTAATTGTGACCATCTTCAAGAAAGGTGACAAGTTCGATTGCGGTAATTACAGAGGAGTTTCCCTGCTGTCTGCCACAGGGAAAGTCATCACAAGAATCCTCCTCAATCGCCTTCTCCCAGTGGCTGAAGAGCTCCTCCCAGAGTCGCAATGTGGATTCCGCTCACTAAGGGGCACAATGGACATGATCTTCACCGCGCGTCAATTACAAGAGAAATGCAGGGAACAGCACCAACCGCTGTACATGGCTTTCTTTGATCTCACAAAGGCCTTCGACACTGTCAACCGTGAGGGATTATGGAGTGTCCTCCTCAAATTCGGCTGGTCTCAAAAGTTTGTCACCATCCTCCGCATGCTTCACGACAACATGCAAGCTGTGATCCTGACCAATGGTTCCACCACAGACCCAATTCACGTACGGACCAGGGTCAAGCAAGGCTGTGTCATCACACCAACGCTCTTCTTGATCTTCCTTGCTGCAATTCTCCATCTCACCCTCAGTAAGCTCCCCACTGGAGTGGAGCTAATTTACAGAACAAACAGGAAACTGTTCAACCTCCGTCGCCTCCAGTCCAGATCCAAGGTCGTCCCATCCTCTGTCATTGAATTACAGTATGCAGATGACACTTGTGTCTGCACACACTCGGAGGTCGAACTCCAAACAATCATCAACACCTTCACCGAAGCTTACGAGAGCACGGGCCTTGCACTAAACATCCGTAAGACAAAGGTCCTCTACCAACCTGCTCCCGCCACACAGTACTGCTCCCCGATTATCAAAATCCACGACAAGGCCTTGGACATCGTGGACCACTTTCCATAGCTTGGGAGCCTACTGTTAACAAGGGCAGACTTCGATGACGAAGTCCAACACCGCCTTCAGTGTGCCAGTGCAGCCTTCGGTTGCCTGAGGAAGAGAGTGTTTGAAGACCAGGACTTCAAACCTGGCACCAAGCTCATGGTCTACAGAGCAGTAGTGATACCAGCCCTCCTGTATGCCTCAGAGACATGGACCATGTACAGCAGGCACCTCAAAGCACTGGCGAGGTACCACCAACACTGCCTCCGCAAGATCCTGCAAATCCATTGGCAGGATAGGCGCACCAACGTCAGTGTTCTCACTCAGGCCAACATCCCCAGCATCGAAGCTTTGACCACGCTCGAACAGCTCCGATGGACGGGTCACATCGCTCACATGCCCGATACGAGACTCCCAAAACAAGCGCTCTACTCGGAGCTCTGACACGGCAAGAGAGCCCCAGGTGGGCAGAGGAAATGCTTCAAGGACACCCTCAAAGCCTCCTTGAAAAAGTGCAACATCCTCACTGACACCTGGGAATCCCTGGCCCAAGACTGCACAAAGTGGAGGAGAAGCATCCGGGAAGGCGCTGAACACCTCGAGTCTCTTCGCCAGGAGCAAGCAGAAGCCAAGCGCAAGCAGCGCAAGGAGCGCACGTCACCCTAAGCACCCCACCCACCCTTTCATCCACCGTCTGCCCCACCTGTGACAGAGACTGTAGATCCCGCATTAGACTCATCCGCCACCTGAGAACTCATTTTTAATGTGGAAGCAAGTCATCCTCGGTTCTGAGGGATTGCCTAAGAAGAAGAGAAGACCACACAGCCAGCTGAGCCAGACTGCCCCAGTCCACACCAAGGTGCTGCAGTCTGTAGCTGGGCCCTCAAGGCCCAGAGCTACTTGAGGTTGTCCTCCACGTCCATCTGAAGTGTTCTCAATGGAAGCTCAGCAGCCTTCCACCTCCCAATGTGTCGCCACTGGGGAACACTTTGTAGAAAAATTAGCACACAAGACAGACACAAGGATGATTTGGTATTTTTTTGTCAATGCTGACATACTGTGAGAATATTTGTTTGATAAATTTGTATTTTTGTTCTGGATTTGGTGTTAGTGTTTATCCTTGTGGTGAAGTGAGGGCAAGACCCATAAGTCTTGACTGAAGGAAGGCAATCGGATGGTGGGCATAAGGACTGTGGTAAGGATTGTGGCACTGTTGGAGTATTGCGAATGAGAGGGCTGATTTAGGTGAAGTGCTCCTTGATGAACTGGTCTCGGAGATCTCTCACAGATAGGGGGACTGGTGGCACTTGTTGCTGACCAGGTGGTGGTAAAGGCTGGTTCCTCATGATGGAGAAGGTGTGGAACATGTAGCAGATGACGACAAATCTGGATACCCGTTCAGGTGTGTATTGCAAGCTCCTGTGCAGGCGGCAGAGGCATTGCTTGAGCTCACCAATTGTTTGACCGGTCATGTTTCTCATGGCGGTATGGCTCTCATTGTAAGCCTGCGCTGCAGCTGTGCCTGGGTTCCTGACAGAAGTTGTGAGGTATTTCCTGAGGGGACAGCCCTTGTCACCCAATCACCAGCCTGTAACTAGCCTGGGTTCCTGACAGACGTTGTGAGCTATGTCCTGAGGGGGCAGCCCTTGTCACCCAATCACCAACCTGTAACTAGCCAGCCTGAATAAAGGCAGCACAAAGGACTGGCACAGGATGAAAGAATCATGACTGCTACCACGATACTAGGTACATGATCTATATGATGCGCTGTATGTTGAAGGAGTAGAATCCCTTACAATTGACAAAGATACCAGACTGGTGATAAGGAGCACGCAAGACAATGTGTGTGTAGTCTATGGCACCTTGCACCCTGGGAATGCCTAGTGCTCTCTCGTTCTGCTTTGCTCCTCCTTAGTCAAGCGAAGGTGCCTGAGACATTTCTCCTCAGTAAAGTTCAGGTAGTAGACGAGCTCACTGATACCTGCTGTAGGAGTGGCCTTCTGTGCAGTGCCCTCCTCCTCCTCCCTCTTCTGGCAGCTGCTTCTTCTCCCTGGCATTTCCCTTGCCACTTTCCCTCATTCTCCAGACCCGACGGCAGCCCTATGAGATCACCCATGACTGCTGTCAAACTATCTCTGAGACAGACAACAACAGTGCACCCCACCAGAAAAATCATGCTCTGTTTAGATGAAATAAACTTTTCAGTGTTGTAAAACACACCAAAAAACATCCAGAAGTTAACCAGCACAAACCAGCAACTAACCTGTAAGTACTGCATGATCCCTTTAAACAGCGATGGTAAGGGGTCCTTCCTGATGGTTACTGCTGCTGTGCGAGTTCAGCACATGCGCTGGGGCAGACCAAAACGGGTTCTGCAAGAAGCGCAGCCCCCAAATTTAAATAAAATATTCTTCCATTTGTATACTCTGGATGTGCGCTCCTGCCGCCAAGGCATCCACCTTTCCCAACACGGCAGGCAGCGCACTTCCCACTGGAAATATGCTCAGCTTCCTGCCCGCCATATTGAAATGTTAGGAGGCCGATTAATGTTCGAAAAATGGGCAGAGAATTCCACAGGTTCACCACTCTCTGGGTGAAGAAATTCCTCCTCATTTCAGTCCTAAATGGCTTACCCCTTATCCTTAGACTATGACTCCTGGTTCTGGACTCCCCGGCCATCAGAAACATCCTTCCTGCATCTAGTCTGTCCAGGCCTGACAGACTTTTATAGGTTTTGATGAGATCCCCTCTCAATCTTCTAAACACCAGTGAGTATAATGTAAGATTCGAAATTTTCAGTAATTAATCACGCAAGAAAATAGGGTTAATAAGACAGTTTATTGACCAAAAGAGGCTTGCACAGAAAAACCTTTGATAAAAGGGCATACAAAATGGCCGCCGGACCTCGTGATCAGTTTCTGGGACCATTTGATTTCTGTTACTGCAAGCCAGACAGGCTTGTGGATTGAGGACAGTAAGCCCGCGAAAGCCAGTATCGGGAAACCGAAACTCATGGAACTGAGCATACATACTAATTAGATTCTAAGTACAGGACAGTTTTGGGTAACAGGATGAGGCCCATCAAGAAATGGGCAGACAATTGAACGAACACTTAAACCCATTTACTGTACAAAGGAAAACCATTTAACAGCCATCGAGGGCAATCTCCAGACCGATCAATATACGAACCGAGTTACGGTGACAAAGTAAAAGACATTATCGGCCCAGGAAGGCCAGTTAAGCTATCACCAGCTCCCATTACAAAGACAAAGCACCCCTGCAGAGAATTCTGCCCGCCAAAATTATTACAAAGACAGGACTATGATCTGGCGGGAGATAAGAATGTTCCAAAAGGGTATAACTGTGGATTGAAAAGGTCCATCAGTACGCTTCGTAGCTTGGCTCCACTTCACGCTTCGGAACTTCTACAGTAGCTTCACTTCGGTTTTCATTTCTTCAACGCTTCGGGACAGACTCTTCGGTTAAGGCAGCACTTCAGTTTCGGAACGTGGTCGGTGTTCGGCCAGGCAAGGCTCGGCCACGACGGGAAGACGACGAGGGTGGCCTGGGTACTTTTGTCGGGAGATCATCGACGACCCAGGCCGAAGAAGAAGACACCCTCGAAAGGACAATCATTATGACTGTATAAGAGGACACTCCGGGCCCAGCACTCCAGTGCCTCAACATCGCATTCGGTAACGGACCTTCCATGTGCATCCATTTCTACAACATCACATCGGTAGCAGAGTCTCCAAGGTGCATCCAGTTCTTCGGCAGCCTTTCAATAAAGTTAACACAGGTTTAACGGATTCATCCGTGACGAGCGCTCATCGAGGCTGTATCTGCTGCTTCACCGCGTAAGAAAAACAAACTGCGTCAGAAGTTTCCAAATCCACATGACGACGGAAAGCTGTGCCAAAAAGGCTGCGAACCCCCTTTTTGCGAATCTGAAAGTGGTGAGCATGATCCCGAGTTCCTCAAGTCAAAACTTAGTTTAGGTCTAGGGGAGGGGGTTAAAGGTAATCGTAATGTGTTTCCCCTTTTACGATGCGCCGTGTGTTCCCCATTTCCATAGAGTTAAGTTCATAGATGTGTGCATGCTTGTAGTAGCTTTAATCTGTGCTTATGACATGTATTTTATAATGCTGCAAACTGTTTAATAAAAGCATCCATTTCGTGCTATTCAACCTGGTCCATTGAGTTTTTCTCTGCGCTACAGTTCCCTGCACCTAAGTCCAAGGTCTAGAACCGTAGGGAAGAGTGGGTCGAACCACTCAAGGGTAATTATTGCATGAAGCCTGGTAGGAGACCAGAACGAGCAAGAGAAACCCCCTACAGAGATGGTGACCGCGGCAGGACCTTGGCAGCAGGAATGTAGTGTGTTAGATCAAGGTTTGAATAAACGAAATGTGATGGATGAGAGAATAGCGGATTATGTTTTTGGGAAGGTAAACCTTACAAAACAGTGGATATCTGACCTATTGAGAGATAGGCGCCCGCTAGACGCAGCCATCAAGTGGACAGAAAGCAAAGAGCATAAGAAATCGGTAGAAAAGGCGGTCTGGCTGATGTGCTACAAGAAGTAAGTCCAGCTTTTGGACCAGGTCGTTGTAGCACAGACGGCCCAGATCAAAGGGCTACTAACAGAAGTAGAGGAAAAGGTTGCGGGAGGTCAGAAACTGATTCAATCGCTTAACGCGCTGAATCAGGAACGCCAATCCGTAACTCACCGCCATGAGACCAGGATAGATTACTTGGAGTGTCAGGTCGTTGAGGCCAAGGCCAGTGAAGGTAGAATGAGAGATAGGTGTTTCCGCCTAGCTAAGCAGGTAGCGACACAGGAGGAAAGTTTTTTGGGGGCTAGGGCAGCATATAAGATGGCCATGGAGGATAGGTCTGAGAACACCAATCATAGCGCTTGCCACAGGGAGCTAGAGGACCTGAGAACGGCCCTAGCGAAGGCAAACGGCTTGGTGTGCCTCATAAACCCACCAGCGAGCCAGCTACTGTTAGCCAAGGAATCCAAAAGACCGATTCCGCAAGAGGCAGTTGGGGTACCAACCCCCGAGCCCTCAGCACCTCCCGCCTATACTGAGTCTTGGACTCCGGGGAAGGAAACGGAGAAGTCAGACACAGAGGTTCTTGAGGTAGAGCAACACCAGGTAGTAGAGTCGGGACCGGCACCGATGTGTCCCATGCGACACCGGAGGCTCGGTCCGGACCAGGATGGCGAGGACGGACCCCTCGTGAATCAGATCATAATGCCCCATAGTGCACGACAGTTAAGGGAAATGATAAGTCACATCCCAAAACTCTCCGAGTCAGGAGATCCCTCCGTCCATTTTAGGGACGTGGAGCAGACCGCAGCAGTTAATGACTGCGACGGGGTTGAACAGTCCAAAATGCTGCTGTTCTCCCTGGACAGCTCACTCCTCCAGTGTCTCCCTGACGAGAGCAAGAGAGGGCACAAGGCGTATGAGGCGTTGTGGGACGAGATCCTGGAGATTATAGGGGAGGGTGACGGAACTCCGTTCCTCCGATTGGAAAGGACGGTACAGCTAGAGGGAGAACCCCCACGGGTTTTCGCTGGAAGGTTGTGGCCAGTGTATCGGCGTAGCTGCCCGGGCGGGCCGGACCGGAACGGGCTGAATAATGACCAAAAGGCTCATTGGCTCTGGTGCCTGGTCGCCAATTGCTTGCCACAGGTGAGGGAGCAGGCCAAAGCATGGTTTGACCCCACTAACCCCCGCTCCACGGAAGAGTTAGTGCTTGATCAGCTCACGGTAGGTTACAGGAACAACAAGAGTAGGGATGTGCCTTCCTCAAAGGGAAAGGTGCATGAGGCGAGGCCTGCAGCTCCTGCTAAAAAGGAATGGCATCAGGAGGGGAATCGCCCTCCCCAAGCCAAGAGCAGTTGTTACGGGTGTGGGAAGGAGGGTCATTGGCGCCGGGACTGTAAAAATCCCTGGAAGGATTTAAAGGGAAAAACTCCCTCAGCCCCAGCCCAAGCGCCCGTCCGGGAGAAGGGAGCCGATGTGTCGATCCATCCCGATACGATCGAGTCGGTTTTAGAGGCAATGCGGTCTCTAATGACCTCGCAGGGGAAAGTGGCAGTCGTCGACAGCCCTGTTGCTTCCCCAACCCCAACCGAAGCGCCCAAATGACTGAAGCCCGCGCAGCCCGTCTACCTGTGTCCGCTCCGCTATGACGCGTGGAGAAGACCCGTTGTGGAGATGGAGGTGGAGAAGGAAAAGGGTAGTTACCTGTTGGATACGGGAGCATCATGCACCGTGATCCACACAGCTAAGCCTTTTGCCTCACCTCTGTCTACCCAGGCTCCATTCTCAGTAGCGGGTTTCACAGGCAAAGAACAGGCTGGCGCGTACTCCATCCCGCTCTCCATTCATTTGGGAGCACTCCACACCACATGGACGTGTATCCTGTTGAAGTGGAATGAGGGGGGGTAAAGGCATCCTCGGGTCTGCTTTCTTGGTGGAACACGGGATCCTCGTGGACCTCAGAAATCACTGTCTCTGGGGAGCCGAGAATGGGTTAGGTAAGGTAGTCGTGATCCCAGGGAAGGGAGAAAAGGGGACCCTGTGTACCATGAAGCCGTCAGGGGGTTACGACCTCGAGCTTCTGGTCGGGGACATCCCAACGGACTTGCAAGCGTGCGTGTCGGAAAACTTGGCCGCGTTTGCCACCCACAAGCACGACTGTGGGAGGTTCACCGGGTTTGAGGTCAGCGTAGACGGGGACCCCATGATCCGACCCCAAAAGCAGTATAACTTCCCCAAGGAGGCAGAACCCGACATGGAGACAGCAATATCTTCATTGGTGCAGCAGGGCGTGTTGAGGCCAATAGCCACTCACGTGAACTCCCCATTATGGTCGGTAAAGAAGCCGGACAATTCGTGGAGGGCCACGGTGGACTACAGAGTCCTCAATAGTAACATCCCAGCCTGCGCGCCCACGGTAGCAGCAGTTGCCGACCTAATAGGGAGTATTCCAGCATCTGCGACCACGTTCATGGTGCTGGATATCTCGAACGGTTTTTGGTCCATTCCGCTGCGGCGGGAGGATCAGTACAAGTTTGCCTTTACTTTTAAAGGGCAACAGTACACTTGGAACTGCTTGCCACAGGGTTTTCACAACAGCCCCAGCATTTTCCATCAATGCATGGCAGGAAGTTTAAAGGAATTTAGCCAGCCCAATCAGTTAGTGCAGTATGTGGACGACTTACACCTGTTCACGGACTCAAGGGAGGAGCACGGCCCACTATTAGCCGAATTATTGGAGCTGCTGGAAAGGAAGGGTTTTAAAGTAAACCCAAAGAAAGCACAAATCGGCCAGCAGGAGGTGAAATTCCTGGGGCTGGTCATCCGCGCTGGGGAAAGAGCCATAGATAAGGCTAGACGGGAATCGGTGCAAGATCTGCCGATCCCTAACACAGTAACGGGTGTAAGGTCCTTTTTGGGATTGACCGGGTACTGCAGAGATTTCATCGAGGACTATGCAGCCACAGCAGCCCCGCTACTCCGACTCTTACACAAGGGAGTCGAGTGGTCGTGGGACGAGGGTTGTCAGGCAGCATTGGAGAAGTTGAAAAGGGATCTGCAGACCGCGCCAGCCCTAGGCGCCATAGATGGTGGGGAGGAGTTTTTCTTGGAAGTAGCCGCTAGTGGAGACAGCCTGAGTGCCGTGCTGCTCCAGGAGCGACACGGCAAGCTGAGACCAGTGGTCTATTCCTCCAGGGTGCTTACGGATGTGGAGAGGAGTTTTTCCAATTGCGAACGGCATCTCCTGGCCACGCATTGGGCTGTGAACAGATCAGTGATCTTCACAGGAACCTCTCCCATCACTCTCCTCACCCATCACACCCCCACAAAGATGCTTCTGGATGGAAGGATTAAGGATGGGACCGTGAGCAGCACTCGGATTGCGCGCTGGACCCTCCTCCTTTCCCAGATGGATCTCAAAGTTAAAGGTCTCTGCGAGCCAAAGCTCGCAGCCAACATGGTATGTCCCGGAACAGTCCATCGGTGTTCCGTAGAAGGGGTATGGGAGGTCGACATAGGTTTACGGGCCGGAATACACCCCACAGGCCGCGAGATCTATGTAGACGGTTCCAGCACGGTATCTGCTGGCGAACAACTCACAGGGTGTGGAGTTTATGACCCTACGGCAGACATTGCCCTGGCGATTAAGCTCCCCAGCACTATGAGCGCACAGCAGGCTGAACTGTCCGCGGTGGCGTACGTGGTTACCCACCCCGAGATCTTCCCAACCCCATACACGATTTGCTCAGACAGCATGTTCACATGCAATTCGTGTACGGAGTACCTCGCCATCTAGTCCCGCCGCGGATATACCTCCGCGGACGGACGGCCTTTAACAGTTAAGCCCTTGCTGGAAAAGATCCTGGCAGCTGTGGGGGAGGAAGGGGAGGTGTTCATCCACAAGGTGAAGGCTCATTCCACCACAGAACCCCGCAGTCAGGGCAACCAGCAGGCGGATGCGCTAGCCAGGGCGGGTGTCCGCAACGGCATTTTCTGGGACCCCTATGGACCCGGACCCGTGGCAGCGATCCAAGCCAGGGAGGGAACTCCAGAGAACACAGGGGTGACAACGCCCCTAGACCTAAAGACCGTCCAAACCCTGGATCCCGCCATAAAAACAGTCCTCAAAGCCATTACTGAGGGCAAGCAGGTAGAGGGTCCGTACAGTACGGCAGCCCTCTCAGTCAGGGAAGGCATGCTGCTCCGAGAGGAACAGTGGGTTGTGCTGCAGCAGCACCGGAGGGAATTCCTTCAACTGGCCCATGAGGGTCCAGGGGCAGGACACCCCGGGCCTGAGGTTACCTGGCAACGGGTAGAGCAGGCGGGATGGTGGCCGGGACTTCGAGACGATGTCCGCGAGTTCTGTGAAAGCTGTCTTGTATGCGCTGCAAACAACCCAGACCCCCAGAAAAGGAAGGTGCCCATGGGGCACATCAGGAGGGTAGAGGGACCATGGCAATCGATTCAGGTCGACTACATAGGGCCCCTGCCCGCCGCCCAGGGAGGCTATAAGTACTGCCTTGTCCTGGTGGATGTGTACACCAAGTGGGTAGAAGCCTTCCCGTGTAGAACAGCTACGGCACTGGGTACTGCCAAGATCTTGATCCGGGAAGTGTTCTCACGGTGGGGGCTACCCCGTTTTGTTGAGTCCGACCAAGGGAGTCAGTTCACCGGTCAAGTGATGCAGAACACCCTCATGCTCTTGGGCATTGAAGGGAAGTGGCACGTAGCGTACAATCCCCAGTCATCCGGGATTGTTGAACGCATGAACCGGACCCTCAAGGAAAAGCTGAGGAAAGAGACAATGGGCTCGCCCCAGAAATGGGCGGAGATCCTGCCTTTAGTCCTCATGGGGATCCGGGCCAGCCAGTCCAAAAGTACGGGGTACTCCCCGCACGAATTAATGACTGGAAGGATCATGCGAACACCCACTCATGTACTAGCCCCGGTGCTCACTGAGGGCCAGCTCCAAGAGGTGAAGCGAGACAAGTTCATCCAAACCCTTTTGGAGCGCCTGAAACAGATTTATGGGCAAGCGGCTGGGAACATGGGGAGACAGCATCAGGGAAATCGACTGTTGCTGGAACCTCGTAAGCAACAAGAGTGGGAAGTCGGAGACCAGGTCATGGTTAGGAACTATGCCCGGGTGGGGAGTTTTGAACCACTGTACATGGGGCCTTACAGCATTGTAGACAAGGCCAGCCCCATGGTTTATGCAGTGAAGGTGCCCCGACGTACTAAATGGTTTCACATTAACCAGTGTAAGCTGTTTAAGCCGGGTGCACAAGGGCCAACAACAGGGGCCAAGTCTGAGGACAAAAATCCACAGCCTGCGACAGAGTCACAGAACACACAGGCTGGAACTGTAGCCTGCGTGAAGGGAGGAGTCATCCCAATGGAGTGGGAGGTCTCCCCTCTAATTTGGGATTCGGACGAGGAAGAGCCCGAACAGCTCGACCCCGCCCTTGACCCGATCACGGAGGAGGAAGAGTCAGAGGACGAAGATCCCGCCCTCGACTCAAGCTTAGCGGAGGTAGGGATTGGGGGCGGAGACTCACCACCTGTAGGGACAGGTGAGGTGGAGTCGGATGCCACAAATCCCGGCCCCCGGGGGGGCGGAGCCAGAGGGAAGGGAGCCGGAGCCGGCAGCTGTGGTGGGACCACAGGCTGTGATGGTGAAGGTCCCGACCCCCGGTCCGTCAGCCCTGGGAGCCTCGCCCAAGGCATCCCCTCGTAGGTCGACTCGAACGCCTCAGCCCAGAAAGCATTGGCCAAATTCTCCTTATTTCCCCCAACCTCGGTCCAGAGCAGCCCAGGAAAGGCACGGTTCCCGTTCAGCAGCGACAGGCTGCGGGGGATCAAAGCCGAAGGTCAGTGCAGCCCCGCCACAGGGAGCGGCACGCTGCAACCCTCACAGGAATTAAGTAGGCCACCCGAAGGAGGGCGGCGCTGTACATAGGTTTAGGTAATGATAAGTTAAGCTAGGTAATTATAATGATAGTTTAAGGTATGTAAAGTTTAAGAGGATGGGGATGTTTTAAAGGTAGTTTTTGAAGTTTGCCCAGTATGTGTGTTTGTTTGGAAGCGGGGTCAAGGGACCCGCGCGTCCGTTTAATTAGGCCAGCACCTATTGGGAGCCTGGCTACATCCTCTTATCGATTACAGAAACCAGGGATACAATGGAAAGGATTCTCGTAGCGCTTGCGGCGATCGGGTGCGGGCTGGCCTACCGAGGCCGCACCAAGGACGTCATCATGTTCGGATGTTCCAGGGACACAGCCCCCATCGCGACGGATGGGACGGGGAAGCGAGAGGTTGAGGAAACCGCCACCTACTTCCACCAAGGGAGATGGCCAGGATGGCTGGGGACGAATTCTACGGAATACTCCAGCAATTTCGGTTTTGCCTACCAAGAGACTTCGTTATCGTGCCCTCGGGTGAGGATCCTTGCACCCAGAGTCAGCGTTACCGTGGGAAAGAGGATCTGTTTGGTGTGTAATGGGAACGTACCGCTAAATAGATGGTGGTGGCTATGAAAGCTGGGAAAGGACATGAAGAACTCTACTATCGAGTGGGAGCGACTGGGTAACAATACCCATCGGACAATTACGGGGACTGACGGACAATTACGTGTGTGTTGGGACAAATGGTGGGAACCAGATGAAGGGATATATGTCTGTATGTGGGGTTCAAAACGCGTTTGCCCCAAGGGCGTATCCATCTTTTTCCAGAGGCAGTGGCAGGATGAAGGGAAAGGGATGAGATGGGATGTCAGCACTCGGGCGTGCGGAGCCCCATTCTCCCCGATTCCGGTAAACGCCACTGAACTCATCACCCGCCCACGCAAGCCCCTGCCCACGATTCCGGTAGCCCTAGCCCAGAAGGAAGGGTGCCCCACTGCCACAAAGGGACCCGGGAACGGTTTAGTATTGGTACCCACCGGTCAGGTGCTGTACCAAGGGGTACACTACGTGGTGGCCTCAGTGATTTTAAACCTCACTGAGGTACGATTGCCGGAGTGGTGTCCCAAGGAGACAGAACAGTTGTACCAGGTCCTGTTAACCCGAATGTTCAGACAATTTTACGAGTTTGACTTTGCCGACACCGACAAGGCCAAATTATACACCACACCACAGGAAGTTTTGGATCGGGTAGGGAGGCAAAGAAGGGGTACTGTAAATGACATTTTGACTGCTTTTAACACCGGGACGTCTGTTGTCAACGCTCTAGACAACGTGGAGCTGCAGACACAGATCAATGGTTTAAAAGCCCAGTTAAGGAACATACTGACTAACGAAAATAAGGTAGTGGGTTCTGAGCTACATGAGGACCAGGCCATGACACTACACTTAAAAGAAATAATTGCTGAGCTGGAGAAACACACTAGAACGGTAAATGCACTCATTAGGGAGGATCGGAATGCGTCCGATCAGGCTGCGCAGAACGAGGCCTGTGTGCTATACGGGGCGTGGTTACTGGGCGAGGGCTGCAGTAATCTGGAGGATTTAAAACAAGGTTTGGTCCCGTCCTGGATCAGCAACAAGCACTTGCAAGCGCTCCACCCTTTCGAGAATGCATTAAGTCCGTGCCAGCTCAGACTAGCTGCAGAGGCGTACCCAGTCCCAGTGGACTGCGGACGCTCGAATCACACTATCATGGGAATAGTGGTAAGGATGCCGGTGTTGGGTCCCACAGCAAAGCCCGCCCCGGTATACAGGGCGGAGAACATTGGAGTCATTCAGGGGGGTGCGCACATTCGTTACGCAGTGGTCCCGCCTTATGTCATCAGATGGGAGTGTACGATGACAGGCACCGACCTCTCGGGGTGTCGAAGCCGGGGAGCACACATCATCCTGTGTCCCCAGCACTTGAATGCCTTTTTGAAACCACAGTGCGGGTTCAGAGCCGCTAGCGCGAAGCCGATAAATTGCACCATGGAGGCAATGGCAAAGGACCATGTGCCCCCGCAAGTGGCATATATCGGAGGTGGGACATACTGTGTCACTACTGCAGCGCCTCACTACCGCCACGGACAGCACAGGTGGTGTCCGGTCAGTGACAGCAGCTTCTGTTTTAAACCCAGGGCTGAAGTTCAAGTGGCACAACAACGGATTGTCCCCATTCCTGTACCTTCCACCGTTCACCTCACTGTAAAAGAGAATTTCACGGACTTTCAGCGATTCATCGCGCATTTTGGTTATGTCATTCTTCCTCTTCCTGAACACCTCACCAAGATTTTAAAAGCCGTTATAGTTTCACAGAAGCATTTTTACACACTGGAGCAGAAGACATTAGAGATAGTGAAAGACATATTGGACATAGTCACCCCACCATGGTGGGACCTGTTCACTAATATAGAGATCCCGGCCTGGATTAGAATAGCATCCCATATCCTAGTAGTGTGTCAGGTTTTAATTGTAATATTCCTACTGTTCGTGCATTGCAAGAGAGGCAAACGCCTCCAGAGGCACGAGAACACAGGAGAATGGAGAGAACGCTATGTACGAGTGGGGGAAGAGGACACACCAGTTTAAGCTGCTAAGTATTAAAAGTTAAAGCATCCCTCCACTCTTGGTTTTAGCCACTGCATGATTTAAGTGTGTGAATACTGTTGTGTTATAGCCATTGATAAGATTTTCTGTTTTTTTGATTAATAAAAGGTGTATGCAGGTGGTGTAAGGGGTATCGGCCCCTTCACATCTGAAAGATGAATGTGTTATAGTTTAAGGTAGTACTGCCTATGATTGTCCAATTGTACACAAGGTAATTTTTCTGAAATGGGAACTGCATGTGTCGTGAGGGTCATGGATAGTTAATTACCAGGAATGTTTGGATGTGAGGAATCAGGGAAAATTTGCTCACCAAGGGTCAATTGATACTTTAAGCAAGCTATCAGTATCGCAGGAGGGACCGTAAGATTCGAAATTTTCAGTAATTAATCACGCAAGAAAATTGGGTTAATAAGACAGTTTATTGACCAAAAGAGGCTTGCACAGAAAAACCTTTGATAAAAGGGCATACAAAATGGCCGCCGGACCTCGTGATCAGTTTCTGGGACCATTTGATTTCTGTTACTGCAAGCCAGACAGGCTTGTGGATTGAGGACAGTAAGCCCGCGAAAGCCAGTATCGGGAAACCGAAACTCATGGAACTGAGCATACATACTAATTAGATTCTAAGTACAGGACAGTTTTGGGTAACAGGATGAGGCCCATCAAGAAATGGGCAGACAATTGAACGAACACTTAAACCCATTTACTGTACAAAGGAAAACCGTTTAACAGCCATCGAGGGCAATCTCCAGACCGATCAATATACGAACCGAGTTACGGTGACAAAGTAAAACAGCACCTCATCTTCCGATTAGGCAGTCTGCAGCCTTCCGGACTCAATATCGAGTTCAACAATTTCAGATCATAAGCTCGGCCCCCATTTCATTTTCTCTTGTAATTGTTCCACTCCTTTTCCCCCCCCCCTTTCCTTTTGTTTCTCTCTCACACTTGGCAGCTATCTTTGGCCCTGCCAGTACACTTTACACCTAATCCCAGCCTATTACTATCTCGTCTAGCTTCTAATCTCTTTTACTTCTTTTGTTTCTTTTATTCTTTTGTCCGATCGCAGCCCTGCCTCCGATCTAGTTTCTTTTCTTTCCAGTTTTGAAGAAGGGTCCAACCCGAAATGTCAACTCAAATTTCTCTCCACGGATGTTGCCTGACCTGCTGAGTTTTTCCAGCATTTTCTGTTGTTATTTCGGATTTCCAACATCTGCAGTATTTTGCTATCGTTAAGTAAAAGACATTATTGGCCCAGGAAGGCCAGTTAAGCTATCACCGGCTCCCGTTACAAAGACAAAGCACCCCTGCAGAGAATTCTGCCCGCCAAAATTATTACAAAGACAGGACTATGATCTGGCGGGAGATAAGAATGTTCCAAAAGGGTATAACTGTGGATTGAAAAGGTCCATCAGTACGCTTCGTAGCTTGGCTCCACTTCACGCTTCGGAACTTCTACAGTAGCTTCACTTCGGTTTTCATTTCTTCAACGCTTCGGGACAGACTCTTCGGTTAAGGCAGCACTTCAGTTTCGGAACGTGGTCGGTGTTCGGCCAGGCAAGGCTCGGCCACGACGGGAAGACGACGAGGGTGGCCCGGGTACTTTTGTCGGGAGATCATCGACGACCCAGGCCGAAGAAGAAGACACCCTCAGAAGGACAATCATTATGACTGTATAAGAGGACACTCCGGGCCCAGCACTCCAGTGCCTCAACATCGCATTCGGTAACGGACCTTCCATGTGCATCCATTTCTACAACATCACATCGGTAGCAGAGTCTCCAAGGTGCATCCAGTTCTTCGGCAGCCTTTCAATAAAGGTAACACAGGTTTAACGGATTCATCCGTGACGAGCGCTCATCAAGGCTGTATCTGCTGCTTCACCGCGTAAGAAAAACAAACTGCGCCAGAAGTTTCCAAATCCACGTGACGACGGAAAGCTGTGCCAAAAAGGCTGTGAACCCCCTTTTCGCGAATCTGAAAGTGGTGAGCATGATCCCGAGTTCCTCAAGTCAAAACTTAGTTTAGGTCTAGGGGAGGGGGTTAAGGGTAATCGTAATGTGTTTCCCCTTTTACGATGTGCCGTGTGTTCCCCATTTCCATAGAGTTAAGTTCATAGATGTGTGCATGCTTGTAGTTACTTTAATCTGTGCTTATGACATGTATTTTATAATGCTGCAAACTGTTTAATAAAAGCATCCATTTCGTGCTATTCAACCTGGTCTATTGAGTTTTTCTCTGCACTACAGTTCCCTGCACCTAAGTCCAAGGTCTAGAACCGTAGGGAAGAGTGGGTCGAACCACTCAAGGGTAATTGTTGCACGAAGCCTGGTAGGAGACCAGAACGAGCAAGAGAAACCCCCTACAACAAGCCCAATCGACACAATCTCTCCTCATACGTCAGTCCTGCCATCCCAGGTATCAGCCTGGTGAATCTTCGCTGCACTCCCTCCATGGCAAGAACGTCCTTCCTCAGGTAAGGCGACCAAAACTGCACACAATACTCAAGGTGCGGTCTCACCAAGGCCCTGTACAACTGTAGCAAGACATCCTTGTTCCTGTGCTCGAACCCTCTTGCTACGAAGGTCAACATACCATTTGCCTTCTTAACCGCCTGCTGCACCTGCATGCTTACCTTCAGCGATTGGTGCACAAGAACACCCAGGTCTCTTTGCACTTCCCCTTCTCCCAATCTATTGCCATTCAAATAATAATCTGCCTTCCTGTTTTTGCCACCAAAGTGGATAACCTCACATTTATCCACATTATAGTGCATTTGCCATGTTTCTGCCCAATCACCCAACCTGTCCAAATTGTACTGGAGTTTCACGACATCCTCCTCACAGCATACCCTCCCACCCAGCTTTGTGTCATCTGCACATTTGGAGATATTACATCCAATTCCCTCGTCCAGATCATTAATATATATCATGAACAGCTGGGGTCCTAGGACCGGTCCTTGCGGAACCCCACTAGTCACTGTCTGCCACTCGGAAAACGACCCGTTTATTCCAACTCGTCCGCCAACCAGTTCTCTATCCAAGTCAATACCTTGCCCCCAATCCCATGTGCCTTAATTTTGCACGCTAATCTCTTATGTGGGACCTTATCGAAAGCCTTCTGAAAGTCCAAATACACCACATCCACTGGTTCTCCCTTATCTATTTTACCAGTTACATCCTCAAAAAATTCCAGTAGATTAGTCAAGCATGATTTACCTTTTGTAAATCCATGTTGACTTTGTCCGATCCTGTCACTGCTTTCCAAGTGCTCGGCTATTACATCTTTTAGAATGGACTGTAGCATTTTCCCCACTACCGATGTCAGGCTTACCAGTCTATAATTCCCCGTTTTTTCTTACCATTAAGAAACTATCCTGACTTGTCTTTCTTGATCCAAAATGGACGACCTCACACTTCCCCACATTGAACTGCATCTGCCACAGTTTTGTCCACTTACTTAATCTGTCTATGTCCCTTTGTAACTTTCTGCTTCCATCGATACAATTTACTGTGGCTGCTAACTTAGTGTCATCTGCAAACTTGCATATACAACTCTCTATTCTTTTATCCAAGTCATTAATATATATGATGAAAAGCTGAGGTCCCAGTATAGATCACCACTTGTCACATCCCGCCAATCAGAGAATGCTCCCTTCGTCGCTAGTCTCTGTCTCCTACCTTTCTACTGCCTTCTGGTACCTATGTTCATTATTTAAAAGGCTCTGCAAAAACTTGCAGAGATTAAATACATTTTTCAACACCAAGGTGCTAGATGTCGCCTAAATTACTCGACATTGCTAATGAATGATCTATTATTTGGGATCCGTGCAAAGCAACCACCATACATAATTTCATGCTTCTCTTGTTTGCCTATGGATAGCCCTTTCAGGACAGCTTCAGCCTTAAAACTTAGGTTCAAGACGTCACAAGCGGCACCTGTATTCCTGTATTGAGACTTTTTGAAAGAAAAAAGACTTGCATTTATATAGCGCCTTTCTTGACCTCATGATGACCCAAAGTGCTTTCCAACCTATGAAGTACTTTTGAAGTGCAGCTATTGTTATAATGTAGCAATCGAGGGACTTTAGGGTCATTCTAAAAGAAAGAATGTAGGAAATCCGTCAGCCAATTTGCGCACCGCAAGATCCCACAAACAGCAATGTGATAATGACTAGGTTATGTGGGTTTTTTTAAATAATGTTGATTGAGGGATAAATATTGGCCAGGACACTGGAGATAACTCCCCTGCTCTTCTTCAAATAGTGCCAAGGAATCTTTTATGTCCACCTGTGACAGCAGACAGGGCCTCAGTTTACTGTCTCATCTGAAAGTCAGCACCTACCAACAGTGCAGCACTCCCTCAGTACTGCACTGGAACGTCAGCCTAGATTTTGTGCTCAAGTCTTATGGAGTGGGAATCTTGAACACTAACCTTCTGACTCAGAGGCAAGAGTGCTATCCACTGAGCCATTGCTGACTCATTCAGGATAGTTGAGCTCAGATGGGCCAAATTGCCTCCCTCATCTGTAAACGATCTTGTGATTTGGTGTTGGAATCAAAAGAGTTAAGTGTTTTTTTTTATATCTCACTTGCTTTTGAATTGAAGGCTGATTTTCGCACCCATAAACTGTTTGTGATGCTTACTCACTGGCTAATTGGCTTTGACAGTTAGTGCAGTCAGCAGCTGAATGGTGTCAGGAGGAATTAGATGTGTGTGATAGACTGCCAAGAGCAAATTAGTTTGTCACTTGTGACATGCCTGTGAAGTGCTTTCGGCTTGGGGAACTACTTTGTAGTAAACTGAGAGAGAAAGAAACCAGGAAACTGGGAGTGACAGAAAACATAGGAACATAAGAACAGGAGTAGGCCATTCAGCCCCTCGAGCCTGCTCCACCATTCAATTAGATCATGTCTGATCTATGTCTCAACTCATTTACCCGCCTTAGCTCCATATCCCTTGATACCCTTACGTAACAAAACATTAGCGAGTTCGGTCTTGAAAGCTCCAATTGTCTCAGCAGCCACAGCATTTTGAGGAGAGAATTCCATTTTTCTACTACCCTTTGTGTGAAAATTCCAGTTTTCTACTGCCCTTTGTGTGAAAAACTACTTCCCGATTTCCCTCCTATTGGAATAAAGAGTAGTTCAGAAATAGGAGGGATCAGACAGGGGGGGAAATACGAAGCAGAGTAAGATGGGTTTGGAGTGCATGTGTGCAAATGCACGGAGTGTGGTAACTAAGGCTGGTGAGCTGCAGGCACAAGTAACCACGTGGGATTATGATACATGAGGCCTGGCTCAAACAAGGGGACGAATGGGCACTTAGTATTCCTGGCTACAATGTAATCAGGGAAGATAGGGAAGGAACAAAAGAGGGGGGGGGAGCGGGGGGGAGGCAGTATTGATCATGGATACTGTTACAGTACTAGAAAGGGATGATGTGCTTGAGTGTTCAAAGACAGAATCTATTAATTAGAATTAAGGAACAATTGAGGTGCAATTATGCTGATGGGTGTATACTGTAGACCACCAAATAGTGAGCAGAATATAAAGGAGCAAATTTGTAGGAAAAATACAAGAACTTTAGAGAAGTGATAATGGGGGTCTTCAATTATCCTAATATAGACTGGGATAGTAAAAGTGTAAAGGGCAAAGAGGGGGAGGAATTCCTGAAACGTGTACAAAAGAACTTTCTTGATCAATATGTTTCTAACCCAACAAGGAAGGAAGCAGCGCTTGGATCTAGTTCTCGGGAATGAAGTTAGGCAAGTAGGGGAGTATTTGGGAAACAGTGACCACAATATCATTAGGTTTACAGTAGTTATAGAAAAGGACAAGGAAAAAAACCAAATGTGGAACTACTCAACTGGTGTAATTTCAGTGAGTTGAAAAGAAATCTGGCCCAGGTGATTTGGAATCAAAGATTGGCAGGTAAAACAGTAAATATGCAATGGGAGGCCTTCAAAGAGGAGATAGTTTGGGTACAGACTAGATACATTCCCGCGAGGGGGAAAGGAAGTGTAGGGGGTGGTGTGGGTTGGCGCGTGCGCCCAGTCAGTTATGCCCCTGACTGTTTGTGAGCGGTTCGAATCGCTCCCATGCCCCTGGGTTCTAGACACCGAACTTAGGTACAGGCGGCGATACAGAAAAGACTCGAGTAGACAGGTGGTTTGGATGTGAGAAAACCAAGATTTTATTGAAATAGAAATTAACACAATCTTATGAAAAGTTACTAGTGTAAAATTACAGGCAAATACAAAATAACTATACTTATACAGGGAATGGGGAACACACGGCACATCGAGGGAAAACGACTATCTTAACAATCCCCTTATCCTTATCCCACCCCCTATACCTAACTAGATTAAGCTATGAGGGGCCAGAATTCATGCTCACCAATCAAAGATCTGCTGAATTCAAACAGCGGTGGGGCTTGGGGTTCGCTCTTTGTGCTTTCTGGGGCCTGCCGTCGTCATGTGGTCTCGGGGCGCAGCAAGGGCGTCGTCCAGGTACAAGTACCCCAAGGTTAAAGTCTCTGCTTGGGTACTTTACCTCACAGGGATGATGGTTCCTCTTCCTCGGGCGGCAGTTGGAGTTTGCATGAAGATAGTCGAAGGTCAGCTGGATTGAAGGCCCGATTATTCGAAGCGTTTCTTCAATCGTCTTCCCAATTCATCTTCCTCACCACCTCACCTCGTCTCGTCCCGCCTCGCCTGGCCTGGTTTGTCTGTGTCTGCCTGGTGCAATGCCGGGCGTTCCTGATGGGATGGGAAAGGCACGGGCAGTGGCCAGGCGGTAAGCACGGGACGGGGAAAGAGCAGCAGCCACGAGGGCGAGGGGCCGGAGCCGGAGCCAAGAGCAAGAGCAGAGAGAAGAGAGTCGGTTGCTAGTGGGCCTACAATTATACTCCTTCGGATGGCCATTATCTGCGCACCAAATCAGGTTAGTTCATTGTCCCAATCTTGGCGGGCTAGTTTAAATAATTGTAGCAATCTAAACTGACTTTTTAGATGGCCGGTGATCGCACCTACTGGCCTGATTATCGAGTTGTTTTGTTATTAATGCATCCTAATCGGCCTGCCCAGCTTCGATGGCTTCCTTAAGCTGTTTCCGATTATTTATGCAAACAACTTGATGGCCTCAAGTATAGGCCTAACTGATTTTGGTCTGTCTGCGATTTGGCTTAATGCATAATTCAGAGTCCTGCTGTCTGCTTTTCAAAATACAAAAGTCTTTCTTCACGGAAACTACAGCTTTGGTTTCGATTTCCCCAAAAGCTGCTTGTGCCACAGAGTCCAAGCTTTTAAAATCTTGCAGGCTTTTGGCCACGAAGTGCGGACGCCATCTTTGGGTACCCCTTTTTTAAAATGTCCATGCAGGGTCCCTTTTATTAATAAATAACCTTCGGGGAAATGTGGGAATTTTGCGAATCTTACAGAAGGGCATCCAAAGCTCTCTGAATGACTAAAGATACAGAGATTAAAATCAAACAGAAAAAGGAGGCTTATGATAAATTTTAGCTTCATAATGCAATAGAGAACCAAGCTGAATACAAAATGTACAGGGGAGAACTGAAAAAGGAAATACGAGGGGCAAAGAGGGCATATAAGAATAGATTAATGAGTAACATAAAAGGGAACCCCAAAGTCTTTTTATAAACATATAAATAGTAAAAGAGTAGTCAAAGGAACGGTGGGACCGATTAAGGACCAAAAAGGAGATTTTTTGGAGGCAGAGGGCATACCTGAGGTACTAAGTACGCATCCGTCTTCACTAAAGAAGAGGATGCTGCTAATGTCACAGTAAAGGAGGAGGTAGTAGAGAAATTGGATTGCTATTTTTATATATGTATTAATTAATGACTTAGACTTGGGTATACAAGGCATAATTTCAAAGTTTGCAGATGATACGAAACTCAGAAATATAGTAAACGGTAAGAAAGATAGTACCAGACTCCAGGAGAGCGTAGACAGACTGGTGAAATGGGTATATATGTGGCAAATGAAATTTAATGCAGAGAAGTGTGAAGTAATTCATTTTGGTAGGAAGAATGAGGAGAGGCAATATAAACTAAATGGTACAATTTTAAAGGGGGTGCAGGAACAGAGAGACCTGTTTCTTTTATGCTTATTCATTGATGGGACGTGGGCGTCGCTGGTAAGGCCAACATTTATTGCCCATCCCTAATTGCTCTTGAAAAGGTGGTGCTGAGCCGCCTTCTTGAACTGCTGCAGTTGTGTGATTAAGGTACTCCCACAGTGCTGTAGGTAGGAAGTTCCAGGATTTTGACCCAGCACTGATGAAGGAACGCTGATATATTTCCAAGTCAGGATGGTGTGTGACTTGGAGGGGAACTTGGAGGTGGTGGTGTTCCCATGCATCTGCTGCCCTTGTCCTTCTAGGTGGTAGAGGTCGCAGGTTTGGAGAATGTACACAAGTCTTTGAAGGTGGCAGGACAAGTTGAGATGGCTGTTAAAAACCATACGGGTCCTTGACTTTATAAATAGAGGCATAGGGCTCGATTTTCATTGAGCCGTGGAGGCGGGCTTGGAGGCACGTGCGGGGGGTTAAAATCGCAAAAACTGACTCTGAGCAATTTTAACTCAGTCGTGTCTGATGGTCCCAACTCCGTCCCGCATCCAACAGGCGGGACTGGTCGTTAAGGCCCTTAACAACCACTAAATGGCCTCTATAATCCTATTTTGAAAGGCCCTTGCGAATTTAACCCTTTTCCCACATGAAACACGCCTGGTGGGAAACACAAATGTGAAACCTGGCGGGAGCACTATTGGATTACTGACTATCAACTGCAGATCAACCATTAAAGAGGAGATTTGATCAGCCATCATTTGCAGATGGCAGGACTTAGTGGTCTCAGGTCTGGGGTAACTTTTAGAAGGCTTAACCACACCTGTGGAAGGTTGGAGCCTCACACCCATCTCCAGTGTGACCTCCTGGGAAACCCCTCTCCTCAGCTTGACTAAGCACTTCTTCAACTGAGGCACATTCCAGAAGCATGGCAAACATTTAATTCCTTTCCTCCTGGACATCAGATGCGGATGCAGACCAGCCGTGGCAGCAGCAGAACCATGAGCAACAGCAGCGCCAACAGCAGGAGTATCAACAGGAGCGGCAAGCTGCTAGTCACCCACCTGAAGATGCACAGGCCAGAAGGCACCAGCGCGCGACAACATTGCTGCCCGGGATGCAATGGATGCACTCATCCTGGCCAGATTTGCTTAGCCTAATCAAACAAACACTTTTGCCTCGCAGCTTCTTACCAGAGCATTGACAATGGCCAAGAACCAGAGGATTCCTAGCACTCTGACCACCATACTGACAGTTGCAAGTATGCCTAAGCCCTCAATGTGGAAGTCCCACTAGCGAAATGACAGACGATACAACTGCACCATTTGCCATCAGAAATTTTATGTACATTAGCGAAGTGATGGCATTTTTGCAGTAAACACAAAATTGCACCCAAGTGACTACCCTTGTGACTATTTGTGCAGAATTTTCCTCTTACGCGTGCTCCTACATAGTGCCTCCCCTGTGGCTTCCGCAGATGTGGAGGCCCCTTGCTCACTTTGCTGCTGCTCCTGTCTCAACACCTTTGGCGGGCGTCCTCTGGGGTGGCAAGCCTGTGAGGGCTCGCCAACAGTCTGCTGCTCCTGCGGCTGTGCAGGGGTTGAGACGCCTATCTCACTTGGGTGTGGACTCTGGTGGGGCTCTGACCGAGGGCTCTGCAGTGGCATGGAAGTGTGAGCGCTTGGAGAGGAGCCCCCACTTCCTTGAGGTCTGCCACCAACCTCCCTCTCATGGGTTAGGTCCCCCTCAGTGCCTGCAAGTGGCTGGAGAGCACCTTGCTGCACATCAGGGGGGCCATGGGGACCCATATCTGCAATGGTAGTCCTACTCAGAAGGACTTCTGTAGTGTATGTAACCTGTACCACCTTAAGAGGATACCTTAAGGTGATGGACTACTTTCCTGTACATTGTAGTACCGGTGGTGACCACACCGGTATATAAACCCTGCAGAGCAAAGTGTATCCCAGTTCAGCCCTGACCCTCAATCACTAAAGACCTGTTTACTTACTTCTGGTAGTCTGTGTCCTGTTATTCAGTATAACTGCAATTGAAAACACAGACTCAACAGTGGCGACGAGTCTGATCTTACCTTGCGGCAGTTTTGCATCAAAGGAAGCTTCGTCCTCAGACACGGACGTTGAAAAAGGGCATCCGCCCTCAACATCCTGCATCACACGGGAGGCCATCGGAAACCCGGGTTGGTTTGCTGACCACGAAGTCAAGCATCAGTGAGCATCCCTTCTCCGACAGCGGCGGGTAAGCCCGATCGAGCGGCATGGGGGGGAAAGTCGGCCGAGTTGTCAGTGGGAGAAGGGGAGGGAAAACGACGAAAAGGGCGGAGAACACGACCGCAGCCGATGTCAGGGGCCGGACTGCAATCGGGCAGAGACACGCAGCAGCCAGAAAAGCGTTTATGGCCACAAGGACCGTGGGAGCGGCGAGGGAACAAGAGCAGCAACGCAGGGGAAAATAAAGGACCGCTGGGAGGCGTGGACGGCAACAACGCGGGAATCGCCATTTTGAGTCGGCGAGGGAAGAAGACAAGCACGGGAAAAGCCGCCAAGCGCGGGAAAAGCCGCCATTTTGAAAAAAAAAAATAATATCCAAAGGGGAAGGAGAAACTCAGCAAGGATGCCAAAAACGGGTAACATCACTGCTTTTGATAACGATGTAGAAGATTGGGCCACTTATGTGGAACGCATCGAAGTTTACTGTACAACGAATGAGGTACCGGATGATAAGAAAGCACTAACCCTATTAAACTCAATGGGTGCGAAGACGTATGGGTTATTAAGGAACCTGGTAACACCAGACAAACCGGTAGGGAAGAGTTTCGCGGATATTGTTACTATCCTGCAGGAGCATTTAAACCCCACGCCGCTGCTGATAGCGGAACGATTTAAATTCTACAAAAGAATTCAACTTAAAGAAGAAAGCAATGCTGAATTCCTAACAGAACGGCGCAAGTTATCAAAGTCCTGCCAGTTCGGAACAGGACTAGCAGACGTACTGAGAGATAAGTTTGTGTGTGGGCTCCTAAGGGAAGGAACCCAGAAGCGACTGCTAGAGGAAAAGGACCTTACGCTGGACAAAGCTTTCAGCATTGCAGCATCCCACGAGGCAGCAGCACGAGGTGCTGCAGAGATACAGCAAAGGCCATTGGAATTCAGCACCAATGAAATGGCATTGGGCACAGTAAAGTGCTATCGTTGTGGAAGGACAACGCATGACCAGAACCAGTGCTGGTTCAAAGATAAAGAATGCAGGCAATGTGGCAAACTTGGTCACATAGCGAGAGTATGCCGGTCAGGAAAGAAGACCAGCAGCAAAAAGTCACCGCAGGAGAAGTACAAAAATGTACACAAGGTGACAGAGAACAGTTCGGATGAACAGAAGATGGATTCAGACTCCAGCAGTAAGCAACTGAGTTGTCTGAAAATACATAATGTGGGTAACACAGCAGACCACCAAACTATCTGGGTCACGCTTCGGATAGCAGGAGTCCAAGTGAAGATGGAATTGGACACTGGGTCGGCATTAACGGTCATGAATAAGCAAGATTACAAAAGGTTATTCTCGCACATTCCCCTGAGGGATACGGGGATTGTATTGAAAACATACACGGGGCAAATAGTATACCCCAAAGGAAAGATAAAAGTAAACGTGGTCTACAATGGTAAAGAATTTCAGAAAATGGACTTGTATGTGTTACCTGATGGAGGTCCGCCACTACTGGGACGGGAATGGATCCGGAGAATAAATGTGGACTGGCATTCCATACAAGCACTGACTGTAGATGCCTGTAAGGAGGACGACGTCAAACCTAAACGACTGTCCAAAATCTTAGACGATTCTAAGGAGGTGTTCCAACAAGGACTTGGAACACTGAAAGGAATTACGGCAACCATCAAGGTTGAAGAACATGCAAACCCAAAATTTTTCAAAGCCAGACCGGTGCCTTATGCGATACGACCTGCTGTGGAAGCAGAGCTGGAAGGGCTAGAACGTTCAGGGGTACTGTCCAAGGTGGACTGGAGCGAATGGGCTACACCCATTGTTCCTGTCATGAAGCGTTCGTTGAGCAACAAGCCGGGGGAACCTGGGAAGGTTCGCATCTGTGGCGATTTCAAGATCACTGTTAATCCGGTTCTTCACACGGTGCAATATCCGCTTCCGCGGATTGAAGATATCTTCGCTTCGCTGTCTGGCGGGAAACACTTCACTAAGATAGACCTGGCGCAGGCGTACCTACAGATGGAAGTTGATGAAGCGTCACGTCAGTATCTCACGATCAACACGCATAAGGGCTTATATCGGTATAATAGACTGGTTTTTGGAGTGGCATCGGCTCCAGCGATTTGGCAAAGGGCCATGGAGCAGGTATTGCAGGGAATTCCAGGCACACAATGCTACCTGGATGACATCCTGATTACAGGAGATAACGATAACGATCACCTCGCAAATTTGGAGCAGGTGCTCATCAGATTGAAAGAATATGGGCTCAGAGTTAATCGCCAGAAATGTGAGTTCTTTCAAAAGCGAATCTCATACTGCGGCCACGTCATTGACCGGGAGGGGCTCCATAAGTCACCTGACAAGATCGAAGCTGTTGTAAAAGCTCTTGCACCGGAGAATGTATCCCAGTTGAGGTCGTTCCTCGGGTTGGTTAACTATTACCATAAGTTTCTTCCAAATTTATCCACGGTGTTACACCCGCTAAACACTCTTTTGCAAATGGGAATACCATGGAAGTGGAGCGATGATTGTAAGCGGGCTTTTCAAAAGAGCAAAGCACTGATCACCTCTAAGAAAGTGTTGGCTCATTTTAACCCAACGCTGCCTATTCGCTTAGCTTGTGATGCTTCTCCAAATGGTATCGGGGCAGTGCTCTCACATAAGTTTCCAGATGGCTCGGAAAGGCCAGTCGCTTTCGCATCCAGATCATTGACCTCCGCTGAGCGCAACTATGCTCAGATAGATAGGGAGGCTCTCAGCCTCGTGTGGGGAGTTAAGAAATTTAACCATTACCTGCAAGGCCAAAAGTTTACGCTGCTGGCAGATCACCAGCCGTTGGTTTCCATTTTCAACCCTAAGAAGGGTGTTCCGGTAATGATGGCGCAGAGGCTTCAGAGATGGTCCCTTTTCCTAGGGGCACATCAATATGATATTGAATTCAAAGGTACAAAACAACATGGTAATGCTGATGGGCTGTCGCGCCTGCCACTACCTACAGCGGAAGAGGCACCGGCAGTTGACCCTGTAGAGATATTTCACTCGACCATCATCGAATGCTTACCAGTCACCAATGCGGGTATTGAGAGAGAGACCCGAAATGACCCGACACTGTCTCAGGTCTACGACTTGACAGTGAAGGGATGGCCAGCACATGGTGAACCATTGTTACCAGCATTCTCAGCCAGACGAGAACAGCTGTCCGTATGTCAAGGAACATTGATGTATGGAACAAGGGTGATTATTCCTCCAAAATTAAGAGAGAGAGTTCTGAAAGAATTGCGTGAAGGTCATCTGGGCGGAGTCAAGATGAAAAGCCTTGCTAGGGCTTATGTGTGGTGGCCAGGTATCGACAAACAAATAGAGGATCTGACTAAAAGCTGCTCAGGGTGCCAGAAAGTTCAAAATGCACCTCCAATTGCACCGCTGCATCCGTGGGAATGGCCTTCAGCCCCATGGCAACGTGTGCATATCGACTTTGCAGGTCCATTCATGGATTCCATGTTTTTGATAGCAGTAGACGCACATTCTAAATGGCCAGAAGTGATTAAGATGTCGACCACTACCTCTGAGAAGACGATCGCAGTTCTAAGAACCATATTTTCAAGGAATGGGTTGCCGGAGCAAATATGTTCAGACAACGGACCACAGTTCGTGTCAGAAGAATTCCAGAAATTCATGAAAAAGAATGGGGTGAAACACTATACATCTGCCCCATATCATCCGGCTACAAATGGGTTGGCCGAGAGATTTGTTCACACGTTCAAAAAGGCGATAAAGGCCATGAGTGAAGACCATATTCCACCACAACACAAGGTGGACAATTTCCTGATGGCGTATCGAAACGCCACGCATTCAGTGACAAATCAAAGCCCTGCCATAATGTTCTATAACAGAAGGTTGCGGTCCTGGTTGGATTTGTTAAAACCCAATGTGCGAAGGGAAGTCGAAAACAAGCAATTCCAGCATGTAAATAACAAGGCCACTCGTAGTTTCGAAATAGGACAACCAGTGTTGGCCAGGGACTATAGGGATGATAAATGGCAACCTGGAACAATTCGTGCATGACAAGGACCCTTGATGTACACGGTAGACGTTGGAGAGAACGTAATATGACGTCATGCTGACCAACTTGTGGAATCGAGAACAAGGGTCGACCCCATGTCTACGGCAGAGACACCAGTTGAAGAACTTATTGAGCCTGTAGCATCTACCTCAGACTCGAACGTACCTGATGATGTTCAATCCATAGGAGATCAAGTGGATGAGTCACCCCAGCAACGAGAACCAGAGACCCCTGAAAGGCGGTATCCGGGCCGGATCAGGAGGCCTCCTCAGAGACTGAATCTTTGAACAGTTGTGTGTAAATTGTATATATGTTATCCATGTAATGTTAATTTGGGGTGTACACTGTTAAGCTAAAAGGGGAGGAATTGTAGTGTATGTAACCTGTACCACCTTAAGAGGATACCTTAAGGTGATGGACTACTTTTTGATGGCTCCTGTACATTGTAGTACCGGTGGTGACCACACCGGTATATAAACCCTGCAGAGCAAAGTGTATCCCAGTTCAGCCCTGACCCTCAATCACTAAAGACCTGTTTACTTACTTCTGGTAGTCTGTGTCCTGTTATTCAGTATAACTGCAATTGAAAACACAGACTCAACAACTTCCATGAAGGTCTGGTTTCTCTGTTCAATAGATGCCCATCGCTCCTCAAGCGATGTCATTCTATTCTGAACATTGACCATGTTTTCCATACCCTGGCGACTAAGCTCCTCCATGGCCGTAGCCATCCTCTCCTCTACTGTAGCCATCCTCTCCTCTACGGTAGCCATCCTTTCCACGGAGTTTGCCATCCTTTCCGTGGTGACGCGTTCATGTGCCAATGACTCCACAAAGGCTCTGGTCATGTTTGCTATGGACTCCTCCATTCGCTCCACACTCGCTGCGACCCGAGAGACAAAACCTGCCAGAAACTCCTGAATCTGTTCCTGGAGTTCCATCACCGTTGATCTCATGGATGGACCCAGAGGCAGAGGGTCGACATGCTGCTGAGCCGAGCTGGCAGAGTCCTGCGCCCTCCGACTAGGACTCTCCACTGCTGTCCCTGTCTCCACAATCTGCTGATGCTCACTTGTGAGCTGTGATACACCAGGTGACAGCACTACTCTGTGTCCCAAAGGTCCCACCGAGGTGTGAGTGTCTGCGCTGGTACTGGGTGCACAGATTTCTGGTGACGCTGTGCCCTCAGAGGTTGCAGCTTCCTCTGAGGAGTCTGGCTGCTCAGCCTCTTCTTCCTGGCTAGGGGAGACGGATGCTTGTGATGGTCCTGTGGGCGAGTAAAGGAACGAGTCAGAGATGTGATGCCAAGGCTACATGCACATTGCTTTTTGCAGATACTCATAAGTCCATCTGTTAGCGCTTCACCATCATTATCAGCGACTCATGCAATGGCAAAGAGAGAGATGGGAAACTTTTCTGTCACCAGCTTGCTGTGTTGCACCCATCTGTCCGTCCCCCACATGCGCATCATCCTCCAGTCCCACTATTTTGAGTGCCGCCTCCTCCCAGGTGGCCAGGTGGACTATAGAGGCTGTCCCTCCTCCTGTCCTCGCTTGCTCTCTTTTATTGTGAGCTCTCTTTTCCTGCAATGAGGGAGACAAGTGGAGGTTGACTGAGAATGAAGGAATGAGTGTAGAGATTGCATAGCATACATACCTAGAAGGAGACAAAGATGGAGTGAGGTGGCAAGACCAAGGGCCCTCCCTATGTGTTGTCAATTGTTTTCATAGCATCAGAGTGATAGGGAGTGTGAGGGCTGCATAATTGAATAGTTATGTGAATGTGAGCATAGAGAGAGAGGGAGTGGGTAAGGGTGCATGGATGTCAGTGTCATGTGGGATGTGGAGGAAGAGATTGCTAAAGCTGAGTGCTGGTGAGGAAAGGCAATGGGGGTCAGATTGAGGGTGATGGGAAACTCATACTCACTTTTCCAGTGCGCTGAAGTTCATGAAATCTTTTCCGGCACTGAATCCAGGTTCGCCGTGTGACTCCCAAGGAGTTGACCTCCTCAACCACCTGCATCCACACTGCCTTAGTGTGCTTGGAAGGCCTCTTCCTCCCTGAGGAAGGGAAGAGCACCTCCCTGTGGGCCCTAGCCCCATCCACCAATGCCTGCAAGGCCACCTCGTCGAAATGAGGAGCTGATCTGGGCCTCCCGCTTGTCATCTTTCCTGCAGGTCCCTCTGACACCAAATGGAGAAAGCTTGGAAGCCTGCAGAAGAAGCATGGCTTGCTGTGGACCTTAAATGCAGCAGCAATGTTGACATCATCGGAGGGGACTTTCAGTCATGAAAAACCCATTTGCAAAGGCTTCCCACACGTTGGAAATCAATTAGCCACTTAAGTTAAAATTGCATCAATCTCCCACATCCATTTAGATTTGTGTGGGAAACACAAAATTCGGATAACACGACACCATCCCACACCTGAGTTAAAATCCTGCCCATAGAGTACAAAAGCAAGGACGTATGCTAAACATTTATAAAACACTGGTTAGGCCTCAGCTGGAGAATTATGGCCAATTCTGGGCACCAAACTTTAGGAAGGATGTCAGGGCCTTAACAAGAATGCAGAGGAAATTTACTAGAACGGTACCAGAGATGAAAGTCTTCAGCTATGTGGAGAGACTAGAGAAGCTTGGGGTTGTTTTCCTTAGAGCAGAGATGGCTAAGGAAATTAGATAGAGGTGTTCAAAATCATGAGGGCCTAGAAATTGGCCTGAGGCGCCCAAGCGGTGCAAAGTTTGTCTGGGCGCTGGAATTTGCGCCGTGATCGCCGCATTAGCGATCGCTGCAAATTCAGTTGAAGTGTCCCTAGAGGGAGACGGGGCGTGGCTCGAGGCGCTCCGCGTCCCTCTTAGGGCGCTGAAAGTGAATTTCGCAGCGCTACGTGCCGCAGCGCCACACGCTGCGGTACTGCAGGCCTTCCTCCCACTGTTAAGGGGGAGGGGCCTGCAACAGCGCGAACCCCGATCGTGAGTGCCGGCAAAAGAGCCCGGCACCAAGGAGAAGTGCCGGGCTCTCGGGAAACAGCCGGCAATACCGCGGGGGGAGGGACCAGGAGGCCGGGGACGGAGGTGCTGGCAGGCGGCCGCCAAAAAAGCGGTCGCCCCGCACCTCCACCTTAACTTGCGCCTCTGCCGGCGCAGCAAGACCCCGTGAACCGGGCGCGGGTAGCGAACGGCGCTACAGCGGCGTTCGCTACCAAATATCGCGATCAGGGCGTGAATGGGGTGCTGCGCACACCGATGACGTCATCGGTGGTGGCGCAGCGCAAAAGGCTAATGCCACCATTAGCGCCCCTGCTGAATATCGCGGGAGGCGCAGCCAGTGGCGCTACAGCCACTGACTGCCTCTTTAGCCGCTAACAGTTGGCGCTACTCACCCAATTTTTCCCCCGAAGGGTTTAGAGTAAATAAGGAGCTACTGGGGGTGAAATTCGATAAGGCCCAAATATGGGCAGTGGCACTGCGGGGCGAGATTTGCTCATGCCCATTTAGAAAGCACAAGCAGCACATTATTATTTGCGCCTGCTAATTTGAATGATTTTAGCGCACAGCCCAGCGACAAAGGCACTGCTTCAAGCTGTGTGCTCAGCAGGAGGCCCAATGCCACGTCGCTGTAGCGACTCTGCATTCTCTTAAAGCAAGGTTGTCACATCTGAAAGTAGTCTCGAGCCCTTAAAGGTTTTCTGCAAAAAAAACCCATAAAAAATCTTTCCAAACTAGGCAGTCTTCAGCTCTCAAATCTGAACTGCCTTCTGCATGTAAAAAATGGTAAAAGTGCTTCAGCACTAACACAAATGGCTCAACATGCCAGGGAAAAGGCACCCAGGGTCTCGCACACAGTACTCCAGCTTTGTGCAGGGGGTCAACACTGTGGTCCTCTTCCCACAGGGGGCCAGGAGACCCTCCAGAAAGAAGGATGTGGGACCAGATCACCGAGGTGTTCACTGCCAGCAGTGTTGCCCCTAGGACCTGGCTCTAGTGTCCAAACAAGTTTCATGAAATCAGACGAATGGTCAAGGTCAGTGAATGCATCTTCAAAATCCATCTCCTACCAACTGCACCACTAGTCTCACACACTGCTCAATGTATAATACCCTGCACCCCCAATCACTCACCTACCAACAATCTCTACCAAACATGATGTACATCTCATATTCCTAGCTTCACCTCACCCACTTGGAGGAGACGGTGCTAGCCATTCTTGGCAGGGGCATAGCTGAGGCTTTGGCCAGTGGCAGGGCTGAACGAATACAAGATGCCAGTATCTTCATACGTTACCCTCCTTCTCTCATCCCACTTCCACTTCACCCCACAATATCTGCTGATGCACAAGCTGCACAGGGAAGAAGAAGTAGAAGAAGAAGAAGAAGAAGAAGAAGAAGAAGCAGAAGAAGAAGAGAAAGAAGAAAGAAGAAAGAAGAAAGAAGAAGAAGAAAGAATAATAATAATAATTATTATTATTCACACTCCCAGCCACCAGCTCCTCAAGGTCATCCTGCAAGGCCGTCTGCAGTCTCCCCCACTGAAAGTCAGCAGTCTTCCACCAACCATGCTGCAGCCCCTGGGGTAGCACTGCATGACATCACTAGGATAGGCAAAGGCACACTTAAGACTGTCACTAAGGGAATGCATAATGGTGATTAGTTAATTTCTTGATGTCACATTGGATGGATAGATGTATAAAGTTAGATTGGAAAGTTTGCTTTGTGGTGGCTTTTATTTAAGCATTGTGGCCAAGAGGACGCTGTGATGGTCAATGACAGAGGGAAGGTAAGGTGTGGGATAAATGTTGAAAGGGGAATTGGGATTGTGGTTAGTGGTACCGCAGATGAATGTTTCAATTCCAGATATCCTGGTCAGAAAGGGGCTGTCTGGGTTGCCTCCTTCCTTCTGTTTCATCCACTTCTACTTCTTCCATTTCTGTGTCGTCCTCTTTTGCTTCTTCCTCTTCCCACTGCAAGCAGCTTGTCCCCTTTGCTGCCTCTGCTTCATCTCCATGTGATGTTGCAACCCAAGGGGGACTGCAATTAGAGCCCCCAGGACTGGGAGCAAGTGGTCTTCTCAGGGGCCTTCCTTTAACATCCAAAGCCTTGCAAGTGTAGAGCAGCACTCCCTGCACTTCCTGCACACTTTACAGGTAAGTTTTGATTTCAGCTTTTGGATTATTGTGGTTTATTTATACTTTATTGGAGTGGTAGCTTGGTGCAATACATTTAAAAAGTTGTTAAAGTGTGCAGGAAGTGCAGGGAGTGCTGCTCTACACTGTACAACTGCTGCATGCTTGTTCTTCCGTGCATGGTTAGCAGAGGGCTGTACGGAGAGCGGCAGCCCCCAAAATAGCAGTTGTGTGTCAATTCAGGTGTTGCACGCCGATTGACGTAACAATCTGCATAATTTACAAGTGGGCGGCAAGCGCAGGTAAAGGCATCACTGCTGACCTCTCCAAAATGGTTGGCCATCATGTTCCATGGCGGAAGCTGGCGGAAGTGAGGCAGCCGCCATTTTTTCAACAAAATTGGCCTTAACTGCCAGCGCTATAACATTTAATTTTGCAGGAGAGTAGTTGCTAACCAGAGGACACAGATTTAAGGTGATGGGCAAAAGAACCAGAGGTGATATGAGGAAATATTTTTTACACAGTGAGCTGTTATGATCTGGAATGCACTGCCTGAAAGGGTGGTGGAAGCAGATTCAATAATAACTTTCAAAAGGGAATTGGATTTGAAGGGGTAAATTTGCAGGGCTATGGCGAAAGAGCCGGTGCGTGGGACTAATTGGACAGCTCTTTCAAAGATCCAGAACAGGCACGATGGGCCAAATAGTGCTGTATCATTCTATGATTTTATGAAATGGCCGAACTCTAATTGTATGATTATGTCTCCGCGTATTTGATTCCCCCACCAGAGGAAATAGTTTCTCTGTATCTACCCTATCGAATCCCTCAATATTCTATATTCAAAGGTATACAATCCAACTTTATGCAACCTGTCCTCTTAATTTAACTATTTAACCAGAGCTAAGCAATCCCACAACCAACGGATCAGGTCATAGCTCTGCAGTCCTGCCACATCCAGTCGTGAATGGTGGTGGACAATTAAAAAACTAACAGGAGGAGGAGGCTCCATGAAAATTCCCATCCTCAATGATAGCAGAGCACAGCAAGTTTGCAACCATCTTCAGCCAGGAATGCCAAGGGGATTATTCATCTCGGCCTCCTTCTGAGGTACCCACCATCACAGAAGCCAGTCTTCAGCCATTTCGATTCACTCCACATGATATCAAGAAATGGCTGAGTGCACTGGATACAGCAAAGGCTATAGGCCCTGACAACATCCCGGCTGTCGTGCTGAAGACCTGTGCTCCAGAACTAGTTGCATCTCTAGCCAAGCTGCTCCAGTATAGCTACAACACTGGCATCTCCCCGGCAAAGTAGAAAATTGCCCAGGTATGTCTTGACCACAAAAAGCAGGACAAATCCAATCCGGTCAATTACCACCCCATCAGTCTACTCTCAATCATCAGCAAAGTGATGGAAGGTGTTGTCGACAGTGCTATCAAGTGACACTTACTCACCAATAACCTGCTCACTGATGCTCAGTTTTGGGTACCACCAGGACCACTCGTTTCCAGACCTCATTACAGCCTTGGTCCAAACATGGATAAAAGAGCTGAATTCCAGAGGTGAGATGAGAGTGACTGCCCTTGACATCAAGGCAGCATTTGACTGAGTGTGGCATCAAGGAGTCCTAGTAAAATTGAAGTCAGTGGGATTCAAGGAGAAAACTCTCCACGGGGTGCTAATGGTTACCGCTGCCGCTAACGTCCCGCTGAATTTTGCGGGAGGCATTGGTGGCACCACACCCGGGTGCTAGTTGCTTTGCGCCCTGTTAGCTAACGAGGTGCGAAACAACCAAATTTTTCCCCCTTACTCCCTCCACCACAGGTGGACCGTGGCTGCAGTGTGTACCATTCACAAGATGTACTACAGCAACTCGTCAAGGCTTCTTCGACAGCACTTCCCAAACCCACAATCTCTTCCACCTAGAAGGACAAGGGCAATAGGCGCATGGGAACACCACCACCTCCAAGTTCCCCTCCAAGTCACACACCATCCTAACTTGGAAATATATCGCTGTTCCTTCATCGTCACTGGGTCAAAATCCTGTAACTTCCTACCTAACAGCACTGTGAGAGTACCTTCACCACACGACTGTGGCAGTTCAAGAAGGCTGCTCACTACCACCTTCTCAAGGGTAATTAGGGATGGGCAATAAATGTTGGCCTTCCCGTGAATGAATAAATGTAAAGAAAACAGGTCTCTCTGTTTTGGCATTCCCTTTAAAGTTGTACCATTTAGTTCACGTACTGTTATGTACAACTAAATTCTCAATATTTTGCTCTGATGTTTTCTGCTCATCTCCCGCTCCTGCATGGCCACAAATAGGCACTGAACTACACAAAGAAAAATCTATTCCATTTAAATAATCCATGTTTTGTAATAGATATATTCTAATAGATTGAGCTGTCAACCTTGGCTTGGTGCTGGTGTTCTTGCGTCTGAGTCAGAAGGTCATAGGTTCAAGCTCTCCCCCAGAGGCTTAAGCACACAATTGAGACTGACAGTACAGTACTGAGGGAGTGCTGCACAGTTGGAGTTTCCAAATTTCGGATGAGATATTAAACTGAGGTCCCATCTACCCACTCAGGCGGACATAAAAGATCCCATGGCACTATTTAAAGAAGAGCAGGAGAGTTCTCCCCAATGTCTGGGCCGACATTTATCCCTCAGCCAACACCACCAACACAGATTATGTTGTCATTTATCTCATTGCTGTTTGTGGGACCTTACTGTGTGCAATAATATAAATTCCATTATAATTTCCTGCCTTTCTTTTCTAAAGATGTCAATCTTTTGCTAGGCCACAGTTTCATGGGTGCTGGGCAACCTCTGGATCACAGCCAAGTGGCTATCAACCAATAGCCGCAGCTTCACCCAACAATGAGAGATAACAGGCAACTCAATTGCTTGGAGCATCACAGCTCAATCCAATATGGTCCTCACGCATCATTCATACACATGCACTTCCAATAGGGTTCACTGGATTATGCAGTTGAAGTAAGAGAATTTGATTTGTATTTGGCGTAGTCCAAATATTAAGTCAGGCCTACAAGGTCCTCTAACACCAGGACCTAACTGGATTTCATCCCTAACAGTAGCAGTTCTGCTGACATCCTGGCTAAGATCAACTAACAGCACAGACCAGAGTTTGAACCTAGGAACCTTTGGGTCTGTATGGCTTAATATCACATTGGGTGGTGCACTTATTAACTAACAGGAACCCCCCACCCCCCTCAATAATTTTTTAATTTCAAAAGACAGTATCATCATACTGGCAAAGTTTTTGGGAAGCATCGGTTCCAATGACAACTAAAACAAACCTTCTCAGAAGACCTGAGAGCACAAGTTCAAGACTGCAAAGGGCAGTTTAGGACAGATGTCAAGAAACATTTCTTCACACAAACGGTGATCAACAGCTGGAATGCGTTATTAGGTAAGGACAAGTCAGGACAGGATGTTGGATTCTTTTAAGAAATAGCTAGGTAGTATAATGGGAAAATGGCAGAATTGTTATTCTGAGATCAAGTGGGCTGAACATATCTTGTGACCTTGTGAATCTCTTACCCTACTACCATGTTGACTCTACGGCAAGTTCCGGCAAGGAAAATAGATTCTGGTGTTAGAGGATCTTGTAGGCCTGATTTAATAGGTTAACATTTTGGATTGCGTCAAACACATATCAAATTCTCTTGCTTCAACTGCTAAACACTCCCTAAAAATCACGGGATACAAGCGCGTGAATAGGCATAATAGTAATAGACATGCACCTATGCGCAAAACTGATATATGTCATTCTGTTGCTGTGGAATGTACAGGAGGTTTAAACACTGATTATATTTCAGTGGGTAAGCAGGGTGCTAGAACTGGTTTGTCAGCCATTTTGGAGCAGTTTATTTGAGTGCTGACAGTATAGAGGTGCAGCAGTCTCGTACTCCCACGCAATATGCAATGAGGGTGATTGAATGCGGGTTCCTGCCCGTGGTTCCTCATGCACAGTTCCCAAGCTACATCAATGAGGAAGGGGAGGCAGTAAGCACAGGGCACTGTATCAGTTGTAGCTCAGTGGTAGCACTCTGGGTCAGAAGGTTCAAGTCCACTCCAGACACTTACGCGCATAATCCAGGCTGACACTTCATTGCAGTACTGAGGGAGTGCTGCACTGTTGGAGGCACCGTCTCTTAGATGAGATGTTAAACTGAGGCCCTGTCTGCCATCAGGTAGACGTAAAAGATCCCATGGCATTATTTGAAGGAGCAGGGGAGTTCTCCCGGTGCCCTAGCCAATATTTATTCCTCAAACAACATTACTAAAAAACAGATTAGCTGTTCATTATCATTTTGCTGGTTGTGGAACCTTGCCGTGTGTGTACATTGGCTGCCATTTTTCCTGCATTACAACAGTAACTACACTTCAAAAAAAGTATTAATTTGTTTGTAAAGCATTTTGGGATGTCCTGAGGTCATAAAAGCTGCTGTATAAATGCAAGTTCTACTTCCCATCCCAGATTGGTTATTCATCAAAGAGTTGTTTGCAGGGTGTTGCTGGAGTGAAATGCCTTTGCCTACATAACACAAACAACAAAAACAACTTGTATTTATATAGCGCCTATAACTTAGTAAATCATCCTAAGGTGCTTCACAGGAGCATTATCAAACATATCTGGACACCGAGCCACATAAGGCGATATTAGGACAGATGACCAAAAACTTGGACAAAGGGGTAGGTTTTAAGGAGCGTCTTAAAGGAGGGGAGAGATGTGGAGAGGCAGAGAGGTTTAGGCTGGGAATTCCAGAGCAAGGTCCTAGGCAACAGAAGGCATGGGCACCAATGGTGGAGCAATTAAAATCGAGGATGCGCAAGTGGCCAGAATTGGAGGAGCACAGAGATCTTGAAGGCTTGTAGGGCCAGAGGAGGTTACAGTGATAGGGAGGGGCGAGGCCATGGAGGGATTTGAAAACAAGGATGAGAATTTTAAAAACAGGGTGTTGCTCAACCAGGAGCCGATGTAGGTCAGCGAGCACAGGGGTGATGGACGAACGGGACTTGGAGCGAGTTAGGATTCGGGTAGCAGTGTTTTGGATCAGCTTAGGTTTATGGAGGGTGGAAGATGGGAAGCCGGCCAGGAGTGCGTTGGAAGTTTGGAGGTAACAAAGGCATGGATGAGGGTTTCAGCAGCAGATGAGCTGAGGGAGGGGCGGAGTCGGATGATGCTATGGAGGTGGAATTAGGCGGTCTTAGTGATGGTGCAGCTATGTAGTCGGTAGCTCATCTAGGGGTCAAATATGACACCAAGGTTGTGAATATTCTCATTCAGGCTCAGACAGTTGCCAGGGAGAGGGATGGAGAGGGGTGATGACTAACACGGCCGTGCAGCTGTTTGCCAGTCCCGCACGGCCCGGGACTGGCTTTTCAAACGTGAAATTTTGCGCCTGCGAACTTTGAATGGGTGGCGCAGCCCGTTAGAGGGACCGTGCACCCAAAAAAAAATTAGGGGGAACATTGGTGATGATGCAAGCAGCCTAATGTGCTTGAGTTAAATGCGGAAGTCAGTAGGTTGGAGCTGGCTTCCCGATGCGCTCGCATTTTTGCTGGTTTTTAGCCTGTAAACTCGTCCAAATCCACGCACTCCTCTGGGTTAAAACCCACCCCCCCAACATGAGTAATTTGAGATATGACATAGTAAGTATGGCATACTTGGGAGGAAAAACTTGGACCTATGGTTCCCTAAACTTTCCACAACTAAGGTTGTTCTCGCCTTATGTTGTAGACTAATTAATAAAGATTGATTGCAACGATTAGTCAACAACTCCACTATCATAGTTGCATGCGACTACCAGGGTGGTCGAAGGCAAACTAGATGGACCTTGGTCCTTTTTCATCTAGCAATTCCTATGTTCCTATATTGCTCTTTGTGAGGTAGAACATCAAAGCCTGCAGAACCCAAGAATAATGAAGAAAATATTGGTAGAAAAAAACCCAAAAATGCAAAAATGGACAATTAGGTATCAAAGTCAAGGAGTCAAGGGTACACAAAACTAAAAACAAAAACCATTAAAACATTTTTATTGGAAAACCTACCATCTCTCTCTAAGGCTCTTTCCCAAAGCTCTCCTTGTGCCCAGTACTTGTAAAATCCAGTTGTCAAAATGTTTACATTGGATTTTAATATTTAAATAAGGCTGGTAGTGTGGCCTCATTATTTGGTCCCAAATTGCATCTCAGAAAATTGGATGCTTTCCCGATTTTATGTGCTCCAACTGCAGTATCTCAGGCCTTGCCAGCTGTCCGGGACCTCACAGAATTTACCCTAATGTTTCTTAACGAACAGAGGGCACATCTCCATATTTATCTCTGTGTTGTCTGCTGAAAATCGAATCACTGGCTCCCCCTATGTGATTTACACGAAACAGCCGTAACAGCGTCAGCCATTGAGATACCAGTCAGCATTCTGGGAAACTTACTTAAACTTTTAATTTACACCCAATATTGCAGAAAAAGACCCTGTTTAATAGTTAAATCCATCGGAAATCAACCATACTTTGCAAAATATAAACCTGCAGTGGAATATGTGCAGCATAGATTCGCTAAGGTACTACCAAGAATGCAGGGTTATACTTACGAAGAGAGACTTGAAAAGTTCAGGCTTTTTTTGACTAAATCAGAGACGGTTAATAGGTGACCTCACAGAGGGGTTTGGGTTTTAGTCACCCATGGCGCAGTGGTAGCACTCTCGCCTCTGAGTCAAAAGGTTATGGGTTCAAGCCCCACCCCATGGATTTGAGCATATAATCTAGGCTGACACTTCAGTAGAGTACAGAGGGAGTGCTACACTGTCAGAAGTGCCATCTGTCGGATGAGATGTTAAAACGAGACTCTCTCAAGTGGGTGTAAAAGATCCCATGACACTATTTTGAAGAAGAGCAGGCGAGTTTCTCCTAATGTCCTGGCCAATATTTATCCCCAACCAACAACTAAAAATCAAATGATCTAGTCGTTATATCATTGCTGTTTGTGGGACTTTGCAGTATGCAAATTGGCTGCTGCGTTTCCTACATTACAACAGCGACTACACCTCAAAATGGATTCATTGGTTGTAAAGCGCTTTGGGACAGCCTGAGGTCATGAAAGGTGCTTATATAAATGCTAGTGGTCCTTTCTTTCTACTGGTTGTTGATACAGTAATGAGAGAGCACACAGTTGAAATAATCACAAAAAGAATTCAAAGGGACCTTAAACAAAAGTTTCTTTATGCAGAGGGCAGTGAGAATTCTCTGCTATACCCTGAGACATACTTCATAAATTATTTTGAAAGAGAATTAGATAGTTGTTTGAAAAAGAAAATATTAAAGGTAGGGGGAGTGAGCAGGAGAGACTAGCTGGCTTATGTGGAGGAAAACACTGAAACAGACCTGATGGGCTACTTCTGTGTTCTAGTTGCAATTCCAAATTCTGAAGTAGCCTAAACCTGGGGATTGGGAGCTCCATTGTGTTTGCCCACATGTCTGTTACCACTGTGGCCTGATGCTAGAGCCTGCTAGCCACTCATTCAGTTAGATATGACCTGTTAAGGTAACTGTAAAGGAAAGCAGAGCTGTTGGGAGAAAGAAGAGGGCCTTTAAAGTGGTACTGAAGCCTCTCTGGAACAATTAGGATTATGACACAGTTCACTGAGAGGACAGGAGAGCCATTGGGGAGTGATGCAGGATTACTGGATTCTGGTCAATGCATGGGCGGCCAATTAGAAAGAAGAAAGAACTTGCATTTATATAGGGCCTTTCCTGGCCTTTGGATGTCGCAGAATACTTCACAGTCTATGAATTACTTCTAAAACTCTTTTAGTCACTGTTGTTGTGTAGGCAAATGCAGCAGCCAATTTACACATAGCAAATCTCCACAAACAGCAATGAGCTTAATGACCAGTTAATCTGTTTTGGTAGTTTTGGGTTGAGGGATAAATGTTGGCCAGGACACCAGGAAACCTCCCCTGTTCTTCTAATAGTGTGCTATGAGATCCTTTATGTCCACCTGAACAGGCAGACAGAGCCTTGGTTTAATGTCTCATCTGAAAGACAATGCAGTACTCTCTCAGTGCTGCAATGAAGTGTCAGTCCAGGTTATGTACTACAAGTCCTGCTGTGGGGCTTGAACCCATCACTTTCTGTGAGAATGCTACCACTGAGCCATGCTACACAAATGATCTTCAATGATTTTATAGTAATCTGGGATGTTATGATTAAGGTTATCCACCAGGTGGTGCTGTAGCCGATGCTGCTGCTAAGGTCAGAGGTTTGCTTCCTGTTAAGGTCTGAGGTTTCGCTTCCTGTATAGGTCAGCACAAGGTGGAATGCCAGGATGCTGATGCAGGCTGTCTGTAAATGTGTTTCCCAGTTGTTAATAAAGTACTCGTGTTAATTCTAACATCTAGTCTCTTTGAGTTCCTTGTTCCACTTTCTGGATTTATCACATTTGGTGACGAGGCAACTAAAGGACCCTGCATAAAGAAGAAAAGTCTGCCGGGATGTTTAAACAACAAAATCACGAGCTAAAGTTAGCTACAAGCTGGAAGAGAGCATGGCTGCCATGGTAGGAACGGTTTCCGCTTTTGATATTCAAGCACAAACCTGGGAAGAATACTGTGAAGTGTTGGGTTATTTTTTTGAAGCAAATGAAATAAATGATGCCAGAAAAAGGAAAGCCATTCTGCTTAGTTCAGTGGGAAGCCAAACCTACAGTTTGATGAAAAATCTGCTCAGTCCTGAAAAGCCTGGAGACAAATCATTTGTTGAATTAGTGGCTTTACTAAAAGAACATTTCAACCCTAAGCCTAGTGAGATTGTACAGTGGTTCAAGTTTAATTCAAGGAACAGGAAAGAGGAAGAGAGCGTAATGGACCATGTAGCGGTGTTGCGTAAATTAGCACAAGATTGCAATTATGGGAATAACCTGAAGGAAATGCTGCGAGATAGGCTAGTTTGTGGAATTATGGATGACCGAATGCAGCGTAGATTATTATATGAGACTGGGCTTAATTATGAAAAAGCATTGGAACTTGCTCAAACCATAGAGACAGCAAACCGAGATGTAAAAGAAATACAGGGTTCAGAGAGGGCAAATGCTACGCAAGTTGCAGGTCAGGTTGTTGTGCACAAGTTGAGCATGCGTCAGAAACCACAATGTGAGCATGTGAAGGCATGTTATAGATGCAAAGGCGATCACCTGGCGAGTGAATGCCAGTTTCTGGAGGAAAAGTGCTACAAGTGTGGGAAACAAGGACACATAAAACGAGCTTGCAGGGCAAAATCACCTGTGGAGGAATCCAAACCAAAAGGGGGAGGACAGCAAAACCAAGGGAGAGAAGTGAAAAAACATGGAGCACACCACATCAGCGGGGAAGCTGAGGAAGAAGAGGACATGTTCATAATGTATAGCATGTTAGAGAACATTCCAAAAGTGGCTCCTATCACATTGCAACTGACAGTAAATGACTCTAAGGTGAACTTTGAAGTGGATACAGGGTGCCGCGTGACCATAATGAACAAGGCAGAGTACTCAAAATTGTGGAACCGTGCAAAAGTTCCAGAGTTAAAGCCTTGCTCCCTGCATCTTAAAACATATACAGGTGAATGAGTAGTGACATTAGGTACAGCTAATGTAACTGTGCAACACAGGGACACAGTGGAACAGCTACCTGTAGTTATAGTATCGGGTACCGGACCAAACCTGTTAGGTCGGGGCTGGATAAAAGAACTTAAATTAGACTGGGGAGCAGTACATCAAATAGATGCGGGAAAACAGTTGACTTTGCAAGAAGTGTTGAGCAAACATGAGAATGTGTTCAAGGAGGAACTTGGCACATTTAATGGCCCCCCAGCTAAGATTTATGTAGACAAGGAGGCACCACCAAGGTTTTTTAAACAACGAGCTGTGCCTTATGCCATGAAGCCAAAGGTAGAGGCTGAGCTTGACCGTCTATTGAGAGAGAACATACTGGAGCCGGTGAAATGTTCGGAATGGGCAGCTCCCATAGTACCTGTTTTAAAACCGGACAATTCGGTAAGACTCTGTGGAGACTATAAATTGACAGTCAATCGGGTGTCCAAACTAGAGCAGTATCCTATTCCCAAAACAGAGGATCTCTTTGCAAACCTGGCTGGAGGAAAGAAATTCACAAAGTTGGATATGAGTCATGCCTACTTGCAGATTACACTGGATGACGAATCAAAGAAGTATGTCACCATAAATACACACAAGAGCTTGTTTACATATAACCGCTTATTGTTTGGTGTCTCATCTAGTCCAGCTATCTTCCAGAGGAAATTGAAGGTGTACTGCAAGGGATTCCACATGTTTCCATCTATCTGGATGATATTCTGGTGATGGGAAGAACCGACCAGGAGCATCTGAGCACTCTGAGAGAGGTACTACAGAGATTGGAGAGGGCAGGGTTCCAGCTCAAGAGGAGTAAGTGCACTTTCCTGGGGAATGAGGCAGTGTTCCTGGGACACAGAGTGGACACCACTGGGCTCCATCCACTCAAGGAGAAGGTACAAGCACGTATTTAATCCCCTTAACACTAAGGGTCAGTTTTATCATAGCCAATCAACCTAACTCGCACATCTTTGGACTGTGGGAGGAAACCGGAGCACCCGGAGGAAACCCACGCAAACACGGGGAGAATGTGCAAACTCCACACAAACAATCGCCCGAGGCCGGATTCGAACCCGGGTCCCTGGCGCTGTGAGGCAACAGTGCTAACCACTATGCCACCGTGCTGTCCCGAACTCTAACACCAGCGGAAAAAACTATTCCCAGTTAGACAAAGAGGGGTTAGCAGTAATGTTTGGGTTACAAAGGTTCCACAAGTACATATATGGCAGGAATTTCACCATATGCACCGATCATAAACCTCTTCTCTCTCTTTTCAATGAAATGAAAGCAGTTCCACAGATGGTGTCACCCCGGATCCAGAGGTGGGCAGTGACGTTGAGGGCATATGAGTATGTCATCGTCTACAAGGCGGGCAAGTACCATGGGAACGCAGATGCCTTGAGCCATCTTCCACTGCCAGGCACACCTATCCGTGCAGCTCCAGAGGACAGAGTTTTGATGTTGGAGGACACTGACATGGCACTTGTGACTGCAGAGCAAGTAAGAACATGGACAGGTAAAGATCCAGTACTGTCTAGAGTTCGAGAATATGTGGTGAGGGGATGGCTACAGCATCCGGAAGGGGCTGACTTCACACCCTACAGTGTCAGGAAAACAGAGCTGAGTGTGCAGGATGGTTGCGTGTTGTGGGGAGCACGAGTGATTATTCCACAGCCAGCATGACAGTCTATCCTAGAGCAACTACATCAGTGCCATCCGGGGTTACTTGGAGTTACTTGTGGTGGCCAAAGCTAGATGAGGAGATAGAAAATCTAGTCAAGACATGCAGCACTTGTCAGGAACACCGGAAGGCACCAGCAACGGCTCCTCTCCACCCCTGGGAGTGGCCAGATTAACCATGGAGAAGATTACACTTAGATTATGCGGGTCCATTCATGGGGAAGATGTTCCTCATAATCATTGATGCACATTCCAAATGGATGGATGTTTATCCTGTAAATTCTGCTTCCGCCACTACTACTATAGACTACCTGCATCGGAGCTTCGGTAATCAAGGGCTACCGGAGATCATGGTGAGTGACAATGCCACTTGTTTTGTAAGTACAGAGACAAAAGAGTTCTTGAGAAACAATGGCATAGTGCAGGTGACCTCAGCTCCATATCATCCGTCCTCGAATGGACTTGCGGAGAGAGCTGTACAAACATGATGAAAAAAAGTGCAGAAGGGAGTTTAGCAGCCAAAGTGTCATGGGTTCTGTTCAGCTACAGAATAACACCTCAATCCACCACAGGACTCTCTCCTGCTGAGATGTTATTAGGTCGTAGACTACGCTCCACTCTTGACCTTATCCACCCACACCTAAAAAGGAAAATGGAAAACAGACAAAACAAACAAAAAGAGAACCATGACAAAAGAACAAAGAGCTGAAGTTTTGGAGAAGGAGATGCGGTCCTTCCCAAGAATTTCAGTTATGGACTGTGGTGATTATTCTTGTTTTATAAGAAGCATTGTAATTGGTTGCCTGTTTCCCTGCCTTGAGATATATGCTGTAAACTTATTGGTTAGTTGATTCCATGTGACCTGTGGTGGCCATCTTAAATTCAGTTTTCTACAGTTTGGTTGAGACTGGGTGCTCAACATGTACTGCTGGTTTTCTAAGGTTAATAAAGCCTAGCTTTTGAAAGGCAATCTACTCTTTATTTCAATTTATTAACCTTTTGCTATAATGGAACGATATCTTCGACCGGAACGATTTAATGCTGACCCTAATTCTGCAGGAGTGGATGATCAATGGAAACATTGGTATCGTACTTTTAAAAACTCTTTGGGTGTGTTGGATCAGCAATCTCTGAATAAGTTGGATATACTAATCAACTACATTGCTCCGGATGTGTATAAGTATATTTTGGACTGTGAAACTTATGAATTGGCTATTGCTACGTTGGAAATTTTTTTAGTTAAACCCAAAAATGAGGTATTTGCACGTCACCTTTTATTTGCCCGTAGGCAGCAGGCGGGAGAATCCTTGGATGCTTATTTACAAGCACTCCGGCGCCTTGGTGCTAACTGTAATTATAAGGCCGTGTCTGCAGAAGAACATAAGGAAGAGTCGGTACGGGATGCATTTATTAATGGATTACTGTCTAGATCAATTCGTCAGCGGTTATTAGAAAATAAGACCTTGGATCTTAAGAGTGTTTTTGAGCAAGCCTCTACATTGGATTTGGCTCAGAGAAGTTCGGATTCTTATGCTCTTTTTGATCAGCCTGCGACCGTGGTTTCGGCAGTTCCGGATGAAAGGGAATTACGTGGATTTAATAGGAGTGGTTTACCAGATTCCGAAACAGTTTCTACTTCGGCAGCTGTTGCCTCTAGAATTCAGAAGTGTTATTTTTGCGGAAACGCCCGGCACCCTCGTCTGAAGTGCCCTGCCCGGGAGGCTGTGTGTAGTAAATGCGGCAAGGGAGGTCATTATGCACGTGTTTGCAAATCGGTTGCCTCCTCTGCGACTATTCAGCCTTTAGATAGGGCGTTTATTGCATCAGTTTCTGCCGCCTTTTCCCATGGCCTAAACAAAGCTATAGTTATGGCCCAAGTTAATGGGTTAGAAGTGAAGGCCCTTATAGATACGGGCAGTACTGAGAGCTTTATAAGTCTTCAGTTTGTGAGGGAGAAGCGTTTGAAAATTTCGCCTGTTTCCTATCAGGTGTGTATGGCTCAGACGACTCTCACCTCACAAGTAGCTGGTTGTTGCCTTGTGAAATTAATTCTCCTAGCTAATACGTATACTGATATATGCCTATCTGTTCTGCCTAATCTCTGTACGGACATTTTGATTGGTCATGATGTGCTTCAATTACATGAGCCCCTCAGTCTTTCTTTTGGAGGAACTAAGCCACCTTTGTCTATTTGTGGATTAACATCTTTATTCATTTCTCCATTATCACTTTTTTCCAATTTGATGCCGGATTGTAAGCCAGTTGCTACCAAGTCAAGAAGGTATAGCAGTCAGGATAAAGAATTTATTAATCCTGAAGTTCAACGTCTTTTATCGGAAGGAATCATTGAACCTAGTTTTTCGCCCTGGCGGGCACAGGTAGTTGTCACCACTAATGAGAGACATAAGAAGTGAATGGTGATAGACTACTCTCAAACTATTAACAGGTATACTCAATTAGATGCGTACCCCCTGCCTAAGATTGATGAGCTTATCAATAAAGTATCTCAATATAAGGTTTTTAGCACTATTGATCTAAAGAGTGCTTATCATCAGATTCCTATCGCTAAGAGGGACAAACCATATACGGCCTTTGAAGCTGGTGGAAAGCTGTACCAGTTTTGCCGAGTACCATTCGGTGTTACTAACGGTATCGCCTGTTTTCAATGGGCAATGGATGCTTTTATAAGTGATAATTCTCTCTCTGACACCTTCTCATATTTAGATGACATCACGGTGTGTGGCAAATCAAGGGTGGAGCACGATTTTAATCTAGAAAGATTCCTTCAAGTTGCGGAAAAAGTTGGCTTAACTTTCAATAAAGAGAAGTGTATCTTTTCGACCACCGAGGTAAATTTACTGGGGTATATTATCTCGGGAAACAAGATTAAACCAGATCCAGAACGGCTGCGACCACTGATTGATTTACCTTGCCCTACTAATTCTAAGGCCTTGCAACGAGTTGTTGGACTGTTTTCTTATTATTCTAATTGGATTGCAAACTTCTCGCAGAAGATCTGGCCCCTTATTCGGGTTATGACATATCCTCTATCATGGGAGGCCAGGATGTGTTTTGATAGTCTTAAAAAGGATATCCTTGGAGCAGTTGTGCATTCTATTGATGAGCAGGTTCCCTTTGTGATTGAGACGGACGCTTCCGATTTTGCAATTGGGGCTACCCTGAACCAAAATGGAAGACCTGTGGCCTTTTTCTCACGTACTCTGAGCAATAGTGAGCAGAGACATTCATCAATAGAGAAAGAGGCGTACGCAATAGTAGAAGCACTGCGTAAATGGAGACATTATTTACCTGGGCGACATTTTACGTTAGTAACTGACCAAAAATCTGTGTCCTTCATGTTTGATGTCAAACATTTCGGAAAGATTAAGAATGATAAAATAATGAGGTGGAGGATCGAGTTGGCATGCTACCATTTCGATATAGTCTATCGTCTGGGGAAGGATAATGTTGCCGCTGATGCGCTGTTGAGGGCTTATTGTTCTGTGCTTCACGGAGATACGCTTATTAATCTTCATAATGCTTTGTGCCATCCTGGTGTTACGAGGATGATACACTTCATACGCAGTAAGAATTTGCCCTTTTCAGTTGACGACATCAAGCGGATGACTTCGTCATGCTCTGTCTGTGCCCGGTGTAAACCGAATTTCTTTAAGCCTCAACGAGCTCATCTTATAAAGGCTACTTCTCCCTTTGAACGCCTGAGCGTTGATTTTAAGGGGCCTCTTCCTTCAACGACTCAGAATCGATATATATTTACTGTTGTGGATGAGTTTTCAAGGTTCCCTTTTGCTTTTCCCTGTGCAGATGTATCAGCTGCTACAGTTATTAAATGTCTGACTCAACTTTTTGTCATCTTTGGGATGCCTGCGTATATCCATTCGGATCAGGGAAGCTCTTTTATGTCTTCCCAGTTGAAGGAATACCTCCAGAGTCGGGGAATTTCTACTAGCAGAACTACCCCGTATAATCCCCAGGGTAATGGACAGTGCGAATGATACAATGGGGTGATCTGGAAGGCAGTTATGTTGGCTTTGACATCCCGGAACCTTAAGAATACACAGTGGGAAATGGTACTGCCTGATGCCCTGCATTCCATTAGATCATTGCTTTCAACGGCTACTAATGTGACCCCCCATGAAAGGCTCTTCAACTATCCGCGGAGATCCACTACGGGATATTCGGTACCTTCATGGCTTACTATGCAGGGACCTGTGCTGCTCCGACGCCATGTTAGACTGTCAAAGTATGATCCTTTAGTGGAGGAGGTGGAGATATTGGAGGCAAATTCCCAATATGCTCACATTCGATTCCAAGATGGGAAAGAAAGTACGGTTTCAGTTAAAGACTTAGCTCCTTGTGGTGGCCAGCCCTCTCCTGAGGACATTAACAATAGCCATAATTCAGATAATGTTGATGTCGTCACAGATACTACGAACATTTCCAATCCTATTGCAGACACTTACAATTCTCTTAGTCTGCCCCCGATGGATGTTCATGACCCTCCCAGTCTACCTTCTAATGGGACTTCCAATCCGGAAACCGTTGATAATCGGGATATTGATAGCCTCCCTGCAGAAGATATTTCTGTGTCTCCTGGTGTGGGAGGGCAAGGAACTCCACCGAGGCTAAGAAGGTCGACACGAACAAGATATCCGGTCGACCGATTAAAAATGGACTTTTAAAATAATTAATAATTTAATAGTAACATTTTAAAATTGTTGAAGGTATTATACATGTATTGCTCTAGTCATAAATAACTAATTGTAAACTGTAAAGGCTACCTAGGTTGAAGTATATTTTAAAAGGAGGGGTGAATGTGGTGATTATTCTTGTTTTATAAGAAGCATTGTAATTGGTTGCCTGTTTTCCTGCCTTGAGGTATATGCTGTAAACTTATTGGTTAGTTGATTCCATGTGACCTGTGGTGGCCATCTTAAATTCAGTTTTCTACAGTTTGGTTGAGACTGGGTGCTCAACATGTACTGCTGGTTTTTTAAGGTTAATAAAGCCTAGCTTTTGAAAGGCAATCTACTCTTTATTTCATGGACCAAAGTGGATTCCTGGCTTCATAGACTCAATGACAGGTCCAGTATCATAAAAGGTCATGTTGGGAGATGGTAGGGTAGTACGCAGACATGTAGATCAGATACTTCCCAGACAAGGGGAAATTGAAATGAAGGTTCCAGATGAAATGACTGAAGACAGGGTTGCCCCCAGTTATCCAAGTGCATCTGTGGTGCCACCACCAGGGACAGAGACAATTCCACAGGAACCTATTTGTCAAGAGGAAACCATCGTTGCAGAGTCAGATACTCTGAGCACTGCTCAGGAGCAGCTGGTGGCTTCACCACAAACAAGCAGGGACTTTACTGTCAGACGTTCACAAAGGCCTCGCAAGCCACCAGAGAGATTGATACTGAACTGTTAGATTCATCAAGTATGGAACATGATGAATGGAGACTCCTTATGTGACCCTCAGGAATGGTTGTTTGTTAAGAAATTCATACTGAAATCTTAAGGGGGGAGGAATATAGTAATCTGGGATGTTATGATTAAGGTTATCCACCAGGTGGTGCTGTAGCCAATGCTGCTGCTAAGGTCAGAGGTTTGCTTCCTGTTAAGGTCAGAGGTTTCGCTTCCTGTATAGGTCAGCACAAGGTGGAATGCCAGGATGCTGATGCAGGCTGTCTGTAAATGTGTTTCCCAGTTGTTAATAAAGTACTTGTGTTAATTCTAACATCTAGTCTCTTTGAGTTCCTTGTTCCACTTTCTGGATTTATCACAATTTTTTTCCATTGGCTGAAGTCTATTGTCAGTCCTGGTCAAAATGGTCCCTCTGATCTAGTGGCAATGATTGACAAGTTCTGTTCAATGGGACAATGCATTACCCAGCTAATGGTAGAGCTGTGGTTGTAGACGGTATTTGTGCCTGCTTTTAATGAGGGGCTGGGGGGTGGAGGGTGAGGCGAGTAATGCCCTTGCTCTTGGCAGTCAGTGCCAGGAATTACTTACTCCCTTGGGAGTAACCCCTTTGAGGATGGTGAAGGGACAGTGTGAGGCATGCTTATTCTCGGTATTCCAGAGCAGAGTTGTCATTGTGCACAGCGAGTGAGACTGAAAACTACCCATCAATCTCACTGATCTCAGGTGACACTTCAGGTGGTTGCAGCACACATACTGGATACTTTGGAAATGTGCGGAAAGGAACCAGCTAAATTGAACTATTTATGAGGAATGTGCAGGGGAAGATGTGTCTTGATAATGGAGCATTGTGAGGTTTACATTGCTTTCATCAATATACAAAACTTAACTACTGAAGTTAACAACAGGTAGGTGGATCCCATCACTAATCTTTTTTTAAAAAGTAACTAGTCAAATTAACAACAGGTAGGAGGGCCCTTACCAACAGGTAGGAGGGGCCCATTACTAATCTTTACATGAAAAATAACTACTCAAATTCATAATTTTCATTAATGTTTTGGACTAAGGAACAAGTAATTCACTATCAAAATTTTCAGATGATACCAAACTGGGGGATAGAATCATAGCAATTTATGGCACACAAGGAGGCCATCCGGCCCATCGTGTCTGTGCCGGCTGAAAAAGAGCTATCCAACCTAATCCCACTTTCCAGCTCTTGGCCCGTAGCCTTGTAGGTTACGGCACTTCAAGTACATATCCAAGTACTTTTTGAATGTGATGAGGGTTTCTGCCTCTACCACTCTTTCAGGCTATGAGTTCCAGACCCCCACCACCCTCTAGGTGAAAAAAGTTCTCCTCAACTCCCCTAGAATTCTAGAATGGTTACAGCACAAAAGGAAGCCATTCGGCCTGTCGAGCCCATGCCGACTCTCTGCAAGAGCACTTCAGCTAGACCCACTCCCCCGCCCTTTCCCCGTAGCCCTGCAAATTTTTTTCCTTCAGGTACTTATCCAACTTCATTTTGAAAGCCACAATTGAATCTGCCTCTACCATCCTTTCAGGCAGTGCATTACAGATGATAACCACACGCTGTGTAAAAAGGCTTTTCCTTATGTCACCTTTGGTTCTTCTGCCAATCACTTTAAATCTGTGTCCTCTGGCTCTCGACCCTTCCGCCAATGGGAACAGTTTCTCTCTATCTACTCTGTTTAGACTCCTCATGATTTTGAACATCGCTATCAAATCTCCTCTCAACCTTCTCTGCTCTAAGGAGAACAACCCCAGCTTCTCCAGTCTGTCCACGTAACTGAAGGCCCTCATCCCTGGAACCATTCTTGTAAATCTTTTCTGCACCCTCTCTAAGGCCTTCACATCCTTCCTAAAGTGTGGTGCCCTCTAATCCTTCTACCAATTACTTTAAATCTATGTCCCCTAATAAGGGAAATAGATCCTTCCTATCCACTCTATCTAGGCCCCTCATAATTTTATACACCTCAATTAAGTTTCCCCTCAGCCTCCTCTGTTCCAAAGAAAATAACCCCAGTCTAACCAATCTTTCCTTATAGCTAAAATTCTCCAGTCCTGGCAACATCCTCGTAAACGTTGCTAACTCTTAGGAAGAATGCAGCATAATACAAGAAGACATTAGAAAACTTGCAGACTGGACAGTTAAATGGAAAATGAACTTTAACAGAGATAAATGTGAGGTGATGCACTTTGGTAGGAAAAATAGAAACATCCGCTACACCTTAGAAAATAAGAAACTGAATGGGGTAGAAGAGCAAAGGGAACTCGGGATACAGGTGAACAAATCATTAAAAGCAGCATTGCAGGTCAGCAAAGCAACTAAAAATGCTAACAAAGCACTGGGATTTATTTCTAGGGGTATAGAATTCAAAAGTAGTAAACTTGTTTTGGACCCTGGTGAGGCTACACTTGGAGTACTGTGCACAGTTCTGGCCTCCATACTCTGAAAGGGTCATAGAAGGACCAGAGAAAGATTTACAAGGATGGTACCAGAACTGAAAGATTACAGCTATCGGGAAAGTTTGGACAGGTTGGGGCAGTTTTCTTTAGAAAAGAGAAGATTTAGAGGTGACCCGATAGAGGTCTTTAAAATTATGAATGTGTTGGATAGGGTAGATGGGGAGAGAATGTTTCCACTTGTGGGAGAATCCAAAACTAGGGGCCATCAATACAAGATAGTTACTAATAAATCCAATAGGGAAATAGGGAGAAATTTCTTTACTCAGAGAGTGGTTAGAATGTGGAACTCTCTACCACAGGAAGTGGTTGAGGCAAATAACTTAAATGCTTTCAAAAGGAAACTAGGTGAGGAGATAAAAGAAGAGGGAATAGAAAGATATGCTGAAAAGCTGAGATGAGGTAAATGGAATGGGAGGAGAGTTGGGTGGAGTATAAACTCCAGCACAGACTAATACAAAAGCAAAATACTGTGGACGTTGGAAATCTGAAATTAAAACAGAAAATGCTGGAAATACATGCCTTTAATGTAGGAAAAACACCCCAAGGTGCTTCAATAGGGGTAAGGTAAAACAGACAACAGTCAAAAGCAGGAGATATCAGGATGGGTGACCAAAGGCTTGACCAAAGAGGTGTGGTTTAAGGAGCGATTTAAAGCAGGAAAGGGAGGTGGAGAGGCAGAGAGGTTTAGGGAGGGAATTCTGTCCTGGCTCAAAATACTAGCACAGTGCACTCAATCCTTCAACTTGGACATTGGGCTAGATTTTCGTGGAGCCGTCAGGCGGGGTTTCAGGCGTGTGGGGGGGCGGGAAAATTCCGACTTTGGGGGTCCCGACACCATCCCGCCCAAAACCCCGCCCCACGTAAGTTTCAGGGGCGGTGGGTACCCGCTGTGCACTGGGACCCGCCGAAACCAGGTGGGAAGGGATTAGTGCCAATTAACTGCCTGTTAACAGGTAGTTAACAGGCAGTTTTTAGCCTAATCCCCATTTTGAGGGGTTTCGTGTGCGTTTCCCGATGGCTCCAAACCACGCCAGGTTGGAGCGGCGGGCCGTCGGGTTGAATGAGTTAGAGGGGTCGCGACGTCGGCGCTCAGGTGAGTGATGGGTGCATGAGTGTAAAGGTAAGTGTGTTTGGTGTGTGTAAAGTGTGTAAAGAACTTTTACTTACCTGCACTTACCTTCACAGCCTTTCTTCCTCTAGGCGTCGGGAGCGCATCAGTCACTCGGAACTTAAAGCTGAGCGGCTGCGATCTGTGAAAAGTGACAGCCTGCAGCTTTTAGTGCTGCTGAGATTTCTAACTGAGTCTGTGCAGAAGGACTCAGCTTAGAAATCAGAGTGTCAGTGTTTGACAGCTTCAAACAGCTGCAAAACAATGATATGTCATCTGTCAGAAATCTTGACAGATGAAATTGCAGTCTGTGACGTCACCTGTTGCCGGGTGGCCCTTCATTGGCCTGCTGAGCCCGCTGGGCGGGCTTAACAAGGCCAATCAAGGGAAAATCGCGCAGATTGGCTGGACGTCGAAGTAGGCGGGTCAGAAACCCGAAAGGGGAAGTCCCGCCTTCTTCCCGACAGGTTCCACAAAATCGACCCCAATGAGTTCCACATCTAAGGATGCGAGATTAAAGCAGGAGACTGCATGCACAGTATTTACCAGGGAGATAGAACAGGTGGAGATGACATCAGATGATGAGATTAGTAATTAGATAAGTGCATTTAAAGTAAAATGAGGAGATATATTAAATAAACTAAAAAAGAGGATAAAACCCCTGGTCCAGACGGAATACATCCGCACATTTTAAAATAATCTAAGGAAGAGATAGCAGAGGCATTACAACACATATTTAGTAATTCATTAGAAAAAGGTGTAGTGCCAGAGGACTGGCAGATAGCAAAAATAATATCTATATTTAAGAAGGGAGATAGAACATGGCCAAGGAACTATAGACCGGTCAGCTTAACATTGGTGGTAGGAAAAATAATGGAATCCCTACTAAAGGAGAAAATGGAAGAACATCTGGAAACCAGAAATATAATAATAAATAGTCAGCATGGATTTCAAAAGGAAAGTTTTGATTGACCAACCTAATTGAATTTTTTGAAGAGGTAACAGAGAGAGTAGACAAGGGTTATGCAATAGATGTAATTTATCCAGATTTTCAAAAGGCCTTTGATAAGGTACCACATAATAGACTAATGAATAAGGTCAGGGAATGCAGAGTCAGGGGACAAGTAGCAGAATGGATAGCTAGCTGGCTTCAAGACAGAAAGAAGAGAGTAGGGGTAAAGGGTAGCTATTCAGAGTGGCAGAAGGTGGAAAGAGGCATTCATCAAGGATCAGTGCTGGGACCACTGTTGTTCACAATTTATATTAATGATTTTACCTTTGGAATCAAAAACACAATTTCTAAATTTGCGGACGACACCAAATTGGGGGGGATAGTCAATACTGAGGAGGACTGCAACAAAATAACAAAAAGACATTAATAAACTTGCAGAATGGGCATATAATTGGCAAATTAAATTCAGCACAGATAAATGTGAGATTACATTTTGTTAAGAAAAATAGTGTGTCCGTGTGTTAATAGAGACACTGAAGACAGGAATTGGTTTCACAGGTGTTTACTGAACAAAGTCTGGAGGGGAACTAACTGATACAACACAATATACAGGCTTATATAGCCCGAGTGGCCATTACCGGCATTACAGTACACAGGGGGCTCTTAAAGGCACATACACTACAATTCCTCCCCTTTTAGCCAACCAGTACATAATATTTTAAGTAATCATTAATTACATGTTACAAGAAAAATAATCTACACATTGCTGCAGTTAATCAATTATAAGTCAGTCTCTCTGGATAACGCCTCGGTGGTGTAGTAGTTTCTGGTGGTGTAGTAGGTTCTTTTGGCAAGGCTGATTCGGCTTGAATGCCAGTGTCGGGTTCATCGGGTTCCAGTATCACCGGATCGGAGGTAGATACTATGGGTATCTCTACTTCATCATTAGGCGTATAGAGTTGTGGTGTAGGTTGTCCCTTTTCGGATGACTCTATGATTTGGTCAGCATGGCGCCTTATTATGCTTTCTCCAATGTCCACGGTATACATCAGCGGTCCTAGTCGTGTGCAGATAGTTCTAGGCTGCCATTTCTCGGTACGGTAGTCCCGGGCCAAAACTTGTTGACCTATCTGGAAGGCTCTAGTTGGCCTTTCATTCATGCCTTGAAATTGCCGGTTCTCCACGTCCCTTCTGATGTTTGGCTTGATCAAATCCAGCCGGCATCTTAGGCTTCTATTGAAGAACATCATGGCGGGAGTTTGGTTTGTAACCATATGTGTTGCATTCCTGTATGCAAACAAGAAGTTATCCACCTTATGCTGAAGTTTTATGTCTTCATTACCCATGGCCTTTATGGCCTTCTTGAAGGTCTGGACATACCTTTCAGCCAATCCATTGGTGGCGGGATGGTATGGGGCGGACGTGTAGTGCTTAACCCCATTGTTTTTTAAGAACTTCCTGAACTCTTCGGACACAAATTGCGGTCCATTATCAGAACAGACCTGTTCAGGCAGCCCATTCCTGGCAAATATGGTCCTTAATACTGTGATGGTTTTTTCCGTGGTGGTGGAGGACATCTTTATTACCTCCGGCCACTTGGAGTGTGCATCAACCGCGATTAAGAACATTGAGTCCATAAATGGACCAGCAAAGTCGATGTGTACCCTTTGCCATGGAGATGAGGGCCACTCCCATGGATGTAGAGGGGCTTGTGGTGGAGTGTTTTGGACCTTCTGGCATCCTAGGCAGCTCTTGGTCATTTCTTCGATGTCTCCATCGATACCTGGCCACCATACAAACGCCCTGGCTAGGGTCTTCATTTTCACTCCACCCAGATGCCCCTCGTGAAGCTCCTTTAGAACTTTATCCTGGAGTTTGGGTGGAATCACCACTCTGGATCCACACATCAAGGTTCCTCGGCACACTGACAGCTGTTCTCTTCTTTGCGAGAATGCTGGCAACAGTGGTTCGCCATATGCTGGCCATCCCTTCACTGTTAAATCGTAGACTCGTGAGAGAGTCGGGTCATTTCTAGTTTCCCTTTCAATGGCAGAATTTGTTACTGGTAGACATTCGACTATGGTAGAGTGGAAAATCTCCACTGGGTCTACGGTAGGTGCCTCTTCTACCGTTGGCAACGGTAGGCGCGATAAACCGTCAGCATTCCCATGCTGTTTTGATCCTTTGTATTCTGTTATATTGGTGTGCCCCTAGAAAAAGGGACCACCTCTGTAGCCTTTGCGCTGTCATAATGGGAACACCCTTTTTAGGGTTGAATATGGAGATGAGGGGTTGATGGTCAGTCAAAAAGGTAAATTTTTGTCCGTGTAGGTAATGGTTGAATTTCTTCACTCCCCATACCAGGCTGAGTGCTTCCCTGTCGATTTGGGCATAGTTACGCTCAGCTGAGTTCAATGAGCGTGACGCAAAAGCTATCGGCCGTTCCGAGCCATTCGGGAATTTATGCGATAATACTGCTCCTACGCCGTAAGGGGATGCATCGCACGCCAGTCTGATTGGCAGTGATGGGTTGTAATGAGCCAAAACTTCTTTGGACGTGATTAAGTCTTTGCATTTATGGAAGGCACGTTTACAGTCTTCGCTCCATTTCCAAATTACTCCTGTTTGTAGCAGTTCATTAAGAGGGTACAGAAGAGTTGATAAGTTCGATAAAAATTTATGATAGTAATTTATTAATCCCAGGAACGACCTTAATTGTGAAACATTTTCAGGTGCTGGGGCTTTTATGACTGCTTCAATTTTTTCAGGTGACTTATGCAACCCTTCCTTATTAATAATGTGTCCACAATATGATATTTGATTCTGGAAAAATTCGCATTTGGGGCGATTTGCTCGTAGGCCCTGTTCTCTCAGCCTAGTGAGCACCTTCTCCAAATTGGCAAGGTGCTCGTTGTCGTTTTCTCCTGTCACAAGGATGTCGTCTAGGTAGCATTGAGTCCCCGGAATCCCTTGGAGGACTTGCTCCATAGCTCTTTGCCAGATAGCTGGAGCGGATGCTACTCCGAAAACCAGTCGATTGTACTGGTACAGGCCTTTGTGTGTATTTATCATGAGATACTTTTTAGAGGCCTCTTCAGCCTCCATCTGTAGATATGCCTGTGCCAAGTCAATTTTGGTGAAACGTTTCCCTCCGGATAGTGAGGCGAAAATATCTTCTATCCTCGGAAGAGGATACTGTACTGTGTGAAGGACCGGGTTTACAGTCACCTTGAAGTCTCCACAGATGCGAATTTTTCTCTGTTCTTCAGATTTATCATTATTCAACGTTTTCTTCATGACTGGGACGATGGGTGTTGCCCACTCGCTCCAATCTATTTTGGATAATACGTCTGCCTTTTCCAAATTCTCCAGCTCTGCCTCGACTGCTGGACGAATTGCGTATGGCACCGGCCTTGTCTTAAAAAACTTGGGAATTGCCGCATCTTCCACTTTTATTGAGGCGGTGATGCCTTTCAAGGTTCCTAGTTTCTCTTGAAACACTTCTTTGGCGTTGGCCAAGATGTCTTTTAATCGTTCAGGTATGACGTCATCATCATTTTTTTCCTTACTGGTCACCGTCAGTGCCTGAATGGAGTGCCAGTCTAAACGTATTTTCCTGATCCATTCACTTCCCAACAGCAGTGGACCACCATCTTGTAGAACGTATAAATACAACTTTTGTATTTCCTTGCCGTTGTATACAACAGGCACCCTTATTTTTCCTTTGGGGTATACTTTCTGCCCCGTATATGTTTTCAAGATAATGGATGTGTCTTTTAAAGGTATATGCGGAAATAGCCGCTCGTAATCCCGTCGATTTATGACGGTCAGAGCTGATCCTGTATCTAGCTCCATTTTAACTGGGGACCCTGCTATCGTGAGGGTAACCCAGATGGTCTGGTAATCTTCTTTGGCAATTACATTATGTAATTTGAGACAGCTTAGTCTCTTGTTTTCGGAGTCGCTATCGCTCTTCTGGTCTTCGGAGCTACTGTCCGTCATCATTTGTACCTTTCTGTACTTTTCTTTATTGATTTTTTTTTTCCTGTCCATGGATTTTTTTTGTCCAGATCGGCATACCCGTGCAATGTGTGCAATCTTTCTGCATTGCCTGCATGCTTTGTCCTTGAACCAGCAGTCCCTCTGGTCATGGGTGGATCTGCCGCAGCGATAACATCTCTCGAAACCCTGTGTCATTTCATGGGTGCCGAAGTCCTGTGTCTTTTGCTGTATCTCTGCAGCTCCTCTTGCGGCTGCTTCGTATGATACAGCCATACTGAAAGCCTTGTCCAGTGTTAAATCTTTCTCAGAAAGCAGCCTTTTCTGTGTTCCTTCACTTAGGAGACCGCAGACGAATTTGTCTCGAAGATAATCTGCTAGTCCTGCCCCGAATTGGCAGTGCTTTGATAGCTTTCTTAATTCGGTGAGGTAATCAGCGTTACTTTCATTCTTGTGTTGATTCCTCTTGAAGAATTTGAATCGTTCCGCTATCAGCAGCGGTGTTGGGTTTAAGTGCTCCTGTAGGGTATCAACAATTTCTTTAAAATTCTTGTCCTTTGGTTTGGCTGGAGTGATTAAGTTTCGTAACAGCCCGTATGTCTTTGCGCCCATTAGATTTAGAAGTACTGACGCTTTGTTTTATCATTTTCTATTCCATTTGCGGTGCAATACACCTCCACTCTTTCCACATATGTGGTCCAATCCTCTATATCGTTATCAAAAGCATCAATATTGCCAGCCTTAGGCATCCTGGAAAAAAAATGGCGCTTCCCGCGCTTTTCTTTCTTTTCTGCAGAAAAGATATGGCGCTTCCCGCGCTTCCCCACCGCTGCTGCCGATGACAACGCTGTTTTCCGCGTTTAAAAAAAAAAAAAAATTATTTACAGGTGGAGACTTGTTCCCGCCGGACTCTCGCTGCTAGGTCTGAACGCCGACCTGCTTGCAGCGCCGGCCGTCTCCCGAGTGCTCCCTCCCCGTCTGTTACTGCTTGCCTCCGCCTTCGCTGCTTGGCCTCGCTGCAGAGCCAGCCACTGGAGCCCCTGCCCGACGCCCAGGAAGGATTATTGCAGTACCTGCCACCAGCTCGGCAAGCTGGTGAAACCACAGCTTTTGCTTTTTCTTGCTTTGACTTTGGACGTCAGAGGAATCGATGACCTTGAGGTGCTGCCGAATTGCAGTTAAGTCCGTTTCCAATTCGTCGCCACTGTTGTGTCCGTGTGGTAATAGAGACACTGAAGACTGGAGTTGGTTTCACAGGTGTTTACTGAACATAGTCTGGAGGGGAACTAACTGATACAACACAATATACAGGCTTATATAGCCCGAGTGGCCATTACCGGCATTACAGTACACAGGAGGCTCTTAAAGGCACATACACTACAAATAGGGAGGTAACATATTACTTGGAAAATAAGGGAGAAAAATTTGGTTGATTAACGCCTCCCGTTAGTGCCCTAAGAGGGCACTAATGGGGCACAAAGCAACTAGCGCCCGAGCACGGCGATAATTGCGCCACTCGCAAAATTGACCAGACATTTTGCATGGCGCTAAACACTACTGCCATGATCTCCTGCGCCCACAGATCATGACATCAGTTGAGCGTGCAATGCCCCGGTAGTGCCCTGGACTGGATATTGAGTGGCGCCCCCTGCCTTTCCGCCTGCCGCTAGCAACGTTTTGCAGTCAGAAGGGGCTGGGGGAGTGTTATTTAAAGGTGGCCGCTTCCTGCCTTTTTTTGTCGGCGACATTTTTGCACCACGCATTCTGAGAGAGAGAGAGACTTCTGGAGAGATTCAAAGCAGTGTGAAGGAATTTTAGGTACTGAGCAGCACTTAGCATGTTCATTTTGATTTGACCTTCCTTGCATCAATTTAGAAGAGACTGTGGGGGCTGCACTGATTCGGGGCATCGTCCTGCACCTGCAGAATTGGAGGAAGCAGCGATGCAGAGAGTGGCAAACATGGCCAGAGGGAGGAGGGCCAACAGGCTTCCGCACAGGAGACCTTACCCTCCCAGGGTATTCCGGGACCAATTCTCCTACGTTAATTTGTCTGAGGAGCAGTGTTTGCGCAGGCTGTGCTTCAGCAAGGAGGTGGTCACTGAGCTCTGCCACCTGCTGCAACCAGATCTGCAGCCTCTACTGAGGACCGGGATGTCTCTGTCGGTGTCAGTGAAGGCGACAGTCGTCTGAATTTTTATGCCACCGGCTCCTTTCAAGCATCTACTGGGGACATCGCCAATATCTCCCAGTTCGCTGTCCATTGTTGTATCCGGGAGGTGACAAATGCCCTGTATAAAAGGAGACGTCAGTACATCTCTTTCCCCATGACCCGGGCCAAACAGCATGAACGCGCATGTGGCATTGTGAGGACAGCAGGCTTCCCCATGGTGCAGGGCGCCATTGACTGTACGCATGTGGCATTGCGGGCACCGCATGAAAATGCAGAGGTATTCTAAAACCGCAAGGGCTACCACTCCTTAAATGTGCAGTTGGTCTGTGACCACAGACAGCTCATACTCGCTGTCAATGCCCACTATCCTGGCAGCAGCCACGATGCTTTCATCCTGCGCCAGACTGGTGTGCCAGACCTTTTCCAGGCACCGCATCCCCCAAGTGGATGGCTCCTCGGGGACAAGGGTTATCCACTCTGCACCTGGCTGATGACACCGCTCCGTAACCCCAACACCCCTGCTGAGCTGCAGTATAATGAGAGCCATATCGCCACCAGGAACATAATTGTGCAGACGATCAGCGTGCTCAAGCAATGGTTCCACTGTCTGGACCACTCAGGAGGAGCCCTGCAGTACTCTCCTGAGCGAGTCTCCCTCTTCATAGTTGTGTGCTGCATGCTTCACAACCTGGCAATCCTGAGGACCCAGCCAAAGCCACTAGGGATTGGTGCACCACCGGAGGAGAAGGAGGAGGAAGAAGAGGAAGAGGATGAGGAGGATGATCAGCAGCAGCACCAACGTGGGAGGGAGGCGCACAATGTTGCCACTGCAAGGGCCGTCCGTCAACAGCTGATAAGAAGCCGCTTCTAGACCCCTACTCAGCAGATGGCTTCTGGCATGGAGAACAATATCATGGAAAGCAACCCGCACCCGCTATTGCCGGCCGAAGCTGGAATGATTCTAAAGGGCAAAAATGTAAATTTTGAATACAACAACTTTTTCTTTAACAAACTCTGTGTGTGTCATTTATTCAGGACAAACAATTAGAAACAAACACAACAAATCATGAATTAACAGATAGCAAAATACTGTGGATGGTGGAAATCTGAAATAACAACAGAAAATGCTGGAAAAACTCAGCAGGCCAGGCAACATCCATGGAGAGAGAAATGGAGTCAACATTTCGGGTCGAAACCCTTCTACAGAACTGGTGCTCACAAGATGGAGATAAAAGGCAAAACAGTAAATAAATGTAATCACATGAACCTCGACCTTTACTACAAACATTCCCACCATTTATTTAGACCTCCTACTGTTTGCCTTTCGAGGGTGATCTCCATCCCCTGCGCACTTCACCCCTTTCCTACTGCTCCTCCATAATGAGGCCCCAGTGACTGCAGTAAGGCTGGTGGAAGGCTGCTGAATGTCAGATCCAGAGACTACAGAGGCCCTTGAAGGACGCCCTCGACCAGCTCTGGGCCTGGAGGCCCCAGCTGCAGACTGCACCAACTCTGCATGGGCGGCAGCAGTCTGGGCTGGCTGTGTTGCAGGCGGAGGCATATGCAATGGGGAAGTGCCAGTGGTGGGAGCAGGAATGCTGTCACCCTGAGAGAGGACAGCAACTTCCTGCTCGACCGACACACTGGCATTCCCATGGGGCAGTACCTCAGCATCCGGAGCAATCTGCTCGAGCACAGATTGCTTGCTTGCTGCAGCAGCCAAGGCAATGTGGCTGATCCAGCGAGGATGGCAGCAGTCAGTGCTTGCGTGACATCAACCTGAGACTGCATGAGAGCAGTCTGAGACTGGATGGCACCAGCCAATGACTGAATTGCAGCACTAAGCCGTTGTGTCAGCCTGTGCAACAGCGGAGTGCTCCACACTCCTTGCCAGTCCATCAATGCTTTCGGGCACCCTTGGCAATGCTCAGTGTGCATGCTCAAGGCCTGGCTATTCATGGCCCCGATGGCGCGGTCCTCATCTGAGTCCTGTGCAGCAGGACTCACTTGCCTACTCACCCTCCGGGGAGATGGCCCCTGAGCTTCCTGGCATTGCTGCAGCCCGCTGGGACCCGGAGCTTCGTCTTCATCAGACCCTACCCCCCTGCTCCCATCCAGGGAAGGCGTGGTCCCAGTGTCAGCATGGGCTCCCTCGGGAGACGCAGGCGGTGAGGCTCCGGCTTCCTCTTCCTCCTTGCCTGGGGCGTCGCTCCCACTGGTTGGTTGAGGGACAGGCTGGTCAACTGGTGGTTCAAGATCTGAAAGCAGGGAGGTACAAGAGTGGCTTTAGCATCAGGACAGGGGGGCAGTAAGGGAGCAAGGACTGGAGACATTTAGTAAGTTTGATTAAAAGTGTAAAAGGCTGGTGTTGTGAGGGGCAAGTGGAATGAGAGAAGAGAGAAAGCTGATGAACTTACCATTGCCGTCCCCAAGGGGGTTGGCCTGTCCAGCGGCCACGGCACCTATCACCTGGCTGGCAACGATCCTGTGCACGCACGCCTCCAAATCGCTGAGGGTCTGCAGCTCAGCCAGGCCTCCTCTGTACGATGCTGCTGGTGCCTGTTATGAGATAGCTTGGCCTGCAAGAAAAAGGATGGCGTCTGAGTCAATATGCAGCCATGTGCTTGCCTGATGTGCCTCTCATAGTTGAATAGCCCTTAATGAATGCAAGGTGTGGAATGTGCGTGTGTGTTTTATGAGATGGCCATAGGTCTTGGATAAGTGTTGGGCATTTGGGGTTTTTAAATCTTCTGGGCACAGAGTGAAGTTGAGATGGAGGGGTGTAGAGGTATTGAAAAGCAGCCACTCACCCTGACCACCCGAGTGAGGTCGTTGAACTTCTTCCGACATTGGGTGTGGGTCCTGGGCACCAGGCTCCTCGAGGAGACGTGCTGAGCCACCTCCCTCCATGCTCTTCTGTATTCACGGGGCAATGGTCTCCTGCCACTCTGTGGGTAGAGCAGTGCCCGTCGCCGCACCACAGCGCCAACCAGAGCCACCAAGGCCCGGCTGCTGAAGCGCTGATCTCTTTCTCTGGGCCTATCCATTGGTGGTTCCAGCAGAATTGATGTACAGGTCTCTCCAGGCCGAGATTCAAGGCTGCAATGAGCAGGGTGTGGCTGGAGAGCAAGATCGACCCTCCCCTTTAAGACCTGGCCGGCGCCAGTGTGTCTGTTCCATTGCTGACTGACATCACCTGAGCTTCGCCAGTGCTCTGAGTTGGCGCCTCGCTCCTCGGCGTTAGTGCCTTAAGGCAGGTGTGTAGCGCCTGATTTAGTGCTCAAATCAGCTCCAGGGGCGATAGAGGCCAAGTCTGCAGTTGGAGGCGATAATTAGTGCTAGGCGCTAAACTTTGCGCCAAACAGGGCGATACCGAATTTCTCCCTCATAGAATCTAAATGGAGTAGAGGAGCAAGGGGATCTCCGAGAATAAATACAAAAATCACTAAAAGTATTGACACAGGTTAACAAGGCCATAAAAAAGCAAACCAAGCACTAGGGTTTATTTCTAGAGGGATAGAATTGAAAAGTAGTGAAGTTATGCTAATTTTGTATCGAAACTTGGTTAGACCACACTTAGAGTACTACGTACAGTTCTGGTCGCCATATTATAAAAAGGATGTTGAGGCACTGGAGAGGGTGCAGAGAAGATTTACAAGGATGATACCAGAAATGCGAGGGTATACCGATCAGGAAAGGATGAACAGGCTGGGTCTCTTTTCTCTTGAAAAGAAAAGGCTGTGGGGTGACCTAATAGAGGTCTTTAAAATCATGAAAGCTTTTGATAGGGTGGATACAGAGAGAGTGTTTTCACTTGTGGGGAAGAGCATAACTAGAGGCCATCAATATAAGATAGTCACCAAGAAATCAAATAGGGAATTCAGAAGAAACTTCTTTACCCAGAGAGTGGTGAGAATGTGGAATTCGCTATCACAGGGAGTGGTTGAAGCGAATAGTATCAATGTATTTAAGGGGAGGCTAGACAAACATATGAGGGGGAAGGGAATGCTGATAGGGTTAGATGCGGAAAGACGGGAGGAGTCTCGAGTGGATCATAAACAGCGGCATGGACTAGTTGGGCCGAATGGCCTGTTTCTGTGCCGTATATCCTATGTAATCCTATGTAGTACTGTCAGACTATCACAGTATCCGACACATCTACTGTTAAGCAATGGTAATGGGGATTGGCACCAAACCAAAATATAAGTCTAACTGAGAACATTATTAATGGCTTAACCTCTATCTGCCTGTCTGTCTCTCTTTGTCACTCTTCTCTCTCACCTCCAGAGAGAGGCCGAATGCTTAAATTCAGAGCGGAATCACATCATAGAATCATAGAATCATACAACACAGAAGGAGGCCATTCAGCCCATCCTTCTTCTTCTTAGGCAGTCCCTCGGAACCGAGGATGACTTGCTTCCACATTAAAAATGAGTTCTCAGGTGAGTGATGAGTCCAATGCGGGACCTACAGTCTCTGTCACAGGTGGGGCAGACGGTGGTTGAAGGGGCGGGTGGGTGGGGTGCTTGGGTTGACGTGCGCTGCCTGTGCGTGGCTTCCGCTTGCTCCCGGCGATGAGATTCGATGTGTTCAGCGCCTTCCCGAACACTTCTCCTCCACTTTCTGCGGTCTTAGGCCAGGGATTCCCAGGTGTCAGTGGGGATGTTGCACTTTTTCAAGGAGGCTTTGAGGGTGTCCTTGAAGTGTTTCCTTTGCCCACCTGGGGCTCTCTTGCCGTGTCAGAGCTCTGAGAAGAGCGCTTGTTTTGGGAGTCTTGTATCGGGCATGCAGACGATGTGACCCATCCATCGGAGCCGATCAAGCGTGGTCAAAGCTTCGATGCTGGGGATGTTGGCCTGAGCGAGAACACTGATGTTGGAGCACCTATCCTGCCAATGGATTTGCAGGATCTTGCGGAGGCAACGTTGGTGGTACCACTCCAGTGCCATTCCTGTGCTGGCTCTTTGAACGAGCTATCCAATTAGTCCCACACCCCTGCTCTTACCCATAGCCCTGCAAATTTCTCCTTTACACTATATATCCAATCCCCTTTTGTAAATTACTACTGAATCTGCTTCCACCACCCTTCCAGGCAGTGCATTCCATATCATAACAACTCGCTGTGTAAAAAGATTTAATCTTATCTCCGCTCTGGTCCTTTTGCCAATTACCTTAAATCTATTTCCTCTGATTACCGACCCTCCTGCCAGTAGAAACAGTTTCTCCTTATTTACGCCATCAAAACACTTCATGGTTTTGAACACCTCTATTCAATCTCCACTTACCCTCTCTGCTCTAAGGAGAACAATCCCAGTTTCACTAGACTCTCCACATAACTGAAGTCCCTCATCCCTTCTAATAAATCTCCTCTGCACCCTCTCCAAGGACTTGACATCCTTCCTAAAGTGTGGTTCCCAGAATTGGACACAATACTCCAGCTGAAGCCTAACCAGTGATTTATAAAGGTTTAAACGTATAAGATAACTAGCTTTATTTTATATCCTGTCCAAGAGTGCGAGAGAGGGACACACTGCATAAAAGCAGCTGCTTCCGCTGATTGCCGTAAATACATCCCACTTGCGTTATATGACAGGTCCTATCATTTCTACAGGAAATATGCACCTTTTGGATGGCTGTAACCTACCATGTAAACAAAGCATTGTGCACTATCCCAGTGGCTGGAGTAATAGATTATTGATTGAAATGTCAGTTCACAACAATGGAAGCTGGAGTGTGCTTGCAAAACTCCAAGAAAGCTCTATTTTTCTTTTGCTGCTTATTCACATTAACGCCACACATTTTTAGTCCCTGTCCATCACCAAATCAGCCTGGCCTGCTCCCAAAACATTAGCCTAGCTTCTCTTCTACGGTGATGTTGACCCAGTCTACAACACGCACCAACGTATAGATCGCAGTACCAGGTTGGAGCGACCTTTGTTTTCCTTTTTTAGCTCTTTCTTTTGGTCCGCTTTCTCCTCTCAGCTTCTCTTCTCTCCTCTGCTGTCGGCACTGACTCTGACTGAGTCACCTTTCCATTGGTACTGGCAAGATTTTGATGTCTCACGCAAGTAGTCAAGTGAGCCGAGACTGCAAGTATCAGCCGGCTATTTGACCCTGTAGGACATCTCATCCTAATGACCACAAGGGTAGACTTTCTAGCAGAGGTCACTGGACGGCGATATGGAGCAGGAACTCTGGTTGGTTGTTCCCCTCTCGAGCCCAAGGGCACTGAGGCTAATTTCAATGACCTGACTGCTATCTGACCTGAGACCAGTTAACTTAGCACAGACCCAAGATCAATCTTGGGACTTCCTGCTCCACATAGTGTATTTATCCACTAACCCATCCTGGAAGCTCCCTTGACAAACGTATTAGAATTTTCTCTATTTACTCCGCGATTTTAAGCGTGAATTTGTTTATTTACCTTAAATCAAAAGAATGGAAGATTTTTTCCCCTAAGTCTCAGTAAGTGGGATAACACTTGTGAAAAAAAAATGCAGAGACTGAGAAAAGTAGGTTGTAAGCTGTCAATCTGATGTGCTTGTATGAGGGCCTAGGGTTGGTCTGACAGACATCAGTCTTCCTTTAGTTAGCTAAGGCAGCTCATCTATATTTAAGATGATTTCTCCCAATACTAAAGCTCCAAACTAAATTGCAAATAGCCGATTTTAAAAATTCCCATGAAGTAATGGGCCTCTTATTAAATCATCACATCCGACAGTCTCAAGCCCGGAAATTGTTTCGATTAATTTGCCAGATTTTTTCTTGTTCTGCCCCTCCCCCATTTTATTTTAATGGATGGAACCATCAATGCAATAAGAATCCAGTAATAGGTGAATGTGTCTTCCTGATTGTTCCACCCTTTCGGCTCAAGACCTGAAATTGTCATTTTTCAATTCCCTTAATTTCCCCCTCCCCAACTCCCCTTGCCTAGCCCATCCCCCTCAACTCCCTGGAGCAATGGTCCAGTTCATTAAAGTGCTGAGAGGCTTGGATAATGTGGCTGTAAGCAGGTTATTAAACTGGAATTGGAGGGCACAAGTATCAAATGATTAATGGGTCTGCATTTTTTATCAAAAGATTTCTGCTTTCCCCCCTCAACTCATTCCCTTTTTTGCCATTTCATTATTCCCTCATTTAAAAAAAAACACATCCTCCAATTATTTTTGATGGATTTGAACTGCAAATACTGCTTTTCGCTTCTCATAAACCCATGTTCTCTCTCCGTGCCAAGCATTTCAATTGTTAAGTAGTTCAAGTGTAATACTTTTACACACCCACAATTAAAGGATATGCTGAGTGAACACTGACACACACACACTAGGCTGACACTTCAGTGTAGTACTGAGAGAGTGCTGCACTTTTCGATGTGCTGTCTTTCGGATGAGACATTAAACCAAGGCCCAGTTTGCCCTCTCAGGTGGATGTAATAGATTCCACGGCACTATTCAAAGAAGAGCAGGGGAGTTCTCACCAGTGTCCTGGCCAATATTTATCCCTCAGCCAACACCTAAAAACAGATTTCTGGTCATTACCACATTGCTGTTTGTGGGCCTTTGCTGTGTGCAAATTGGCTGCTACATTTCCTATATTACAACAATGACTACACTTCAAAAAAGTACTTCATTGGCTGTAAATCACTTTGGGATATCCTGAGGACATGAAAGGCACTATATAAAATCAAGTCTTTCTTTTTTCTTTACACGCATATACACACACACACACACACACATATATATATATATATATACACACACATATATATATATATATATATATACACACACACACATATATATATATATATATATATACACACACACACACACATATATATATATATATATATACACACACATATATATATATACATACACACACAAATACATATACTCCCACACCAGTTATTCTTTGATTTTCATTTTTAATTCTCCCTCCTACTTGTATCTGTTTTTAAAAGATCCAATTCCACCCCCCCCCCATCCCACACCGCTACCCTGAAAGTTCCCGGGAATATTCTTCACTAATGAAAACTGAAAACAAAAGCTGAAAAAATGAACAGGCCTCAGATTCTGCTCTGTGATCTGTTTTTATGCAGGCATTAGCCTGTTTACTTTAAGTAGAACACCAGAACTGCACTGATCATAATGTCTACTCTTAGATGCTGATTTTCTCTACATAGAAGATGTGGACGTGTGGTGTAGATTTCAAGCCAAAGCTGATTGTTCTAAATAACAGCTGGATAAGTATCTAGTTGGGAATGGGATTTACTGTTGTAAGGACATAGATAATCAGATGACTGTATGCTTTATGGATCGTGCTATTTCCTAGGCTACATGGTCCACACCTTAATACATGGTCTTATAATGATGCTTGTGAATTGAGAGGTATCTTCTCCCTGCTTAAATCTTGACTGCAGCAACTACTATCTACATTTATACAGCACTCCTCACAAGATACGTCTTAAATGAGATTACAGGATGGTGGAAAAGGTGCCATAGAATTTTCCAATACAGAAGGAGGCCATTCTGCCCACTCTGTCTGTGTCGGCTTTTTATTAGGACTGTTACCACTTCTTCCATCACTTTGCTTATGATTGAGAATAGGCTGATAGGCCAGTAATTGGATTTGTCCTGCTAACATAAAAGGGAATTCAAAAGTCTTCTATAGACATATAACTAGTAAACAGGTAGTAAGAGGAGGGGTGGGGCCGATTAGGGACCAAAAAGGAGACCTATGTATGGAGGCAGAGGGCATGGCCGAGATACTAAATGAATACTTTGCATCTCTCTTCACCAAGGAAGAAGACGCTGCAAAAGTCATAGTTAAAGAGGAGGTAGTGGAGATACTGGATGGGATAAACATTGATAAAGAGGAGGTCTAGAAAGGTTGGCTGTACTTAAAGTAAATAAGTCACCAGGACCGGATGGGATGCATCTTAGGATGCTGAAGGAAGTTAAGGTGGAAATCGCAGAGGTACTGGCCATAACCTTCCAATCCTCCTTAGATACGGGGTGGTGCCAGAGGACTGGAGAATTGCAAATGTTACACCCTTGTTCAAAAAAGGGTTTACTTTTGTGTGTGTTGCTTGTGCCAGCAATGAGTTAACTTCCGGTAAACAATTGGTGGAGTTGTGCAAATTCATCAGCTCAACAACAGAGAAACTTTATTTTATCCCCTTCAATATTTTTTTTCATTATGCTCGTGTGGTAAACCACTGTTATCGTTCACAACCGTTCACTATTGTTACACTGTTGTTTTCACTGTTTACACTGTTGTTATCACTACACAAGGTTACCTCTTGCCACGCACGCTGTTATACCTAGGCATACCTCAGCTGACTCCGCCCATGGCTCCGCCTGCTTGCCCAGGTATAAAGGTGACCGCTTGGCTAGTATTCTTCCTTGTTGGAACCGATCACCCACGAGGGTGGGCTCTGTTATTTAGCCAATAAAAACCTATAGTTACTATCTTAACTCGTCGCTTTTCATGGAATGAATTGATAGGTATATCAATTTTATTGTCTAAGTTTTGAAATGACTGACCAGCCCCAGCAGCCGACTTGGCTGCGAGCCCTCTGACCGCTGTACCTGGATCTAAACCCACAGGCAGCGAATTCAGCCCTCGACTTCGATCACTGGTGGAGCTGCTTTGAATCCTACCTGGTAGCCTCCGGCGTGCCATCGGAAGCCGACAAACTAAGAGTTCTGACCGCCCAGGTGAGCCCTAAAGTATTTGCACTCATCTGGGACCTTGCTGCATACGAGGAGGCCCTCGACCTGCTAAAAGAGCAGTACCGGAGCCCAGTAAATTCAATGTATGCCAGACATCTCCTAAGATCCCGCTCGCAACAGCCAGGAGAGTCTGTAGATGAATTTTTACGGGCGCTACAAACACTCGGCAGGGACTGTGACTTTAAAGCTGTATCGGCTGCACAACATGCTGAAGGAAATATCCGTGATGTCTTCGTGAAAGGCCTTCGGTCCGACTACTCACGGCAAAGACTGCTTGAATCAAAGGACCTAGACTTGAAAGCAGCTACAGCCCTCGCTCGCTCGCTGGAAGTGGCCCATCGGGACCTCGAGGCGTACTCCGGGTACAGTGCTGCGCGACCGTGGGACTCGGGCCCGACTCCGGCCGCAATACCCCTCGCACCGCCGCCCCTGGGACCTACTACGGCGTCGATGTCCCGGAATCGATCGGGACCGCCACCCCCGGGACCTGCTGCGGCAGCGGAGCCCCGCGATCGGGCCACCAGCTGCTATTTCTGTGGCCAGGCGAGACATCAAAGGGCGCGCTGCCCTGCAAGGAACGCGACCTGCTCCGGCTGCAGAAAAAAAGGCCACTTCGCGAACGCCTGCAGAAGGAAAGCCACAGATGCCAGCAGTGCCTCATGTGAGTTGTGGGGGCGGCCATCTTTGATCAAGGCCACAGACGCCAGCAGTGCCTCATGTGAGTTGTGGGGCGGCCATCTTTGATCAAGGCCACAGACGCCAGCAGTGCCTCATGTGAGTCGTGGGGGTGGCCATCTTTGATCAAGGCCACAGATGCCAGCAGTGCCTCATGTGAGTTGTGGGGGCGGCCATCTTCTCCGCCATTTTGTTCGCCGCACTCGGCCGCCATGTTGTCTCCAGACCCGACCACCGCCTCACCTGCAGACGACAGCAGCTCACTCAGCCATACACTGGCCTCCGTCATGCTTGACCAAGCTCTCCCGCATCATCTGTCCAGGTCCATGATGGACATTGAGGTAAATGGCCACGCCACGACCTGCCTGTTCGACAGCGGGAGCACGGAGAGTTTTATTCACCCAGACACGGTGCGCTGCTACTCCCTCACTGTCCGGCCAACGCACCATCGGATCTTGATGGCGTCGAAGTCCCATTCAACAGACGTCAGCGGATACTGTGTGGTGACCCTGTCGGTTAGGGGCACGGAATATAAAAACTTTAAACTTCTCATCCTGCCCTAGCTCTGCGCTGCCGTCCTACTAGGGCTGGATTTCCAATGCCACCTCCAAAGTGTCACTTTGGCATACGGTGGACCCCTCCCCCCACTCACAGTCTACAACCAGCAGTTTTTAAACCGCCCGCCGCATACCACCTGCGGCCTCTCCACTCTCAAAGTCCCGCCCCCCTCCTTGTTCACTAACCTCACCCGCGACTGTAAACCCGTCGCTACCAAGAGCAGGCAGTACAGCGCCGGGGACAGAGCTTTTATTAGCTCTGAGGTGCAGCGACTCCTGAAGGAGGGCATCATCGAGGGGAGCACCGGCCCCTGGCGTGCCCAGGTCGTAGTCGTTAAGACCGACAATAAAAACCGCCTGGTCATCGACTACAGCCAAACCATAAACCGGTACACCCAGCTGGACGCATACCCCCTCCCCCGCATATCTGACATGGTCAACCAGATTGCACAGTACCGGGTATTCTCCACCATCGACCTTAAGTAGGCCTATCACCAACTCCCTATCCGCCCTGAGGACCGCCAGTATACCGCCTTCGAGGCGAATGGCCGCCTCTACCACTTCCTTAGGGTTCCCTTCGGCGTCACCAATGGGGTTTCGGTCTTCCAAAGGGAGATGGACCGGATGGTTGACCAGAACGCGCTGCAGGCCACGTTTCCTTATCTAGATAACGTCACCATCTGCGGCCACGACCAGCAGGACCACGAGGCATTACCTGGCAGGCAAACAATTTACCCTCCTCACCGACCAGCGTTCGGTTGCTTTTATGTTTAATAACAAGCTGAGGGGCAAAATCAAGAACGACAAGATCTTGAGGTGGAGAATTGAGCTCTCCACCTACGAGTACGATATCTTGTACCGGCCTGGTAAACTCAACGAGCCCCCAGATGCTCTATCACGAGGTACATGCGCCAACGCGCAAGGTGATAGACTGCGGACCCTCCACAACGACCTCTGCCACCCCGGGGTCACTAGACTTTACCACTTCATTAAGGCCCGCAACCTGCCCTACTCCATCGAGGAGGTCAGGACCATGACCAGGAACTGCCAAGTCTGTGCCGAATGCAAACCGCATTTCTATAGGCCGGACAGAGCAAGCCTGATCAAGGCCACCCACCCCTTCGAGCGCTTGAGCATCGATTTTAAGGGGCCCCTCCCGTCCTCTGACCGTAATGTGTACTTCCTCAACATTATTGACGAGTACTCCCGTTTCCCCTTCGCCATCCCCTGCCCAGACATGACCAGTACCATGGTCATCAAATGCCTGAACGACCTCTTCGCCTTGTTCGGGTTCCCGAACTATATACATAGCGACCGGGGCTCATCCTTCATGAGCGAGGAACTTCGCCAGTTCCTGCTCGCGAGAGGTATTGCTGCGAGCAGGACCACCAGCTACAACCCCCGGGGGAACGGCCAGGTGGAAAGAGAGAACACGACAGTTTGGAAGGCCGTCCTCTTAGCCCTAAAGTCTAAGGGCCTCCCAACCTCTCGCTGGCAGGAAGTCCTCCCGGCAGCGCTCCATTCCATCTGATCACTGTTTTGTACCGCCATTAACGCCACCCCTCATGAGCAAATGTTTGTTTTCCCCAGGAAGTCGACTACGGGAACCTCGCTACCAACATGGCTGACTTCTCCGGGGCCCGTCCTGCTGCGGAAGCATGTGAGGACCCATAAAATGGACCCCCTGGTCGAGAGGGTGAACCTCCTGCACGCCAACCCCCAGTATGCCTATGTGGAATACCCAGACGGGCGGGAGGACACAGTCTCCTTGCGAGACCTCGCACCCTCGGGCACCCCTGAGACACCACCGTTATCCCCCACCATTCCCCCAAATCCAGCTCCTGTAGGCGGCATGCCGGAACCCCAGGGGCCTTCGTCGACCACGCAGACACCAGCATTAACATCAGATACTGCACCACCGCCGCCGCTGCTGCGCCGGTCAGAAAGGCTTACGAGGCCTCCTGATAGACTGACATACACGAACTCGTAGTACACTTCACCCCGCCGGACTCAATTTTAAACAAGGGGTGAATGTGGTAAACCACTGTTATCGTTCACAACCGTTCACTATTGTTACACTGTTGTTATCACTGTTTACACTGTTGTTATCACTACACAAGGTTACCTCTTGCCACGCATGCTGTTATACCTAGGCATACCTCAGCTGACTCCGCCCATGGCTCCGCCTGCTTGCCCAGGTATAAAGGTGACCGCTTGGCTAGTATTCTTCCTTGTTGGAACCGATCACCCACGAGGGTGGGCTCTGTTATTTAGCCAATAAAAACCTATAGTTACTATCTTAACTCATCGCTTTTCATGGAATGAATTGATAGGTATATCAGCTCGTTACCCCCTTTAAAGAGGGAATCTCATCATCAGAAGCCCTTTCTAAAAGGGGTCTCGCCACCAGGATCCTGTTTAAGCGGGAGTTTCGCAATCAGGATACCTTTTAAAGAGGGAATCTCACCATCAGAATCAATTTTAAAGAGGAAATCTCTCTATCAGGCTATCTTTTAAAGAGACCATTAGGCCCCCTTTTAAGGAAATGTCTTGCTATCAGAACCCCTGTTAAAGAGAGCCCCGATAATAGAACTTTTCAAGAGGGAATCTCACTATCAGGTCTTCTTTTAAAGAGAATCTTGCCATAAGGACTCCTTTTAAAGAAGTTGTTCGTGTAACAATAAGAGAGGTTCTACCAAAGACAATTCATTCCATTCTCCAGTGGTTATATGAAAATATGTGGAATGTTTCATGTGCATGACAAGGTTAGTACAATTGTGAGTATTTATGGCTTGGTATCAGCCAGACTGTGTATAATGTTTCCAGTCTTGGCACAGGATATTGCCTTAAATGAAGTGGGTGATAATCGAGTTGTCTCTAATCTCTTTTGCAAATGCTTTGTCACCTTTGGTCGATGCGAGCAGTTGGAGCCCTTTGAATTCCATGTCCACTGTCACAGTGGAGGCCCTTGTAAGTTGTGTAGTGTGCAGCAGACCAAAATGATCGTGATTCTGCACACTTCTGACTAGCTCATTCTGACCATATTCCCATTCCTGGATTAGGCAAGGCACCAAAACCGCTATTCTTTGCTGGCACTCACTCTCCTGTGTCCTTGGTTGTAGTGATGTCTACATCACATTAAAACACTGCAGCCAGAGACAACTCAATGGGGATGTGCTGATCCTGAGTACTGTCCGTTCACATGCAAGTTCCTTCATTGATTAAACAGAAGCTTTAGTGGTTAATGTGCCTCAAAAGTATTTGCATACAGGCACATGGGAATCTACAGAACCAGAAATAGATATTCGTGGTCCAACTGGCTGGTGTCTAAGTTCAAAAACATCCCATGGTATAATGGGTACGGGTAGTTACTGGACTAGTAATCCAAACCTGGACTAATGATCCGGAGACATGAGTTCAAATCCCACCAAGGCAGCTGGGGAATTTAAATTCAGTTAATAAATAAATCTGGGATAAAAAGCTAGTATCAGTAATGGTAACCATGAAACTACCGGATTTTCGTAAGAACGCATCTTCTATCGTTACACTATGGTTATCACTGTTTATATCGTTACACTATGGTTATCACTGTTTACACTGTTGTATCACTACACAAGGTTACCTCTTGCCACGCTGGGCTGACCACAGCTGACTCCGCCCATGGCTCCGCCTGCTTGCCCAGGTATAAAGGTGGTCGACTGGCTGGTATTCCTCCTTGTTGGATCCGATCACCCACGAGGGTGGGCTCTGTTATTTAGCCAATAAAAACCTATAGTTACTAACTTAACTCGTCGCTTTTCATGAACTGAATTGATAGGTATATCAATTTTATTGGCTAAATTTTGAAATGTCTGTACCGGAGCAGCCAAACGACCAGCCAAACGTACAGCCCCAGCCAAACGGCCAGCTACAACAGCCCCAGCAGCCGGCCTGGCTGCGAGCCCTCCGACCGCCGTACCTGGATCTAAACCCACAGGCTGCGAATTCAGCCCTCGACTTCGAACACTGGCTGAGCTGCTTCGAAGCCTACCTGGGAGAATCCGGCGTGCCTCCGGTATCCAAACTAAGAGTTCTGACCGCCCAGGTGAGCCCTAAAGTATTTGCACTCATCCGGGACATTGCTACATACGAGGACGCCCTCAACCTGCTAAAAGAGCAGTACCGGAGCCCTGTAAACTCAATGTACGCCAGGCATCTCCTAAGGTCCCGCTCGCAACAGCCAGGAGAGTCGGTTGATGATTTCTTATGGGCGCTGCAAATACTCGGCAGGGACTGTGACTTTAAAGCCGTAACAGCTGCAGAACATACCGATGGAAATATCCGCGATGCCTTCGTGAAAGGCCTTCGGTCAGACTACTCACGGCAAAGACTGCTGGAATCAAAGGACCTCGACCTGAAAACAGCTGCTATCCTCGCTCGCTCCTTGGAAGTGGCCCATCAGGACCTCGAGGCGTACGCCAGGTACTGTGCTGCGCGACCCTGGGACTCGGGCCCGACTCCGGCCGCAATACCCCTCGCACCGCCGCCCCTGGGGCCTACCACAGCGTCGGTGTCCCGGAACCGATCGGGACCGCCACCCCCGGTACCGGCTGCGACATCGGAGCCCCGCAATCGGGCCGCCGGCTGCTTCTTCTGTGGCCAGGCGAAACACCCGAGGGCGCGCTGCCCTGCAAGAAACGCGACCTGCTCCGACTGCCACAAGAAAGGCCACTTCGCGAAGGCCTGCAGAGGGAAAGCCACAGACGCCAGCAGTGCCTCATGCGAGTTGTGGGGGCGACCATCTTTCATCAAGGCCACAGATGCCAGCATCACCTCGTGTGAGTCGTGGGGCGGCCATCTTTGATCAAGGCCACCGACGCCGGCAGTGCCTCATGTGAGTTGTGGGGGCGGCCATCTTCTCCGCCATTTTGTTCAACGTCGTGGGCGCCGCCATTTTGTTCACCACACTCGACCGCCACCTTGTCTCCAGACCCGACCACCGCCTCACCCGCAGACTACAGCAGCTCGCTCAGCCATACACTAGCCTCCGTCACACTTGACCAAGCTCGCCCGCATCACCTGTCCAAGTCCATGATGGACATCAAAGTAAACGGCCATGCCATGACCTGCCTGTTCGACAGCGGAAGCACGGAGAGTTTCATCCATCCAGACACGGTGAGCCGCTACTCCCTCACTGTCCGGCCAACGCGCAACCGGATCTCGATGGCGTCGAGGTCCCATTCAACAGACATCAGCGGCTACTGTGTTGTGACCCTGTCGGTTAGGGGCACAGAGTATAAAAATTTTAAACTTCTCATCCTGCCCCAGCTCTGCGCTGCCGTCCTACTAGGGCTGGATTTCCAATGCCACCTCCAAAGTGTCACCTTGGCATACGGTGGATCCCTCCCCCCCCTCACAGTCTACAACCAGCAATTCCTAAACCGCCCACTGCGTACCACCTGCGGCCTATCCACCCTCAAAGTCCCACCCCCCTCCCTGTTCGCTAACCTCACCCGCGACTGTAAACCCGTCGCTACCAAGAGCAGGCGGTACAGCGCCGGGGACAGAGCTTTTATTAGCTCCGAGGTGCAGCGACTCCTGAAGGAGGGCATCATCGAGGGAAGCAACAGCCCCTGGCGTGCCCAGGTCGTAGTCGTTAAGACCGGCGATAAACACCGCCTGGTCATCAACTACAGCCAAACCATAAACCGGTACACCCAGCTGGACGCATACCCCCTTCCCCGCATATCTGATATGGTCAATCAGATTGCACAGTACCGGGTATTCTCTACCATCGACCTTAAGTCGGCCTATCACCAACTCCCTATCCGCCCTGAGGACCGCCAGTATACCGCCTTCGAGGCGAATGGCCGCCTCTACCACTTCCTTAGGGTTCCCTTCGGCGTCACCAACGGGGTTTCGGTCTTCCAAAGGGAGATGGACCGGATGGTTGACCAGAACGGGCTGCATGCCACGTTCCCTTATCTAGATAACGTCACCATCTGCGGCCGCGACCGGCAGGACCATGATGTTAATCTGGAGAAATTCCTCCGTACGGCCCAACGGCTGAACCTCACCTACTACAATAAGGAGAAATGTGTGTTTAACACCTCGCACCTTGCCATCCTCGGCTGCATAGTAGAGAACGGAGTCATCGGCCCCGACCCCGAAAGAATGCGCCCCCTCATGGAGCTTCCCCTCCCCCACTGTCCAAAGGCTCTGAAGAGAACCCTGGGGCTCTTCGCTTACTATGCCCAATGGGTGCCCAATTATGCGGACAAAGCCAGACCCCTCATGAAGTCCACCTCCTTCCCCCTGACAGCAGAAGCATGCGCAGCCTTCTCCCTCATAAAGGGAGACATTGCTAAGGCCACAATGCACGCGGTGGATGAGTCTATCCCTTTCCAAGTGGAGAGCGATGCATCCGACTTCGCCCTAGCTGCAACCCTTAACCAGGCGGGGAGACCTGTGGCCTTCTTCTCAAGGACCCTCCAGGGCCCTGAGATCCGACACTCTTCTGTCGAGAAGGAGGCCCAGGCGATCGTGGAGGCAGTACGACGCTGGAGGCATTACCTGGCAGGCAAACGATTTACCCTCCTCACCGACCAGCGTTCGGTCGCTTTTATGTTTAATAACAAGCTGAGGGGCAAAATCAAGAACGACAAGATCTTGAGGTGGAGAATTGAGCTCTCCACCTACGATTACGATATCTTGTACCGGCCTGGTAAACTGAATGAACCCCCAGATGCTCTATCACGAAGTACATGCGCCAACGCGCAAATTGATAGACTGCAGACTCTCCACAACGACCTCTGCCACCCCGGGGTCACCAGACTTTACCACTTCATTAAGGCCCGCAACCTGCCCTACTCCATCGAGGAGGTCAGGACCATGACCAGGAACTGCCAAACCTGTGCCGAATGCAAACCGCATTTCTATAGGCCGGACAGAGCAAGCCTGATCAAGGCCACCCGCCCCTTCGAGCGCTTGAGCATCGATTTTAAGGGGCCCCTCCCGTCCTCTGACCATAATGTGTACTTCCTCAACATTATTGACGAGTACTCCCATTTCCCCTTTGCCTTCCCCTGCCCAGACATGACCAGCACTACGGTCATCAAATGCCTGAACGACCTCTTCGCCTTGTTCGGGTTCCCGAACTATATACATAGCGACCGGGGCTCATCCTTCATGAGCGAGGAACTTCGCCAGTTCCTACTAGCTAGAGGTATTGCTGCAAGCAGGACCACCAGCTACAACCCCCGAGGGAACGGCCAGGTGGAAAGAGAGAACGCGACAGTCTGGAAGGCCGTTCTCTTAGCCTTAAAGTCTAAGGGCCTCCCAACCTCTCGCTGGCAGGAAGTCCTCCCGGCAGCGCTGCATTCCATCCGGTCACTGCTTTGCACTGCCATTAACGCCACCCCCCCTGAACGAATGTTTGTTTTCCCCAGGAAGTCGACTACGGGAACCTCGCTACCAACATGGCTGACTTCTCCGGGGCCTGTCTTGCTGCGGAAGCACGTGAGGGCCCATAAAATGGACCCCCTGGTCGAGAGGGTGGACCTCCTGCACGCCAACCCCCAGTACGCCTATGTGGCATACCCAGACGGGCGGGAGGACACAGTCTCCTTACGAGACCTCGCACCCTCGGGCACCCCTGAGACACCACCTTTACCCCCCATCACTCCCCCAAATCCAGCCCCGGTAGACGGCATGCCGGAACCCCATGAGCCTTCGCCGACCACGCAGACACCAGCCTTAACTTCGAATACTACACCTCCGCCGTCGCTGCTGCGCCGATCAGAAAGGCTTACGAGGCCTCCGGATAGACTGACATACCCGAACTGGTAGTACACTTCACCCAGCCGGACTCAAATTTAAACAAGGGGTGAATGTGGTAAACCACTTTTATCGTTCACTATCGTTACACTATGGTTATCACTGTTTATATCGTTACACTATGGTTATCACTGTTTACACTGTTGTATCACTACACAAGGTTACCTCTTGCCACGCTGTTATACCTGGGCTGACCACAGCTGACTCCGCCCATGGCTCCGCCTGCTTGCCCAGGTATAAAGGTGGTCGACTGGCTGGTATTCCTCCTTGTTGGATCCGATCACCCACGAGGGTGGGTTCTGTTATTTAGCCAATAAAAACCTATAGTTACTAACTTATCTCGTCGCTTTTCATGAACTGAATTGATAGGTATATCAGTTCACTAATGACCTTTAGGTAAGGAAATCTGCCGTCCTTACCTGGTCTGGCCTATATGTGACTCCAGACCCACAGCAATGTGATTGACTCTTAACTGCCCTCTGAAATGGCCCAGCAAGCCATTTAGTTGTATCAAAGGGCAATTAGGAATGGGCAATAAATGCGGCATCAGGGCTTGACAAGGTAGATGCTGAGAGGATGTTTCCCCTGGCTGGAGAGTCTAGAACTAGGGGTCACAGTCTCAGAATAAAGGGTTGGCCATTTAGGACTGAGATGTGGAGAAATTTCTTCGCTCAAAGGGTTGTGAATCTTTGGAATTCTCTACCCCAGAGGGCTGTGGATGCTCAGTCATTGAATATATTCAGGACAAAGATTGATAGATTTTTGGATTTCAAGGGATATGGGAATAGTGTAGGTAAGTGGAGATGAGGTAGAAGATCAGCCATGATCTTATTGAATGGCGGAGCAGGCTCGACGGGCCGAATGGCCTATTCCTGTTCCTATTTCTTTTGTTCTAATGTTCTAATTTACAGAACAAATGGGACACTGTTCAACCTCCGTCGTCTCCAGTCCAGATCCAAGGTCGTCCCATCCTCTGTCGACTAATTACAGCATGCAGACGACGCTTGCGTCTGCGCTCACTCGGAGGTTGAACTTCAAACCATCGTCAACACCTTCACCGAAGCGTATGAGAGCATGGGCCTTACACTAAACATCCGTAAGACAAAGGTCCTCTATTAACCTGCCCCCGCCACACAGTATTGCCCCCCGATTATCAAAATCCACGACAAGGCCTTGGACAATGTGGACCACTTTCCATACCTCAGGAGCCTACTGTCAACAAGGGCAGACGTCGATGACGAAGTCCAACACCGCCTTCAGTGTGCCAGTGCAGCCTTCGGTTGTCTGAGGAAGAGAGTGTTTGAAGACCAGGACCTCAAACCCGGTACTAAGCTCATGGTCTACAGAGTGGCAGTGATACCCGCCCTGCTGTATGCCTCAGAGACATGGACCATGTACAGCAGGCACCTCAAAGCACTGGAAAGGTACCACCAGCACTGCCTCCGCAAGATCCTGCAAATCCATTGGCAGGATAGGCGCACCAACATCAGTGTTCTTTCTCAGGCCAACATCCCCAGCATCGAAGCTTTGACCGTGCTCAATCAGCTCCGATGGACGGGTCACATTATCCGCATGCCCGATACGAGACTCCCAAAACAAGCGCTCTACTCGGAGCTCCGACATGGCAAGAGAGCCCCAGATGGGCAGAGGAAACGCTTCAAGGACACCCTCAAAGCCTCCTTGAAAAAGTGTAACATCCCCATCGACACCTGGGAATCCCTGGCCCAAGACCGCACAAAGTGGAGGAGAAGCATCCGGAAACACGCCGAACACCTCGAGTCTCTTCACTGGGAGCAAGCGGAAGCCAAGCGCAGGCAGCGCAAGGAGCGCACATCAACCCAAGCACCCCAACCACCCGCCCCTTCAACCACCATCTGCCCCACCTGTGACAGAGACTATAGGTCCCACATTGGACTCATCAGTCACCTGCAAACTCATTTTTAATGTGGAAGCAAGTCATCCTCAGTTCTGAGGGACTGCCTAAGAAGAAGAATGGCGGAGCAGGCTCGAAGGGCCGAATGGCCTACTCCTGCTCCTATTTCTTATGTTCTAATGTTCTTATGTATACTGTCACAGTTTGGAATTTTATAATCATTTATCCACTAAAAGGATTTAGAAAAATCATACTTTTAATGCTGGGTCTTTAAATGCAATGTGCATTCTCACCAGATTTTAAAAAATGGGCACCAAGAAAAAGGATAGTTAATATGCTAAATAGATATTGTTTTTCCCAAAGTCTAAACAATAAACAATTCTTTAGCTTATTTAGGTAATTTGAAGATACCGCTTACCTATCATGTTTGAAACCTCTTCAATCCCTGTCTAAGAAGCAGAAGAATAAGAAGAGTGACTTTTGAAACAGGATGGCTGCCAGGGCATTCAGGTTTTGTTAAAGGAAAATCTGTTAGGGCCTTCACTGAGATAAAGATGATAGAAATGCTGGTATACAGTTAGAAGACCTCTTGTTAAAGTCAAGTAAGATGACCCATCAATGTGGGGAAATGTGGCGTGTTCTTTATTTTATACCTTTACATGAATATAAGTTGTATTGATTGAACAAAGTGGAATTTGATCATAACTTGTTCTGTACCTTAGTCAGTTGAAATAAATCTCACCTCATCAAACCCTCATCTCACCTCAACTCAGTCCCTCTTCAAAGATTGAAGAAATACATATGTAAAATACATGGATACCTAGTACAGGTCACAGGGGTGTTTAATTATTGCTCCTTAAGTAGATAGAGGGCAGTGGGAGTCAAAGTAAGACACTCACACCACTTGTGGGAGTGACTGATGCCACTGAACCTGAGATGATATCTATGGCAGACCTGATTAAAAGAAAGAAAAAGCTTGCATTCATATGACACCTTTCATGTCCTTAGAAAATCCCAAAGCCCTACAAAGATAACACATTTTTGAGGTTTAATGGTTCTTATTATGCAGGAAACAGAGCAGCCAATTTGTGCACAGCAAGGACTTACAAGCAGCGGTACAATAAAATAACCAAGATAATCTATTTGGTGGTATTGGTTGATGGAAAAATGTTGGCCAGGACACCAGGATAACTTCCTTATTCTTCTTCAGAATAGTGCTATGGGATCTTTTATGTCCACCTTAAGCAGACAGGTAGAGCCTCAGTTTAAAATCTAATCTAAAATACAACACTTCTGACAGGGCTGCACTCCTGACAGGGCAGCACTCTTCAGTACTGCACTGAAGTGCCAGTCTAGATTATATGCTGAAATCTCTGGACTTGAACCCGCAACCTTCTAACTCAGAGGGAAGAGGACTACCAATGTGCCAAGGCTAAATTCAGAAAATACGCTAATAAAAAGCATAAAAACCAGTGCAAAACAAGCAGAAACCATTATAAGCAAGCTTGGCCTGAGGAAAGCGTGGAACATACACCATCTTCCTTCTGTAAGTCCCTCTTTACCTCTATATTTTATTAATGCTATGAAAATTAAAGTCTGAAGTCATCAAGCCATCAGTTATGCACATTAAGCACAGCAGGGTAGAGTTTCTGGTTCGGCTGCAATTGGCGATCGGCATCCGGATGCAAATGGCGCCCAAAATTGCACTAGTTTTGAGAAGTGTTTTTTTCTCTTTCGAGTTTCCACTCAAACTCATTTGCATATCACAGAATGTTAAATCTGCCATGAACCAGAGCAATCGGGCAGCGTTTTAAAACATAATCTAAAAAAAATTGCTTTATAACTATTCCTTGATATATTTAAGTGTGGTAACTTGGTGCAGTTTGAATAATACACCTGGAGTACTGTGTGCAGTTTTGGTCTCCTTACCTAAGAAAGGATATACTTGCCATAGAGGGAGTGCAGCGAAGGTTCACCAGACTGATTCCTGGGATGGCACGACTGTCGTATGAGCAGAGATTGGATCAACTAGGCTTGGATTCACTAGAGTTTAGAAGAATGAGAGGGGATCTCATTGAAACATGTAAAATTCTGACAGGGCTAGACAGACTGGGTACAGGGAGGATGTTTCCCGTAGCTGGAGGGTCTGGCATGAGGGGTCACAGTTTCAGGATACGCGGTAGGACATTTAGGACTGAGATGAGGAGAAATTTCTTCACTCAGAGGGTGGTGAACCTGTGGAATTCTCTACCACAGAAGGCTGTGGAGGCCAAGTCACTGAATATATTTAAGAAGGAGATAGATAGATTTCTAGATACAAAATGCATCAAAGGGTATGGGGTGAGAGCGGGAATATGGTATTGAGATAGAGGATCAGCCATGATCATATTGAATGACGGAGCAGGCTCGAAGGGCCGAATGGCCTACTCCTGCTCCTATTTTTCTATGTTTCTATGTTTCTACAGCTAAAAATGGCTTCTCACGAAAAATAAGCAGTTTTAATCTGAGTGTCTAGTCCATCACCTGCCAGTAACCCAATTTTAAATAACTGAAAATGACTTTAAAAAACTGTACAGAACCGTTTACTAGTTATATTGGTGTACAGTGGTCAGGATCTGAGTAAATTTTAAAAAAAGATATCATTTAAAGCTTTTAAAACGTGCCTATTTGTGCCCTTGTACCCAAAAGAATTAGCTTAATTTTAAGAGCCTCCTCGAAGGCCTGCAAAAGGGCACAATTAGCGGAAATTTGCCACGGTGATTAATTCACTCTGGGGGCATTGCTAGCTTTGTTTTGGCGGGGCCAATTTCTCGCGTGATTTTTCAAAACTAGCGCAAAAGATCGCGGAAACTCGGTTTGTGCTCGTCGTCATTTGCACTTGAAATTCCACGATCTTTTGCGCTGGTTTGGCCGATTTCAGGTGAACTGCGCTGAAAACCAGGAAAACCCCGCGGAAACCAGGAAAATGCAATTGTGGAAGCTTTTTTCTTTTTCATGTAACAGATTCTGACACTAAAAAAACATTCAAAGATTATAGAAAATACTCCGCAGGTCTCAGTAAGGGGAAATATTTAAAAAACGATATCACTATAAAACGCCAGAAGTAATGATTTTGAGCCCTGCTGCGCCTAAAATTTGGGGCGTAAATTTACATGTGTTCAGAACTGGCGCAACTTTTGCATAAGGGCAGAACTATGTTAATGTGTTAGTGGGGTTTCAGCGGACAGAAGGAGGCCATTCGACCAATTGTGTCGGTACTGACTCTTTGCCACAGCAATCCAAAGCTAATTCCCTTCAATGTCCTGTTACACAACCATATTCCATTTCTTTTTCAATGCAGCTAATCACATAGAAATGTCTCAGAACACTTCACACAATGAATTACTTTTCACTTTTGCTGTGCTGAAGTGACTCCTCCTTTACAAGAGTCTGGGTATTGAAACTTCCTCTTTCAAAGGAACCTTGATGGTGAATTCCCTCTTTAATTATGATTTTTTTTGTAGAAGCTCGAACCACTGATAGTCTATTAAAGTTTTAGTGGAGTTTAAGATGAATATTAATTGACCATTACTACTGAGTGAATAAATCATAGAAATATAGAATGGTTACACCACGGAAGAAGGCCATTCGGCCCGTCGAGCTCGTGCCAGCTCTCTGCAGGAGCACCTCAGCTAGTCTCACTCCTCCACCCTTTCTCCGTAGCCCTGCAAATGTTTTTCTTTCAGGTACTTATCCAACTCCCTTTTGAAAGCCATGATTGAGTCTGCCTCCACCACCCTTTCAGGCAGTGCATTCCAGATCCTAACCACTTGCTGCGTAAAAAAGTTTTTTCTTATGTCGCCTTTGGTTCTTTTGCCAATCACCTTAAATCAGTGTCCTCTGGTTCTTGACCCTTCTGCCAATGGGAACAGTTTCTCTCTATCTACTCTGTCCAGACCCCTCATGATTTTGAACACCTCTATCAAATCTTCTCTCAACCTTCTCTGCTCTAAGGAGAACAACCCCAGCTTCTCCAGTCTATCCACATAACTGAAGTCCCTCATCCCTGGAATCATTGTCGTAAATATTTTCTGCACCCTCTGTAAGGCCTTCACATCCTTCCTAGTGTGCGCTGCTAGGAATTGGACATAATACTCCAGTTGAGGCCAAACCAGTGTTTTATACAGGTTTGTGGCGTTACCACATTGGGGAAACACTGTGTGTATGTAGATAAACCTGTATAATCCCCTTTTAACTGCTGTATTCCCCTCCCCCCACAAGACAGTTGCAAGCTGAGAGGAACAAGGCATGTTCAGACTTGCCTGCTGCTGAGAGAAGGAAAACCAATCAGGTTCCAGCAGGTGACCAATCAGTGAGTCATCACAGGTTCGCGGGCTTTACGAATTCAGTACTGTATTGTGAGAGTTGGAGTAAAGACCTATTTCTTGTAGCTCGCTGTGTTGCCTATTTCTTTACGCGGGAGACTGTAGTCTCCCACATTGGTGACCCCGAATGTTGGCGGCCGAAGCCCCCGACTCACGTAGCCCTACAGAGGCCAGCAACGACCCGACGGCAACCAGCAGCAGCCCGATGTCGGCCGGCGCCGCGTCCTTGAAGCTCCCCACCTTCTGGGAACACCAAGCACCAGCTTGGTTCGCGCACACGGAGGCCCAATTCACCCTTCGCAGGGTTCAAGACGATGAAGAAAGGTACCTCCACGTAGTCTCAGCACTAGCAAGCTCCACCGCCGCCGAAGTTCTCGACCTGCTGGGGAACCCACCACAGACCGGCAAGTACTCAACCATTAAGGGCCGCTTGCTGCAGGCTTACGGCCTGTCCGGGGAGGAGAGGGCCCGTAAGCTTCTTTCACTACCAGGCCTCGGCGACTCTACCCCGACCCAGTTGATGAGCCGGATGCTTGCGCTCCTGGGCTCTGAACCGCAGTGCTTCTTGTTTCGGGCCCTTTTCCTCAGCCTGCTTCCTCAGCAGGTACAGACTGCCCTCGCGGGGTCCCCGATCACGGACTGCGTACAACTGGCAGCCGCCGCGGACAAAGTCTTCGCCGTCGCCCAACTCGGCTGTGCAGCCGCGAGGCTCCCCGACACCACCGAGCGCACGCCACCATGCCAGGCCGCAGAACTATGCTACTACCACGCGTGTTTTGGCCACAAGGCCCAACGCTGCAGAGCACCCTGCTCTTTCGATCAAACCAAGATGGCCGCCCAGCCCAACGCGCCAGCCCCGCGCCGCCGTCTAGGCCCGCTCGACCGCACCCCTGCTGCCACGATGGCCATCGGCACCGCAGGTAAACTGCTGTACATAACCGACTCCCTTTCAGGGCGCAGATTCCTTTGCGACACCGGAGCCCAATGCAGCATAATTCCTGCCTCCCAGCTCGACATCCAGGCAGGCTGCAGCGGCCCACCCCTCGTGGTGGCAAATGGCGCAGCCATCGCTACTTTTGGAAAGCGATGGGCCGAGGTTTGTTTCAACGGCCAGCGATTTACGTGGGATTTCGTGACGGCCTCGGTGGCACATCCCTTGCTGGGCGCCGATTTTCTTTGCGCCCACGGACTCCTGGTCGACGTCCGTGACAGGCGCCTGATCGACGCAGCAACTTTAGCTTCACTGGCCTGCCAGCAGAGCAACAGCCCGGCCCTCGTCGGGTCCTGCTCTGCCCCGACGGATGACAACTACGCCCGCCTACTCGCAGATTTCCCGAGGCTCACACAACCGACCTTCTCAGCCGCGGCAGCCAAGCATGGTGTCGAGCACCACATCGCCACTACGGGACCACCAGTGTTCGCCCAAGCCAGACGCCTGGACCCAGCCAAGATGGTGGTGGCCAAGGAAGAATTCGCCACGATGGAGAAACTGGGCATCATCCGCCGCTCGAACAGCCCCTGGTCGTCCCCCCTCCACATTGCACCCAAGCCGGGTGGTGGCTGGCGCCCCTGCGGTGACTACAGACGGCTCAACGACGCCACCACGCCCGATAGATACCCCATTCCACACATCCAAGACTTCTCGGCACACCTAGCAGGAAAGTCCGTCTTTTCCAAGGTCGACCTGATTCGCAGCTACCATCAGGTCCCCGTCCACCACGCAGACGTCCAGAAGACGGCGGTCATCACCCCCTTCGGACTGTTCGAGTTCCTGCGCATGCCCTTCGGGCTCAAGAACGCCGCACAGGCCTTCCAACGGCTCATGGATTCCGTCCTACGGGACCTGAGCTTCCTGTTCATCTATCTGGACGATATCCTCATGGCCAGCACCAGCAAGGCCGAGCACATCGTGCATTTGCGCTCTCTTTTCCAGCACCTCAGCCAACATGGGCTAATCGTCAACCCAGCCAAATGCCAGTTCGGAGCAGCCCAAATTGACTTTCTCGGCCACAGAATCTCACCAAGGGGAGCCATTCCCCTACCTTCCAAGGTGCAGGCGGTGGCGGACTTTCCCCAGCCCACCTCAGTCAAGGCGCTGCAGGAATTTTTGGGGATGGTCAATTTCTATCACCGTTTTGTGCCCAAGGCCACCTCACTCATGCGCCCCCTCTACGAAGCCACCAGGGGCAAAACGGGCAAAGAGCAACTCACCTGGTCCAGTGAGATGGCGACAGCCTTCCACCAGACCAAAAGCGCCTTGGCCAACGCCACACTACTGGCCCACCCCATCCTGGGCGCCAAGACTGCCCTCACCACGGACGCCTCGGATTACGCCGTCGGCGCTGTCCAGCAACAGTGGGTCGAAGGCGCGTGGCAGCCACTGGCATTTTTCAGCCGACAGCTGCGCAAGAATGAGCAGGCCTACAGCACGTTCGACAGAGAGCTCCTGGCCCTGTTCCTGGCAATCCAGCACTTCCGTTTCCTCCTGGAAGGCCGGCCGTTCACCGCATTCGTGGACCACAAGCCGCTCACTTTCGCCATGGCCAAAGTAACCGAACCCTGGTCCGCGCCCCAACAGCGCCAACTCAACTTCATCTCGGAGTTCACCACGGACATCCGCCACGTCGCCGGCAAGGACAATTTGGTGGCCGACTGCCTTAAAGACCCTCGCTCCACGCAGTGCACCTGGGCGTTGACTACGCCAGCATGGCAAGAGACCAGGCCGCCGACGCAGAGATCCAGGCCCTCAGGACGTCACCCACCAGCCTCACTCTGGCCGACATCCACTTCCACGCAGCCGGCACAACCCTCCTGTGTGACGTCTCAGTCCCCTCGCCTAGGCCGGTCGTCCCATCCGCCTGGCGCAAGCGAGTTTTCGACATCATCCATGGCCTCTCACATCCAGGGATGCGTGCGTCTCAGAAACTCATGTCCGCCAAGTTCGTCTGGCCTGGACTCCACAAGGATGTGAGAGACTGGACCAACACATGCGTGGTGTGTCAGCGCGCTAAGGTCCAGCAGCACACCAAGGCGCCATTGGAGTGTTTCCCGGTGCCCGAGAGGCGTTTCGACCACGTCCACGTCGATCTGGTAGGCCCCTTGCCGCCGTCGCACGGTTTCACACACCTGCTCACGATCGTCGACCGCACCACCAGATGGCCCGAGGCGGTTCCCCTCGCCTCCACCACCATGACCGACGTCGCGCGAGCATTTGTCTCGACATGGGTGGCCCGGTTCGGCGTGCCGACCGACATATCCTCGGACAGAGGCCCCCAGTTCACCTCCCACTTGTGGAATGCCATCACCGCCGGCCTCGGCACCAAGTTGCACAGGACAACAGCCTACCACCCGCAGGCCAACGGGCTCTGCGAGCGCTTTCATTGTTCCTTGAAAGCCTCCCTCCGCGCCAGCCTGGCCAACACCAGCTGGATCGACAAACTACCCTGGGTCCTCCTGGGATTGCGCACCGCGCCCAAAGAGGAACTCCGCGCCTCCGCGGCCAAGATGGTCTACGGCCAACCGCTCAGAGTACTAGGCGACTTCCTCCCCCTGACAACGGAGCCGTGGTCGGCCGCCAGACAGCTTTCCCTGCACCAGGACGCGGCCCAGCAATTCCGCCCAGTGCCCACTTCGCAACACGGCCCGCAGCCGTCCTACATGCCTCGGGACTTACGACATGCGGAGTTCGTCTTCGTGCGCCGGGACGCGCACAGAGGCCCGCTGCAGGCACCATACACCGGCCCCTTCTCAGTATTGGAGACGGGGGACAAAGCTTTTCTTATCGACGTCGGCGGGAAGCCGGACCTTATTTCAGTAGACCGCACCTGGACCTCAGCTTCCCGTTTCATCCGGCTCTTCCCCCATGGCGGGGCAGACCTCCCGCGTTGGCGGCGGCCCCACAAGAGGACCAAGACACGCCAGAACCTTACTTCCCGGCCGCCGCCCCACCTTCGCTGGCAGCCCGTCCAGCCAGCCCACCGGCAGACCAGCCACCAGACCAGCCAACGAACCAACCGGCCGACCTCCCAGACAGCCCTCCTCACACGCCAGATGGCTACTACAGCCGCTACGGCCGTTTGGTCAAACCTCCGCAGAGACTGACTTTTACAGTTAACGAGGATTCTGGGGCGGCGTATGCGGCGTTACCACATTGGGGAAACACTGTGTGTATGTAGATAAACCTGTATAATCCCCTTTTAACTGCTGTATTCCCCTCCCCCCGCAAGACAGTTGCAAGCTGAGAGGAATAAGGCATGTTCAGACTTGCCTGCTGCTGAGAGAAGGAAAACCAATCAGGTTCCAGCAGGTGACCAATCCGTGAGTCATCACAGGTTTGCGGGCTTTACGAATTCAGTACTGTATTGTGAGAGTTGGAGTAAAGACCTATTTCTTGTAGCTTGCTGTGTTGCCTATTTCTTTACGCGGGAGACTGTAGTCTCCCACAGGTTCATCATAATTTCCACGCTTTTGTATTCTATACCTCTATTCATGAAGCCCAGGATCCCGTATACTTTTTAAGCTGATTTCGCAATCAGCCCTGCCACCTTCATCGATTTGTGCACATATACCCCTAGGTCTCTCTGTTCATGCACCCCCTTTAGGATTGTACCCTTCAATTTATATTTTCTCTCCTCATTCTTTCTACCAAAATGTATCACTTCACACTTTTCTGCGTTAAATTTCATCTGCCCCGTGTCTGCCCATTTCACCAGCCTGTCTATGTCTTCCTGAAGTCTATCACTCTCCTCCTCACTGTTTACTATAGTACCAAGTTTTGTTTCATTTGCAAATTTTGAAATTGTGCCCTATATACCCACATTCAAGTCATTAATATATATCAAGAAAAGCAGTGGTCCTAGAACCGACCTCTGGTGAACACCACTGTATACCTTCCTCCAGTCCGAAAAACAACCGTTCACCACTACTCTCTGTTAAGGCACATGGGATTGGGGGCAAGGTATTGACTTGGATAGAGAACTGGTTGGCAGACAGAAAGCAGAGAGTAGGAATTAACGGGTCTTTTTCCGAGTGGCAGGCAGTGACTAGTGGGGTACCGCAGGGATCGGTCCTTGGACCCCAGCTATTCACAATATACATTAATGATCTAGATAAGGGAACTAGATGTAATATCTCCAAGTTTGCAGATGACACAAAGCTGGGTGGGCGTGTGTGCTGCGAGGAAGATACTGAGAAACTCCAGGATGATTTGGACAGGTTGGGTGATTGGGCAGAAGCATGGCAGATGCAATATAACGTGGATAAATGCGAGGTTATCCACTTTGGTGTCAAAAACAGAAAGGCAGACTATTATCTGAATGGCAATAGATTGGGAGAAGGGGAAGTGCAACGAGACCTGGGTGTCCTTGTGCACCAGTCGCTGAAGGTAAGCATGCAGGTGCAGCAGGCGGTGAAGAAGGCAAATGGTATGTTGGCCTTCATAGCAAAAGGGTTTGAGTACAGGAGCAAGGATGTCCTGCTGCAGTTGTACAGGGCCTTGGTGAGACCACACCTTGTGTACTGTGTGCAGTTTTGGTCACCTTATCTGAGGAAGGATGTTCTTGCCATGGAAGGAGTTCAGCGAAGATTCACAAGGCTGATCCCTGGGATGGCAGGAATGACGTATGAGGAGAGATTGGGTCGATTGGGCTTATACTCGCTGGAGTTTTGAAGAATGAGAGGGGATCTCATCGAAACTTATAAAATTCTGACAGGTCTGGACAAACTAGATGCAGGTAGAATGTTCCCGATGGTCGGAGAGTCCAGAACCAGGGGTCATAGTCTAAGGATAAGGGGTAAGCCATTTAGGACAGAGATGAGGAAGAATTTCTTCACCCAGAGAGTGGTGAACCTATGGAATTCTCTACCACAGAAGGCGGTTGAGGCCAAGTCTTTAAATATATTCAAAAGGAGTTAGATATATTTCTTAGAGCTAAAGGGATCAAGGGATATGGGGAGAAGGCAGGTACGGGGTACTGAGTTTGGATGATCAGCCATGATCTCATCGAATGGCGGAGCAGGCTCGAGGGGCCGTATGGCCTACTCTTGCTCCTATCTTCTATGTTTCTATGTTTCCTATCATTTAGCCAATTTCGCATCCAGGCTGCCACTGTCCCTTTTATTCCATGGGCTTCAACTTTGCTGGCAAGCCTATTATGTGGCACTTTGTCGAATGCCATTTGGAAATCTATGTACACCACGTCAACTGCATTGGCCTCATTAACCTTCTCTGTTACCTCATCAAAAAACCTGATCAAGTTGGTTAAACATGATTTGCCTTTAACAAATCCATGCTGGCTTTCCTTAATTGATCCACACTTGTCCAATGACTGTTAATTTTGACCCTGATTATTGTTTCTAAAAGCTTCTCCACTGCCAAGGTTAAACTAACCGGCTTATAGTTGCTGGGTTTATCTTTACACCGTTTTTTGAACAAGGGTGTACCATTTGCAATTCACCAGTCCTCTGGCACCACCCTTGTTTCTGAGGAGGATTGGAAGATTATGGCCAGTACGGCTGCGATTTCTTTATTCACTTTCCTCAGCATCCTAGGATGCATCCCATCCTGGTGACTTGTCTACTTTAAGTACAGCCAGCCTTTCTAGTACCTTGTCTTTATCAATTCTTACCCCACCCAGTATCTCCTCTACCTCCTCCTTTACTGTGTCTATGGCAGCATCTTCTTCCTTGGTGAAGACAGATGCAAAGTACTCATTTAGTACCTCAGCCATACCCTCTGCCTCCATGCGTAGACCATCTTTTTGGTCCCTAATCAGCCCCACCCCTCCTCTTACTACCCATTTACTATTTATATGCCTATAGAAGACTTTTGGATTACCTTCAGTTTCTTCAGTGATGGAACCTCTGAGGGATGGGCAAAAATAAAGTAAGAAATGTCTTCACCTTTTCACTCTCCATTACCTTTTTACAAATTATGTTCAGTTACTTCCCAATGGCTTATGGTAAGTAAATACCACAATGATACTGTGCTAATCATGAGATAGTTGTGAGTCACTGTAAATTTTAATACCCTTTCACCTCAATCTGGCATATCGCCAACCTTATATTGTAAAGTGAGCTATTTGGAAAAAAAAATCTATATTGAATTATAATAAGAATAAGACTAGTAATCCAGGCCTCTGGGTTACTGGAACAAAAGCAAAATACTGTGAATGTTGGAAATCTGAACTAAAAACAGAGAATACTGGAAATACTCAGCAGGTCAGGCAGCACCTGTGGAGAAAGAAACAGAGTTAGCATTTCAGGTCGATGACCTTTCGTCAGAATGGATTACTAGTCCAGTAACATAACCACTACACCACCATACCCTAACTCACTGCACTACTCAGTCATACAGTATGAAAGGACAGCGTACTAACTCACTGCACCACCCAGTCATAGAATGTGAAAGGATAGTTTACTAACTCACCACACCAACCAGTCCCACCGTGTATTAAATCACTGCACCACATCAAGCACTATCAGGCCCTGCTTCCCTCTGCCAAAATGACAAGACCATCCTGGAATGGAAAGATAATCCCAGCAACTTTTCTTCACTAACAACCATCTCCTTAAACCTCTTTCCCCTGACCCTCCCACTCTCACCTCCAACCGCAAGTGAGAGAAGTTCATGGACATGTTTGTTATTACGATTTAAACCATCTTATCACCTGCCTCTGCTGCATCCCTCCCTTTCCCTTGCCCACCATGCCAAGGTTCCCCCCTGCCCTAGCCCTGAACTTACATCTTTCTATAGTTTCTCTCATACGTCCCCTCTCATTCACCTTGTCCATGAGACTCAACCCCTGCTCTCTTGGCCCCATTCCCGCTAAACTGCTTACAAGCCAACTTCCCTTCTCAGTCTCCATGCTAACTGCTGTTATAAATGGTTCCACTTCTCTTTCAAATCTGCTGTCATCACCACTCTTCAAAAACTTACCTTTGACCCCTCTGTCCTTGCACACTACCACCCCATCTCCAACCTCCCTTTCCTTTCCAAAGTCCTTGAATGTGTTGACACCTCTCAAATTTGTGACAATCTTTGTCGCAACTTCATGTTTGAACCTCTCTAATAATCAGGTTTCCCCTGTCACAGCACTGAAATGGCTCTAATCAAAGTCACAAATAACATCCTCTATGACTGTGACCATGGTGCACTATCTCTCCTCCTCCTTCTTGACCTCTCTGCAGCCTTTGATACGGTTGGCCACACCATTCGCCTCCAACATCACTCCTCCGTGTTCAGCTGAGTGGGAGTGCCCTCGCCTGGCTCCACTCTTAACTATCCAATCATAGCCAGAGAATCTCCTGCAACGGCTTCTCTTCTCACCCAGCCATAACTCACCACTACCTCTCTTGACCCCTCCAATGCCTCTGTGTTGTCTGACATCCAGTTCTGGATGAGCCGCAATTTCCTCCAATTAAATGTTGGGAGGAACAAAACCATTGTCTTCGGTCCCTGCCACAAATTCAGTTTTCTCTCCTCCGATTCTAATCCCCTCCCTGACACTGTCTCAGTCTGAACCAGACTATTTCCAACTTCGGACACCTATTTCATCCTGAACTGATATTCCGACCCATACCCTCTTCATCAGAAAGACCACCTACATTCATCTCTGTCTTCGCCCCTGCCTCAGCCCATCTGCCGCTGAGAACCTCATCCATGCCTTGGTTACCTCCAAACTTGACTATTCCAATGTTCTCCTGGCTGACCTCCCATCTTCCACCATCCATAAGTTTGAGCTTATCCAAAACTCTGCTGCCTGTATCCTAACCTGCACCAAATCCTGCTCACCCATCGCCAATATTGCCACTAAGCTGCACACCCACGCAGTCATCTGCAAGTTCCCGCGCAGACTGCTCACCGGCTTTTACACTGTAGATACCGCGCATGTGCAAAAATTTGAATGGGTCGCGCATTGGGGGAGGCAGGCCGTGCAGCAGGCAGTGCAGCTTGGGGGCACATTGCCCATCACCCTTGTGCTCGCTGACCTACATTGGCACCCAGTCCACCAATGCCTCAATTTACAATTCTTATCCTTGTGTTCAAATCCTTCCATGGCCTCGCTTCTCCTTATCTCTTCCAGCCCTACAACCCTCCAAGAACCCTGTGTTCCTCCAACTCTGGAATCTGGTGCATCCCCCACTTCCTTCACCCCACCAATGGCCACTGTGTCTTCAGCCATTTAGGCCCTAAGCTCTGGAACTCCCTGCATATAGCTCTCTGCCTCTTCATCTCTCTCTCGCCCTTTAAGGCCCTCTTTTATACTTACCTCTTTGACCAACCTATCCTAACATCTCCTTCTTTGGCTCAGTGTCAATTTTTTCTGATTACATTCCTGTGAAGCACCTTGGGACATTTTCCTACCTTAAAGGCGCTATATAAATTCAAGTTGCTGTTATATGGCTCATATGGTCACTGCTGAGTTAGTTGAACTCAGTCAATGAAATGAGGGTGTGGCAGTTGCTCTCAGTATAACTGGGGTAGGAAAAAAATCAGCCAGAATTCCTGTTTCCGATCGCTGTACTATGATTCCCATTGGAAAGCCCATGTATATGGACAGCCGGTCAGGGCAGGGTCTGGTTTGACCACAGTCTTCCACAACCCCCTCCCCAACCTTAGTAGGATAGCCGGAAGATAAGTCACAGCCAATCCTGTGGAACTGTAGCCCAGTGGGAGGGAGAAAGCAAAATGGAAGAAAAAACAGTGCGTGTTTATGATAACAGCCTGTGTAAACCAACTGAGAGAGAAAGCCCCTCTAATCTGTTACAGTACTGATTCCTGGGTTAAATTCCCAGACTGGCTGTTAGTGAAGCAGCCCACCGTTTGATCCATTTGATATTCAACTGCAGGAAGACATGTAGTACAGTCCCAAGGCAGCCGCTTCCTGCTCCAACCAGCTATTAGAAATGTTAAAAATTCATTAGTCCTCAATCTGTGCAGAACTCCAGGGAGAGACAAAAAACGCCTAAGAGCTTTGTTTTCCCTTCTTCTGAATGTATGATGGAATATTTTAATGGTAAAATAATGCACCTGCTTTAATGCTTTTGTGAACCTAAAGATAATGACTGTCAATATTACTGTTGTGATCTCTTTCTTTCCTTTCTCTCTTTGTGCGGTTAGATTATTGCTTTGACTTTGCATCAGGGAAGAAGCATTTAAGAAATGTTTTTAATTAGCGACAGATTTAAATTGACCAATCTGTTACAGCCCAGCCAGCTTTGTATTCTCCAGTACAAGTCTGATGTCAATAGCAACATCATGCATCTATACAGTGCCTTCAACATAGAAAATGCCCCAAGGTGCTTTACAGAGAGGGAGAAGAAAAAAAGATAAAAGGCATAAAGGAGAAGGCACTGAGCCATGGTGCAAGAGTTGAGAGAGGTGACTGAAAGCTTGGTCAAACAAGAGGGCAGCGATTTTGCCGGCGGTCAGAGGGCGGGTTTGGAGGCGGGTCGGGAGTTAAAATCCAAATGATTGATGACGGGTTGCAAACCCACCGCCATCCCATCTTCACACAACTTTGCAAAGTGGCGGGTTTGCGAGTCCCGATCAGACCCGACACCAAATGGTGGGAGAGGCACTTAAGGCAGTTAACAGCTTGTTAAATGCCTTGATAATCCCTTTTTTACTGGCTCTTCCCATTTTACAACATTTTCAGCGTGTTGCCCGTCGTGTGACAAACACGCCAGCTGATTGTGCCAGGTTCAGCAAGTAGCTGAATTGTTGACAGCTGCTCCTGCAGCATAAAAGCCTGTAACATGGCTCACTTTCAGATGCCAGAACTTTGTGCTTTGAGGTTTTGGAACACATTTTTCAGGTCTATTGAGCTTGTGAGTGTTTAAGCGGAGATCCATATGCACTGTGATCTCCTTGGAATACCCTCTGGCCACATTGACTGAGCGCTTATAACACCTCTTCCTCAACTGAGATATATACCAGCGGATTGGGAACCAATTATACCATCTCATTCTGGTCCTCAGAATCGGAGGAAGAGCAGCCGCGGCAGCAGCAGAACCAGGCACAACAGCAGCAGCAACAACAGGAGTGCCAATCTTCTCCTCAGTGTAGGGGTCGCAAAATCCCCTCAGCCCCCGAAGATCGGGAAATATTAATCCACATCGTGGATGAAGACCTGTGTGATTTAAATTGTCTCTGGGTTGGACAATGTTTTAAAACATACCCAGAACTGCAAAAGGCTGCGTTAAAAAGCTCGTAAGCTGGGCAGCACTTGGACACTGGAATCAAAGAACTTTGTGAAAATCGCATACTTTAAGATTGTACATTCTATTAAAAGATGTACTCTTGAGTTTTGGACTGTTTAAATTGCCCAGGGCATAAAAATGGCTGAACAGACCTCATGGAAACAGAATTTTAAGGCAGCAGAAAAGGACAGACAGGCTGTTAGCATATGAAACAGACAGGCTGTTAGCATATGAAAAAGCTCAGTGCTGCCCTGTAGGGGGTTTGAATGGAGCCCGAGCTGTCAGTCACCCTGTGGTATTGGGTGGGTCTGGTAACCTACAAGCTGTTTGTTTACACTGGGGAGTAGCCCATTTGAATCAGCCAATCATCGGACAGCAAGCACACTGGTTGTTTACACACATCCATTCACTGAAATTGACTCTAAGATCAAGTGCTTGAAACTGCCAGCATGAACAAAGGGACTTTGTTTGCTAAGCACTCAAGACTGTCAATCAATTGCAGTTCCAGATGACCACAGGACAATGCTTTGTTTACAAAGCAATTGAATGCTATTAGCATTTGTTTGTATATCAAGTGGACACATCCAAACTGAGGAGGAACCGTTTAAATGAATGGGAGAACACATTCAAACCACTGCAGCTTTATTCGAAAGCCATCACAGACAATGGACACATTTAAACTGCAACTTTACCCAAACCCATCCCGGACAAGTGGATAGTTTGGATCTCTTTTGTTTTAGCCCAGAAACATCAGATCTGGGCGGGCCCCCAAAAAAGGGGTATAAAAGATAGCTTCCCAGAAGCATCTCTCCCTTCTTTTACTCTTTGGACTGCAGGTGAGCAAGGCTTCTGACCCACTAGCAAGACAACCTAGTGAGAATTAAAGGGGTGGTAATTTAAGGGAAATGTTGCTAAGATTGTAAAATTAACATTGTAGCCATTTATCCCTCATTTTTGCCATCTGCCTTCCCCGTTAAGCAATTTTACTGTGATTGCTTTGATCGTGTGGTGTAGTTTCTTTAGTTTTAATAAAATTTGACTTTCTTGCATCCAGACCATTTGTCCGTTTTTAATATATCATTAATTATAAGTTCCTCCAGTCAGAACTGGAAGGAGGATTTAGCGATTCGAAACTGCTGATTGGAATTGGTCACAGTGCAGTGGCAAAAGGCTGCCTGACCAGGTAAATTACCGTAAACCAGGTAAAGGATGCCCCCCTACATCAGCCACCTGATGATGCACAGGGCAGAGGGCATCAGCGCAGGGCTGCACCTCACCGCAGGAGATACCCCCAACACAGTGTTTACAGGCCGAGGATGAGCTTCCTCAACATGAGTGAGAAGCAGTGCCAAAGGATTCCGGCTGAGACTTTCACGAGAGGTAGTCGCTGACATCTGCACAATGCTGCACCAACACCTGGAGCCCAGAGGAGTGGGTGGCCACTCCTTACCAGTGGCTGTAAAAGTCACCACCGCACTCAACTTCTTTGCTTCGCGGCCCTTCCAGGGATCATCAGCAGACATCAGCGGCATCTCCCAGTCAGCTGCACACACGTGCATCACGTAGGTTACCAATGACCTCTTTGCAAAGTCGCACAATTCTCCACGGACGAAGCAAGTGTAACTGCACGTGTGGATGGCTTTGCAAATATGACAGGCTTCCCAAGGGTGCAGGGCGTCATAGACTGCACACTTGTGGCCATTAGGGCACCCCATCACAACCCAGCTGTATTTGTCCACTCCCTTAATGTCCAGCTGGTGTGTAACCACAGGAAGAACATTATGCATGTTTGCGCCAAGTTCCCTGGCAGTTGCCATGATTCTTTCATCCTGCGGCAGTATACTGTGTCTCAGCTCTTCAATCCGCCAACCCAACTTTCCGGTTGGCTACTTGTAGATAAGGGCTACTTCCTGAAAAAGTGGCTAATGACACCAATGAGGTGGCCGTCAAACGAAGCTGAGGAGCAGTACAATGTGAGCTACATTTCCACCAGAAGCATCATAGAGCAAACCATCGGCTTGCTCAAAATGCGATTCAGATGCCTCGACAGATCTGGTGGAGCCCTATAGTACGCACCAGCCAGGGTCTCCAGAATCATCGTGGTCTGCTGTGCCCTGCACAACATTGCACAGCAGCGTGGCTTAGCGCTGCCTAAGGAACAAGTGGCTCAGCGCACAGCCTCCTCGGAAGAAGAGGAAGCGGCAGATGAGGGACGCCTTGCGGGAGTGGATGTTCCAATTCCACCAGCACGCGAGCACATTGCTGGCCGTGAGGCAAGGGATGCACTCATCCGTGCCAGATTCACGTAATTTCACGCATCAACCACATAAGCCTGGCACATGGAAATAAATGTCTGGCCGATCTTCTTAACACACCATACAGCATCTGTATAATAAACTGTTGTTTCTATAACTCTCACCACCATCTTTACAGATGAAAGGTGCCCTGACCCCTCACTGTGCAACTTTCATTTCTGAGCACACATAGGGCAACTCTTTGAATCTTTGCCATCGCTTTTCTTTAATACATTTATAATCACGATGACAAATATTTGTATCAGATGAAAACACCCAAGTGACCACCCTTGTGACTATTTGTGTGTTAATTTTCTCTTACGTGTGCTTCTACATGGTGCTTCCCCGGTGCCTGCAGCAGATGTAAAGGCACCTTGCTCACTTCTATGCTGCGCCTGCTTAGATGCCTTTGGCGGGCATCCTCTGGGTTTGGGAGCCTGGGAGGGCTCTGAAACAGTCTGCTCCTCCTGCGGCTGTGCAGGGGCTGAGACGGCCAACTCAGTTGGGTGAGGATTCGAGGAATCTGGGGCTCTGACCGAGGGCTCCACTGAGGCATAGTAGTGTGAGCACTTGGAGAGGAGCCCACACTTCCTTGTTGTCAACCGCCAACATCTCTCTCATGGGTCACCCGCAATTCACTGCTAGCAAGTGGCTGGAGAGCACCTTGATGCACATCAGTGGGGGTATGAAGACCCGTCCCTGTACTGACAGTCCTCATAACAAGGATGCCCATGTACCTCTGGTTCCTCTCCTCAGTAGATGCCCATATATCCTTCATAGCAGACCATCTATTTAGAAGTGTCACCATGTTCATTTGAGTCTGGCGATTTATGTCCTCCGTGCAGGTTGCCATCCTTTCCATGGCGGCACCTACATTCGCCATTGAGTGCACCACCACATTGCTCATGTTTGAGATGGACTCCTCCATTCTCTGCACACTTGCAGTTACCCTGGATGCAAACCCTGTCTGAGACTCCTGCACTTGTTCCTGGGGTTCCAGCACCGCTCTCTTTCTGGATGGCCCCAGAGGCACAGCGTCTTATTGCAGCAGAGCAGAGCTAGGAGTGTCCTGCGACCACCAACGAGGACTCGCCACTGCTGTCCCTGTCTCCACCATCTGCTGATGCTCACTTGTGAGCTGTGATACCCCAGGTGACAACACTACTCTATGTCCCGAAGGACCCACCGAGGTGTGCATCTCTGCGCTGGTGCTGGGTGCGCTGATTTCTGGTGACATTGCTCCCTCAGACTGCAGGTTCCTCTGAGGAGTCGTCCGGCTCTACGTCCTGGACAGTGGGGACGGGGGCTCTCGATGGTCCTGTGGGTGAGTAAAGGCATGAGTTAGGCATGTGATATTTAGGAAGCAGACACATCCTATTGTGCAGATGATCAGAAGTCAATCTGTATGAACATCAGATGCCATATCAATTGCTCATGAAATTGAAATGAGAGGGTTGCAAATCTATTCTGTCACCAGTTTGCTCTACTGCGCCCGTCTCTCCGTCCACCACTTCCAGCTCCTCTGCACTTCCGACGATGTCGAGAACAGCCTCCTTTGCATTTGTTAAAGTCACCAGGGATGGTGGGCCTCCTCCTGTCCTCCCTCTCTCCCTCTTATTTGTGGGCTCTTTCCCTGTAATGAGGGACACAAGTGGAGTTTCAGCGAGAAATGATGGAGTGAGTGTAAAGAATCCATAACATAGAAGCTTAGAGGGAGACAAAGATGGAGTGAGGTGCCAAAACCAAGGTGCCTCCCTGTGTGTTGTTAGTTGTAGTCATTGCATAACAGTGAGAGCGAGTGTGAGGGGTGCATAATAGGATGGTGAAGTGATTCTGTACATACAGAGAGAGGGATAGGTAAGGGTGCAAGGGAAGGAAGGGTAAGTTGGGATGTGGAGGAGTAGGTTGACAATGCAGAGTGCTGGTGATGAGAACAGATGGGAAGCAGATTGAAGGTAAGTGTGATGTTATACTCACTCTTGCTGAGTGTAGCAGATCATTGAACCTTTTTTGGCACTGGACCCAGGTGCGTGAGCACAACAACCTGGCGCTCACCTCCTCAGCAATTTGCAGCCTGGCGGTGTGCTGAGGAGGCTTCATCCGGCCATCGGGAGGGAACAGAACCTCCCTACGCCCTCTTACTCCCTCCACAAGAGAAGGGAGGGAGTCATCATCAAATCGAGGAGCAGCCTTCGATCTTGCAGCAGTCATGTTCAAAAGGCCCGTTTTCAGCAGCAGCAGAAAGGAAATGAATCCAAAGGCTACATGGGCTCCTTAAAAGCTCATGAATGGAAGACGTCAGCAGAGGTGAGCAGCACATCCGAACCCACTGATTGGGCCGGGTAGCGCACACGGCGGACTTAATAAGCCCAGTTAAATTAAAATTGTTATTTCAGAGTGGCTGAAGCCAGCAGCGGGACCGGAAGCCACCGAAAAGTCAACCCGATTCCACTGGGAAAATCGCGGCCGTAGTGTTTTTGAAAGGGTTTTTGAAGGTGGAGGTAGACATACAGAGGCCGAAGGATTTAAAGTGTCAGGTCAAGGTTTCTGAAGGCTTTGTCACCAATCATGTGATAGAGTTAGGGGTACAAAAGGCCAGAGTTAGAGGGCTGAAGGATATGAGATGGGATTTAAGGCAATAATAGGATGGTGTGAAGACCAACGTTCCCTCTAACCTGTGCGGCCGCGCAGCTCTCTGCTGATCCCACGCAGCCCAGGCCGGCTTTTCCAATGTTAAGTTTACTGCAAATGGGCCGCGCGGAGCAGGCTCGAAGGGCCGAATGCACTAGTCCTGCTCCTATTTTTTTTCTATTCAGCCTCTTAAAGGGGTCGCACACCCACAAAAAAAATTAGGAGGAACATTGGTGGGGATGTGTAGCGATTTAAAGACTAGGATGAGGATTTTAAATATAATACTTTGTAGGACAAGGAGCCATTGTCGTTCAGTGAGGACAGGAATGATAGGTAAGCGGGACTTAGTGTGGGGCAGGTGGAAGGATTGTAAGGGGGGGCTTCTTTTAACTGGTTTATGGTAATCTACCTGGCCAGCAGCCTTTGCCTCTGAGCTCTGACCAATTCCAACCTTTTACCTGGTTTACGGTAATTCACCTGGTCAGCAGGCTTTTGCTGCTGCACTCTAAACCAATTTACAAACAGCGGTTTCGAATCGCTACCCCTCCTTCAGTTCTGAGTGGAGGAACTTATAATTAATGATTTTAAAACGGACAAGTGGTTTGGATGAGAGAAAAATCAAGTTTTATTACCTAAATAAACTACAATCAAAAGAATAAACTATACCACACGAACACAGTAATTACAGTAAAACTATATAACGGGGTTGCAGATGGCGAAAACGAGGGATAAAATGGCTCCAATGTTACTTAAACAATCTTAGCAATTACCCTCAAATCACCATCCCCTAACTCCTGCTAGGTTGCCTTGCCGAGGAGTCAGAACACCCTGCTCACCTGTGGTCCAGCGACGTAAAGAGAGAGATAGCTTCTCAGCAGCTATCTTTATACCTGGTGAGGTCCTGCCGTTCTGCCTTGCAAGGGCTGTGTGCAAAATTCCCCGCCCAAAGGGTCCAATACACAAGAGAAAGCTGTGATTGGCTAACTCAGAGTGGTTAGACTGGGTTAATGTGTCTTCCGGAGCTCCCTGGGCTGAAACAAAAGGGAAATACAACTGCTCTATTGTCCAGAATGCTAGGTGATTTAGACCCATTCAATTCTTAAACGGATCCCATTCAAGATACAAAAGTCTCTTCTGCAGTTTAGATGTATCCACTCGATATACAAACAAATGCTAATAGCATTCAATTGCTTTGTAAACAAAGCATTGTCCTTTGTCTTCGGCCATGTGGTGACAGCCATTTTTATCCCTGGAAATTTAAAAGCACAACGCCCAGGGATTCTTTAATCAAAAAAATTAATCTTCAGAACTGTAAATTATTGTGAATTCTTACAGTTGGGAATCCAGCATATTGGAGATATTGGAGGAGATTGCCATTTTGGGCAAGAGTTCCAGCTGCGTGGTATTACTGCCACCTCTCCACATCTGCCCCAGCCCCCACCCTTTTTCCTGTTTCGGGGCTCATTATGTATCTCTTAAGTATCCAATGCAGCACCAGAAGGTCTGGCGAGGGATCGTAAAAGGGAAAAATTGTGCCAAAGACCCACTGAAGGCCTCAGCCAAGACCAGGGCCTTGACCAAATAAGTCACGAGGGAGAGAATGGAGGAAGAGCAGGCCACTACAAGACCCTCTCTGTAGTGTATGTGCCTTTAAGTCAGAACTACTTTTTACAGCTCCTGTATACTGTAGTACCGGCAGTGACCACACCGGTATATAAGCTGTGCGCATGCCTCTGTACCCCAGTCTAGAGATTACCCTGCTCCAGTAAAGACCTGTTATTTGTTAATGTACAGCACCCGTGTGATTATTTATCCACTGAACCACGGATCTAACAGTGGCGACGCGTGTCGATTCGAATCTACCTGCAACATAAAAAAAATAAAAAATAGTCGAGTCCAGGAACACGGGCGTCGACCGCGAGCAACCGCCCAGCAGTCAGGCAGAGATCCAACTTCGCTGGGGAGGCTGTGGAGAGCCGGGCTTGGTTCCCCAGCCACAACGAGCAGTAAGAAACCGACGACAGGTCCAGAGCAGACCCTTCCCGAGCAGCGGCGGCTGGAGCCGACCGACGGCAGAGAGAGAGCCGAGCAGCGTCGACGGGGTAAGAAAGAGGGTGAAGAGAGCAGGGCGCAGCCCGGGGTTGGTCACCGAGTAGCGTCGAGGAAAAATACTGCAAACCGGAGAGAGAGAGGGTAAGAAACAGCCGGGTTCTAGACTGAGCGGCGTCGACAAATATCAAGAGAAGAACGCGCAGAGCACAGCCAGGGATCACGGGCTGATCAGGGTCCGCAGGGTGAAGCAAGGGGAGATGCCATTGAGCCGCGGAGAAGCAGGGAGAGCGCGGGAGACACCATTGAGCCGCGGAGAAGCAGGGAAAGCGCAGGAGGCGCCATTGAGCCGCGGAGAAGAAGGAAGAGCGCGGGAGACGCCATTTTGCGAAGCCGCAGCGGAGAAGACGGGCGAGCGCGGGAAGGAAGGAAAGTGCGGGAGATGCCATTTTGTGCCAGCGGAGAAGAAGGGGAAGCGCGGGAGGCACCATTGGTGATAGTTAACGCACAACCAAGGATGCCGAAGAGTGGCAGTATCTCTACATTCGACAATGAAGTCGAAGATTGGGCGACATATATGGAACATATTGAGGTGTACTGCAGGGCGAATGAAGTGCCAGATGCTAATAAAGCACTGGTTCTGTTAAATTCCATGGGTGCAAAAACTTATGGGTTACTGCGAAATCTAATAACCCCAGAGAAGCCGGTAAACAAGAATTTTGAAAGCATAGTAGAAATCCTACAGGACCACTTAAACCCCACACCGCTGCTGATAGCAGAATGATTTAAGTTCCATAAAAGGAACCAACACAAAGACGAAAGCAATGCTGAGTACCTAACAGAACTGCGCAAGCTATCGAAATACTGCCAGTTTGGAGCGGGACTAGCAGACACATTAAGGGACAAGTTTGTGTGTGGGCTACAAAGTGAAGGAACCCAGAAATGGCTTCTATCAGAAAAGGACCTTACGCTGGACAAAGCTTTCAGTATGGCAGTATCACACGAAGCAGCCGCAAGGGACGCTGCAGAGATACAACGGAGACCGCAAGAATATGGCACCAACGAAATGACCTATGGAACAGGGAAGTGCTATCGCTGCGGCAGAGCAACACATGACCAGAAAGATTGTTGGTTCAAGGACCAAGTGTGCAGACAGTGTGTGAAAGCAGGACACATAGCAAGAGTCTGCAGGTCTGGGAAGAAAACCAACAGTAAGAAATCTCCACAGGAGAAGTACAAAAAGGTACACCAGGTGATGGACAGTGGTTCAGACGAACAGAAAAGTGACACAGACTCCGGAAGCAAGGAGCTGGGTTGTCTGAAACGACATAATGTAACCGAAATGGAGGATCACCAGACTATATGGATTACACTCAAGCTAGACGGAGTCCAAGTGGAAATGGAATTGGACACAGGGTCAGCTCTAACAGTCATAAATCAAAGAGACTACAAGCGGCTATTTTCACACATACCCTTGAAAGCTACAGAGATTGTCTTGAAGACGTATATGGGGCAAAAAGTCTACCCCAAAGGGAAAATAAGTGTGAAAGTGACATATAAAAGTCAGGAAATACCTAAAATGGATATATATGTATTGCCAAATGGAGGACCACCACTGCTAGGACGTGAATGGATCCGAAAGATACAATTAGATTGGCATTCCATACAGGCACTGAAGGTTGAGGCCAAAAAGGATGACGACGTCACACCTGGACGACTGTCAAAAATGCTAACTGACACAAAAGAAGTGTTCCAGGAGGGACTAGGAACACTAAAAGGAATAACAGCAACAATTAAAGTAGAGGAAAATGCAAGCCCAAAGTTTCTGATGGCCAGACCAGCGCCTTATGTGACCAGACCAGCGGTTGAAGCAGAGCTGGAAGGGTTGGAACGTTCAGGAGTTCTGTCCAAAGTGGACTGGAGCGAGTGGGCTACTCCCATCGTTCCAGTAATGAAGAGGTCGTTGAGTAATACGCCTGGGGAACCAAAGAAGGTCCGCATCTGTGGGGTTATAAGGTGACAGTGAACCCAGTCCTTCACACGGTGCAATATCCGCTTCCACGAATTGAGGATATTTTCGCCTCGCTATCTGGTGGTAAACGCTTCACAAAAATTGATCTAGCCCAGGCGTACTTGGAAATGGAGGTAGAAGAAGCTTCGAAACATTACCTTATGATCAACACCCATAAAGGTCTCTATCAATACAACCGGCTGGTGTTTGGAGGAGCCTCGGCTCCGGCTATCTGGCAAAGGGCGATGGATCAGGTCCTGCAAGGGATTCCAGGGACCCAGTGTTATTTGGATGACATCTTGGTCATGGGCGAAAATGACAGTGATCACCTCGCTAACTTGGAGAAGGTGCTCGCCAGATTAAAGGAATATGGGCTACGAGCTAATCGCCACAAGTGCGAGTTTTACCAGAAACAGATCTCGTATTGCGGCCACGTCATCGATGAAGAGGGGGTACATAAGTCCCCTGAGAAGATTGAGGCAGTAGTCAAGGCTCCAGCACCGGAAAATGTGTCACAACTGAGGTCGTTCCTCGGGCTGGTAAACTATTACCACAAGTTCTTACCAAATTTGTCTACGGTATTACACCCGCTGAACACCCTACTGCAAACAGGGATACCATGGAAGTGGGATGATGAACGTAGACGAGCTTTCCAGGGGTGTAAAGAATTGATCACATCAAAAGAGGTGTTGGCCCATTTCAACCCAGCACTACCAATTCGTTTGCCATGTGATGTATCACCCTATGGCATTGGAGCGGTGCTGTCGCACAAATTCCCAGACGGGTTGGAGAGGCCAGTAGCCTTTGCGTCTCGGTCACTCACCTCAGCCGAGCGCAACTACGCCCAGATTGACAGGGAGGCCCTCAGCCTAGTATGGGGAGTAAAAAAATTCAACACTATCTGCATGGGCAGAAGTTCACCTTGCTGACTGACCACCAACCACTTGTCTCCATCTTTAATCCTATGCAGGGCGTGCCAGTAATGACTGCACAGTGGTTACAAAGATGGTCCCTGTTTCTAGGGGCGAATCAATATGAAATAAAATATAAAGGCACGAAACAGCATGGGAACGCTGATGGGCTATCGCGCCTGCCACTGCCTACGGTGGAGGAAGCACCAGCAGTGGACCCTATCGAGATATTTTATTCGTCGATAATTGAACGATTGCCAGTAACAAACGCGGATATAGAGAAGGAGACCCGCAATGATCCGACGCTGTCACGGGTATATGAATTGATGGTGAGGGGATGGCCAACACATGGCGACTCACTGTTGCCAGCATTCTCATCCAGAAGAGAACAGCTGTCAGTATGCCAGGGGACAGTGATGTGTGGATCCAGAGTGGTGATTCCACCCAAGTTAAGGGAGAGAGTGCTAAATGAGCTACATGAAGGTCATCTGGGGGGAGTGAAAATGAAAAGCCTTGCTAGGGCTTATGTGTGGTGGCCGGGAATCGATCAACAAATTGAAGACCTAACTAAGAGCTGCTTAGGATGCCAGAAGGTCCAAAATGCACCACCACATGCCCCTCTACACCCATGGGAGTGGCCCTCCTCTCCATGGCAACGGGTGCACATTGATTTCGCTGGTCCATTCATGGACTCAATGTTCTTAATAGCAGTGGATTCTCATTCAAAGTGGCCTGAGGTGATAAAGATGTCTTCAACTACTACAGAGAAAACGATTGCAGTCCTACGGACCATATTTGCCAGAAACGGTTTGCCAGAGCAGATCTGCTCTGATAATGGACCACAGTTTGTGTCTGACGAGTTCCAAAAATTCATGAAAAGGAATGGGGTAAGGCATTACACATCCGCCCCGTATCATCCAGCCACCAATGGATTGGCTGAGAGGTTCGTACAAACCTTTAAGAAGGCGATAAAGGCCATGTGCGACGAGGAAATTCCACTACAGCATAAGCTGGACAATTTCTTATTAGCCTACCGAAACGCGACACATGCAGTTACCAACCAGACCCCGGCCATGATGTTCTTTAACCGAAGGTTGAGATCTCGTCTGGACTTGCTCAGACCAAATGTGCGAAGAAATGTTGAGGACAAACAATTCCAGCACATCAACAAGAAGCCGACAAGGAGCTTCAATGTAGGGCAACCAGTCTTGGCCCGGGACTATTGAACAGAGAAGTGGCAACCCGGAACGATATGTACAAGGCAGGGGCCATTAATGTACACAGTGGATGTCGGGGAGAACATTGTGAGACGCCACGTCGATCAGATCTTAGCATCACAGGAATGCGTCAACCCCATGTCTCGAGTACCTGGGGATGAACCCGACATACCGGTAGCATCTACTTCAGACCCAGTAGCAGTGGAACCCGATGAACTACCCGATGAAAATGGGTCAGAATCACCTCTGCACCAAGAACAAGAACCTCTGGAAAGGCGCTATCCCGAAAGGGTCAGGAAGCCGCCCCAAAGACTGAATCTATAAATGGACTTTTGTTGTTGAATGTACATGTAAAAATGTAATTGTTATTTGAATATTAAGGGGGTATTATTAATCTAAAAAGGGAGGAATTGTAGTGTATGTGCCTTTAAGTCAGAACTACTTTTTACAGCTCCTGTATACTGTAGTACCGGCAGTGACCACACCGGTATATAAGCTGTGCGCATGCCTCTGTACCCCAGTCTAGAGATTACCCTCCTCCAGTAAAGACCTGTTATTTGTTAATGTACAGCATCTGTGTGATTATTTATCCACTGAACCACGGATCTAACACTCTTCCCTCCATGGGCAACCTCAGTGTTGTTAATGCCATTTTCCGGGGGCCAGCCATCACCTTCCCCTAGGTGACCTTAGGCAGTGGCAGCAGGTGGAAAGAAGAAGCATCTTCCGGGGACCTTATCATAGGATCATAGGACTGAATCTTAACTCACAAAAACGGGTGGGTTGGGGTCGGGTCAGAGGTTAAAATTCAGAAAATCTGTCATAGGAACCCAACCCACCTCGAGCCTGCCCACTTCCGCTTTTAAACGGAGGTGGGACAAGGGGCGGGCGACCAATCTGCTTGCAGGAGGCAGGTTGGTCATTTAAATATTTTAATGAGGCAACGTGCCTTCATTTTTATAGTGTCTAACCACAAGTGGTCGGGTTTCCTAGGCCTTGGGAAACCTGGCAGGTGAAAAGAGACAAGAGGGGCTGAATCCATGATGTAAGTATTTTTACAGCACTGCTTTTGGGCCTGGAGGAGCAGGAGTGTTTCCTCCAGGCCCAACAAGCTACCCAGTAAACACCCCCCCCACTGCGATCTCTGTGCTCCCTCCCCCAGCATCGGACCCCCCCCCAACCACCAGCGGACTCCCCCCACCCCTGACAACCATCTGCTCCCTGACCAACATCGGATCCACCCGACCACCATCTGCTCCCTGCTCCCCCCGACCACCACTTGCTTCCCCCACCCCGCGATTGGAACCTCCCCTAACCACTATCTACCTCCCCCCCGTGATAGGAACACCCCCCCCTTGTTTTCGAACCCCACCATCGGATCCCCCCCATCATGCTTTCAAGAGGGTATAGAAGCCAGCAACAAGAATGATGCAAGGTATCAAGGGCTAGATTTTCAGTATAGGCAGTTTTGGGGCGCTAACCTTAGCGCCCGCCCGAAGTTAGCGCCCGCCCCAAAGTAGCGCCCCGTTGCCGGGAATTCAGTGGCTTCGCCCTAAGAGGTTGGTGGAGCGCTAAAAGAGGCGTTCCACTACTATCTTTAGGTGCTAAGCCGGCGGTCCAGGGGGATAGCGCCCAGGCGGGGCGCAGCGCGGGTGCGGTCATTTTTGGACTGACAGCAGACCCCGTGGCGCCGACCAGCTCTTAAAGGGGGAAGGGACGAATTGGTCTGCTGCCACGCCCTGCACACTGCAGCCTTGCAAAGAGGCCTCAACACTGCTGCTCAGCCCCAGGGAGTCATGGCAACGCCAGAGAAGGCCCGTCAGCGTGCCCTGCGCTTCTCAGAGGGTGATCTGGACATAATGGTCACAGCTCTGGAGGTGAGGCGCAAGATCTTGTTCCCAGAGAGTGGGAGGAATCCAACCCACCACGACTACACCAAAGCCTGGAAGCAGATCGCCCAGAGGGTGACGTTCACCGGCGATGCCCCCAGGACCCACAAACAATGTCGTAAAAAATACAACGACCTGACCAGGATTGTCAAGGTGAGTAGCCTTTCCAGTCTCCTCCTCATTCTTGCATGTACACCTGACATGATGGGCAAAGGGAGCTGAAAGTCCTATTGGCCAGCCCTCAGCCAGCAGCATTGGGACAGTCATGAGCATCAAATGGCCATTCGGCACTCTACACTTTGGCCAAGCTATTCCACCATGGGAGGCTGTGCACACTACATCAGGGCTTCACTCTGGCCAAGCTATTCCACCATGGGAGGCTGTGCACACTACATCAGGGCTTCACTCTGGCCAAGCTATTCCACCATGGGAGGCTGTGCACACTACATCAGGGCTTCACTCTGGCCAAGCTATTCCACCATGGGAGGTAGTGCACACTACATCAGGGCTTCACTCTGGCCAAGCTATTCCACCATGGGAGGCAGTGCACACTACATCAGGGCTTCACTCTGGCCAAGCTATTCCACCATGGGAGGCAGTGCACACTACATCAGGGCTTCACTGTGGCCAAGCTATTCCACCATGGGAGGCAGTGCACACTACATCAGGGCTACACTGCGCACTTACAGCCCGTCCTTTCTCTTGCAGGCTAAAGTAGCCTTTAATCGCCAGGCCCGTGCCAGGGGTGGCCGCGCCAAGCTGCAGAAGCTCACTCGGCTGGAGGAGCGCATGTGTGTGCTCATGGGAGCCCGTGTGATCGTCCCCACAGCGTGCGGAGTATCCGACCCTCCACTGCCCGGCAATGGTAAGGACCTCGCCTTTTGGCCCTCTCGCGTCGCACTGGCCCATCCGACCTACCTCCTTTGCCACTGTCCCACCAATGCGCTGAATGCCACCAGTCCTAACTCCCTCGCTGACGCCGTCTCCTCACTCTGAAGCTACTCTTGTGCATTCCTGCTTTCAGCTGGTGATGACCAGGACCCTGAAGCTGCCAGTGACAGCACCTCCGAGCAGGAGGAGGAGGAGGAGCAAGCCGGACCATCGGGGGAACAGTCACGTCCCGCAGGAGAGGAGGAAATGCTTGACACCTCCTCACTGGACGAGTGCCTGGAGGAACTGTCGCAGGGCAATGCAGCTTCTGGGACCAGTGGCGTCCAGCCACCCAGGAGCCGTGCGCGTGGCCCGCGGCCTTCCCCCCAAAGGGGGGAAGGATCAGAGGGGAGTGCTGCTGATCGGCACACTCGCCGCCACCAACGTGGCAAGGGTCCCTTAGTTTGGCCCCCTCCTCCCCAGCGGGAGAGTCGCGACTCCAGTCCGGACACCTTCACCTCGGAGGAGGTGCGGAAGCTGGATAAGATGGCCGAGGATTCGGACCGGCGCCACACGGAGCTCATGAGCGCGGTGGGGCGCATGCCTGAGGCCATCGAGTCGCTGGCGACCAGTGTGCGCGAGTTCGGGGCAGCAACTGCCGCGAGTGGCCGCATGCTGACTGATGCCATCAAGACCCTGGCGGATGTGATGCGCGCGCACACCAGGACAACAGGGGCACTCACTGCTGCCACACGCGCTGTCTCAGGCAGGCATCGCCAGGGCAGCCGCCGCGCTGGACCATCCCAGCAAGCCACCCCTCGGCTGATTGTTGCGGATCCTGCAGTGCGGGCCCGGCCGAGTGCCACCGCGCCACAGCACCAGCCAGCGCATCCCAGACGCCAGCTGGCCCACATTGCGCCATCCGTCGCCGCCATTCCCCCACTGGGGCGTCAAGGGCAAGTGGCTGCAGCTGATGGTGGCCAGGCTCAGGTACGCCACTCAGCAGACGGCCCCTCGAGGCCCAAACGCCGTGTAGGCCGCCCCCCAGCGGCATCTGGCGGAAGGGCATCTGAGCCTCAGGCACCTTCCCCCAGCCTCGCAGCAGCCACTGGGCAGAGCTTGCGAAGGAGCAGCAGGCCGGGCAGGGGAGGCAAAAGGCTGGGCAAGGTCTCGCCCTCGCGGGCCACTCAGTAGAGGGTGTGGCCAGCTTTCCTTTTATATGGCGGTGGCCATCTTTATTTTGCCCATGGTTGTGTTGTTGGAGGGCTTATTTTTTGCGTTAGGCCGACGTTGAGGCCCGGTTTGAAGAAAGGTGGAGTGACTCCTCCCCAGTTTGTGGGAGTGAGTCGTTTGTTGGGCTTTTTGTGGGGCCCGTTTATTGTTTTTGGGGATTCATGTGGGAAGGGCTTTTCATTTTTGTGTAATAAAAAATTATCTTTATTCATGCAGTCTCCATGGTTGTTCTTCTTAGTGTTTGTTGGCTTCGCCGGCTGAGGGCTTGCGGAGCGGCTGCATTCATCTTCCCTCATGGCCCCTGGCCATTCCCTGACAGGGGGCTTAGAAGTACCGTGTAATAAGGTGGCGTCGTGCGGCCCTTGGCCCTGGTCGCTCCCTCCTGGGAACGTACTCCTGCTCCTCCTCCTCCTCCTCCTCACGCTCCTCCTGCTCCTCCTCCTGAGGTGCTGGTCCAATGTCAGATGGCAGTGCCTGAGTCCTGCGGATAGCCAGGTTGTGTAGCATGCAGCAAACCACCACAAATTGGGAGACCCGGTCCGGCGAATACTGGAGAGCTCCTCCGGAGCGATCAAGGCAGTGGAACCGCTGCTTGAGGACCCCAATAGTTAGCTCGACGATGTTGCGGGTGGTTTGATGGCTCTCGTTGTAGGCCTCTTCAGCAGCGGTCCTGGGCGCGCGGAGCGGGGTCATGAGCCAGGTGCACAAAGGATAGCCTTTGTCCCCAAGTAGCCATCCTCTTGGTGGAGGCTGTGCCTGGAACATGTCATGCACAGTACTCTGCCGCAGGATAAAGGCATCGTGGCTGCTGCCTGGGAAGCTGGCATTGACTGCCATGATGCGCTGCTTGTGGTCACAGACCAGCTGCACATTCAGAGAATGGTAGCCCTTCCTGTTGCGATACTGCTCGCCATGCTCCAGAGGGGCCCGCAAAGCCACATGCGTACAGTCAATGGCGCCCTGCACCAAGGGGAATTCCCCGAGTCTGGAAAATCCCAATGCGCGCTGATGCTGGCTCTCCAGGGCCATGGGGAAGGAGATGAATTGGCTTCTCCTTCTGAACAGTGCTTCGGTCACCTGGCGGATGCAGCGATGTGCGCCGTACTGGGAGATGTTTGCTATGTCCCCAGCAGCGTATTGGAAGGAGCCGGTGGCATAGAAGTTCAATGCCACCGTCACCTTCACTTCCACCGACAGAGACGTCCTGCACCTGAGCTTTGGCCGCAGATCTCGGCGAAGCAGGTGGCAGATATCTGCAATCACCTCCTTTCGGAATCGGAGCCTTTTAACACATCGCGCGGCACTCATGTTTAGGTAGGAGCGCTGCTGGCGGTATAGCCTGACTGGGTAAGGCCTACGTGGCCGACGCCTGTAGCCCCCTCTGCCTCTAGCCAGGGCTGCCCCTCTCACAATGCGTCTGCGAGCCCTACGGACATGGAGCTGCAGCTCCGTGTTGGCACCCCATGCAACCCCCATCAAATCCTGGCAAACACTCTAATTTCCAAAAGGCCACTTGCAGCGCTCTGGCCTGAGTCCAAAAATACCTGAGCTCTTGCTGCTTGAAACCAGTTAGCTATCCTCCTTGTTGTGTCTCCAGAAATGCGTTGCACAAGAGTGTTTTCTGAAAAAAGGCTGGCCTTTATACTGGAGAGCACGTCCCCTTTAATTTGCGCCCCCCGGGGCCCGCGCTGGTTGTGTTGCGTTCCTTTTTCCAAACACTCCGGCCGCCAGCCGCACAATGGGGCGGTCCGACTGAAGTTTGGAATCGGGGCGCACAAAGGGCGTTGCACGAGGATGTGACGTCATTTTCTGCGCGCGCATCCGGGCAGGCGCTAAACTTTGCGCCGGCGCTAACGGGCAACTTAATTTGGGGCGGGGCGCAAACTGCGCTGCGCACGGGCGCTACACGCATAGCGCCCGAAAATCACTTCTCTTAAGGCGCTAACTGCTGGCGCTATCAACTGAAAATCTAGCCCCAAGATTCTAAAATAGAATTTGATGGCGCAAGAAACAGATAGCATTGATACATTTAAGGAGAGGCTTGATGCACACAAGAGGGACAAGGGAATAGAGGGGTACGGGAGCAAGTTAGTAAGAGTTAATTACAATGGTAGGAGGCTTGTGTGGTGTAAAAGCAACAGCATGGATCCATTGGGCCGAATGGTTTTTGTCTGTGCTGCAAATTCAGTGTAATACTATGTAAACAAGAAAGATAGTACTTGCATTTATATAGTGCCTTTTAGATCCTCAAGACACCTGAAAGTGCTTTACAGCTAATGAAGTACTTTGACAGTGCATTCACTGTTGTTTCGGTAAGCAAATATGACAGCAAGCGGGAGCTGAGCAAAAAACAGGCACGCAGAAGTACAATTTAGAGGGCCAACCTCCCGTGCCTGAAGAGCATAGGAAACATCCCTGGGATCAGCCTAAACCAGGCAGTTGGCCCTTTGAGTCCTAATGCCTGTTTGAAGATCCATTCCTGAAATTCATTTGTCTTGAGCGTAAGCAGGACGTGGGGGGAAGGTTGTTCAGACTGCCCACTATTCCTGCTCCCCCTGCACCTACTACAAACCTAATTGCCTCCTTGGCCCTCAGAGCATAAATTTTCGAGAATTTTTTTTTCCCTTTTTCCGTTTGCCTGGCCTTTATCCTACTGATGGGGCCCACAAAAAACTTGTGAATAATGGAATGCCTTCACTCACTCAGCATAATGGCTACCACACAAACGGCGGGTCCCGACTGTGGGGCAGGAGTGGAAACACGCCCTGCTTCATTTGCCTTGTAAGAGGCAGACGGCAGTTTCCCCCCACCCTTGTAAGACAATGAAGAAACTCCTAGAATTGGGGAATACCCGGTGCAACCATTTCCTGGGGGGTTCTGCCAGTCTCCTGCCAGAATTCTGGTGGGAGACCAACAGGTCCCCTTACGGAATATCAGCCCCTGTATGATTTGATAGCACATCTGAAGCTGTGGCTCTTCTGTGGTGTGCGCTGGGTTCAATGACTATCAAAGCCACGACTAAAGTTGACTTCTCATGCATTCTGTTCCCTCCCCAACACACGCACAATCTAAAATACATCCCAGATACTGCTGGTCGTACTGGCATACTGTAATTGTGCAGTACCACCTCTACTCCCTTTTGTCAATCAAACAAGTAAATGTATTAGATGAACCTCCAGAACAATGTCCCTACTGATGAGGTCTTTTAGGCTTCAGCCAAAGGACTTTCCAGTGTCCTGGATTAGCAGTCCAGCCTTCCACAAATGGATTATTGAAGCTTTGATCTAGAATGATAGTTCAGCCATCTCACCAACATTGGCCCCAAGCTTCCCTCTGAGGATACTGTACCAGAATCTTTCTTTTGCATAGAGAACTTTAAATCGTAAATTAAGCATCACTTATTAAATGCAGTATTTTTGGAATATGTATTAAACCTTGGGGAAACGGTAGGTGCTCCATAATAGCAACTACAAAGACATTTGTATTTGTGGTTCTTCCCAGTGTGCATCTCTCACTATGGGACAAGAAAATACACAATATGGAAAAACGTATGCTTGGTATGACATTCTTTAATAAATATCAGCCCCAAATGGTCCAAATTCTGTTGTTTTAGTTTTCCAATTTGGGCTCAGCTTGGGTTGCCTCTGCAGGATCGTGTTTCACTGCTGGTTTAGGTAGTTAATTGTCAGAGCAATGTAAGGGAAATTTAACACTATGGCCAGTCCCTAACCTCGATACACTTCCTATCTACACCCCAACCATGGACAGTCCCTAACCCCTATAAACTTTTTATTTACACCCCAATCGTCCCTGAACAGTCCCTGACATCCGATGCTTTGACACACCGGACCCTAAGCATTGACAGTCCCTCACCTCTGGCGTATATTCCTGTATGACCTTACCCGCCAAAGTACTTGCTGTCGGACCTCACCCTGAACATGGACAGTCCGTGATGGGCTATTGGGCCAGTAATTCCTGTCCCAACGCGTGAGTAAGGACGGGGTACTCACGCGTGGGCCCGGAGGAATTGCCGGTTTTCAGCATGCACAGCGCATGCAGGGAAAACTGGCATTTCCTCTCCTCTGACCCAAGGGGTTAAGAGGCGGAACGCGTATGATGTATCAGGCAGCACGTGCGCGCTGAACTTCCCTTTTTTTATTAGAGTTGCCCGTGGGGAAAAGACTCCGTTTTTTACGCGTGGAAAAAGCAACCGTAAGTACTTACTTTTAACAGGTAAGTGGTCTATTAAGTTAAATTAGAAATTTTTTCCACAGGTTCTTTTTTTTTGAAGACTTTACAGTAAGGTAAGTGTAATTTTAGCCCCGATTTTTTATATAATAATTTTTTTCAAAATTTAAAATTATTGTTTAAAATAGTTTGTTACAGTTATTTATAGTTTATTTAAGTAGTGCGATGTTTTTTAAAATTTTCTTTCAAGTTTAAGTAGTGTTTTGGGGCCAGGAGTTTTCATGAGTTTGACAGTTCTTACTAGCAAACTCATGAATGAACTTTTGCAACCTCCCATTGGTTGCCCAGTGCTCACGTGATCCCAGCCGGCTCATCGCACTAAGTACGCCGCTGGGTCACGCACGCACAGTGCGGCAGGACCTGAAGCGGGCCAGTGACAGGAAATGCAATGCGGGCCAGGATTGAAATGTCAGCGCGCCGGGTAAGTGCACATCGGGGGCTTGCACGCGCGGCAAGCCCCCGAACCTCATTTCTGGCCCAATGACTCATTCAAGATCTCTACGAGTATCATTTTATTACCAAGTAATAGGGAATATATAAAATGGCTCAGCTTATCTCATCTGACAAAGTTTTTTCTTCTAATTCTGTGGGGAACCACCTGAATTTCCCTTGCTGCTACATCTCCTCAAATCATTCTGTCTCATACACTCAACGTCTTTCCTATCACAAAGTTAGCATGACACTGTGGGTGGGGAGAGGGTACAAAGAGGTACCCTGTCCCTGTCATATTCTTGGTGGGGGACTGTGCCACAGGTTCTTGAAAACCTCACTGCTTCAACCAAGTGCTATCCTTGACAGGGAATATTGATCGGCTATTTTACCATAGGAGGCACCACAGCAAAGCCCAATCCTGCCCTCACTTAACAGCCACAGATGGGAATTGTTGTGATCTTACCATAACCCCAGAAGAGATCAGCTAATAGAAAGAAAAAGAACTTGCATTTATATATTGACCTCAGAACATCCCAAAGTGCTTTACAGCCAATTAAGTACTTTTGAAGTGTTGCAATAAAGGAAACAGGACAGCCAATTTGCACACAATGAGGTATCACAAACAGCATCGTGGCAATGTCCAGATAATCTGTTATAATGATGTTGACTGAGGGATAAATATTGACCAGGACACTGGAGAAAACGCGCCTGCTTTTCTACAAAATAGTGCCATGTGATCTTTCACGTCCAACTGAGAGGGCAGGTGGTGCCTCGGTTTAATGTCTCATCCAAAAGATGGCACCTCTGACAGTGCAACACTCCCTCAGTACTGTGCTGAAGTGTCATCCTAGATTTTGTGCTCAAGTCTCTGGTGTGGGATTTAAACCCACGACCTTCTAACTCAGGAGGTGAGAGTGCTACCACTGAGCTGTGGCTAATCCACTACGGATCGAACTTGGGACCTTTCTTGTCTGTGAGGATCAGCACCATACAACATGATGCATTCAACCGTCGAGTGAGTTAACTTAAAACATTGCTCGAGTTCAGAATCATTAGAATGTTTCCTCTGACTGTGCAAGAATGTTACTGCAGTCCTCAGAGAGTTAATACAATTTCCAATTTGTGACTGATATTTGCAGGATCCTCAGCTAATTACTTTTTAACTACCAAAACTACAGTTACTGCTGTGTAGGGAAAACAAAGCACTGTAGCGACAACTTGGAATGTGTTACTGCCCTGTAGAGGACTGAGCCCTAATTAGAAAATGTCTGCAGGATATTCCCAATGAACGTCCCTCATTACATACTTGTGTTTAACCAAGAAAAGACTTATTAAATCACTAGAGTGTCTGAGTACTAAATGTATGTATTTCAAAGACGCACTGTGTTTTTTTTACTGTATTATATATCTTTCATATATGAGAGCCATGCCAGAGATTTAAGTCATAGAGTCATAACGGCACAGAAGGAGGCCATTTGGCCCATCGAGTCCGTGCCGGCTCTGTGTAGAGTAATCCAGTCAGTTCCATTCCCCCGTTCTATCCCCGTAAGTTTATTTCCCTCAAGTGCCTATCCAGTCTCCCCTTGAAAATATTCAGTGTCTCCGCTTCCACCACTTCCGTCGGCAGCGAGTTCCAGGTCCTGACCACTTGTCTGTCCATTCTGCTAGCCTTTCTATGTCCTGTTGCAGTCGATTGGTATCATCCTCACTGTAGTGTATGTACCTTTAAGAGAGAACTACTTTTACAGCTCCTGTATACTGTAGTACCGGCAGTGACCACACCTGTATATAAGCCTTCAGCATGCCTCTGTACCCCAGTCTTGAGACTACCCTACTCCAGTAAACACCTGTTGATTGTTAAGTTACAGCCTCCATGTAGTTATTGGAAAACATCCTACTTTAAGAATCACGGGTTTAACAGTGGCGACGAGGTCGATTCGAATCTGCCTGCAACTCTGCATTTCCCTTCAAGGATTCGCTCCGGGAGGACGGTGGAAGAAAGTCGAGGCCAGAAGCATGGGAGTCGACCACGAGCAACCGCCCAGTCATCCGGCAGAGAGTAAACATCGCAGGGGAGGCTGTTGAGAGCCGAGCTTGGTTCCCCAGCCACGACGATCCAGCAACAGACTGGCAACAGGTACAGCGCACACCCTTCCCGGACAGCGGCGGCTGGAGACAACCGAAGGCATAGAAAAAGCCGAGCATCGTCGATGGGGTAAGAGAGAGGGGGAAGTGCACAGGGCACGGCCGGGGGTTGAAAACCGAGCGGCGTCGAGGAAAAACAAACAGAGAGAGAGAGAGGGTAAAGCAGCAGCCGGGTTCAGGACCGAGCGACGGCAATGGGAAAGGCGCACAGGAGAACGCGCAGAGCACAGCCAGGGCTCAAGGGCTGAACTGCGTCCGCGGGGAGAAGAAGGGAGAGCGTGGGAAATGCCACTGAGCCGCGGAGAAGAAGGGAGAGCGCGGGAAGAAAGGAAAGCGCGGGAGACGCCATTTTGTGCCAGCGGAGAAGAAGGGAGAGCGCGGGAGACGCCATTTTAGACAGTTAAATCACACCCAGGGATGTCGAAGAGTGGCAGTATCACTGCGTTCGACAATGAAGTCGAAGATTGGGCGACATATGTGGAACGCATTGAGGTGTACTGCAGGGCAAATGAAGTGCCAGATGCTAGGAAATCACTGGTTTTGTTAAATTCCATGGGTGCAAAAACTTATGGCTTACTGCAAAACCTAATAAACCCAGAGAAGCCTGTGGATAAGAATTTCGAAAGCATAGTAGAAATCCTACAGGACCACTTAAACCCCACACCGCTGCTGATAGCAGAAAGATTTAAGTTCCACAAAAGGAACCAGCATAAAGACGAAAGTAATGCTGAGTACTTAACGGAACTGCGCAAGCTATCGAAACACTGCCAGTTTGGAGTGGGGCGATCAGATACATTAAGGGACAAGTTTGTGTGTGGGCTTCAAAGTGAAGGAACCCAGAAACGGCTTCTATCAGAAAAGGATCTTACGCTGCACAAGGCTTTCAGCATGGCAGTATCACAGAAGCAGCCGCACGGGGCGCTGCAGAGATACAACGGAGACCGCAAGAATATGGCACCAAAGAAATGTCATATGGAGCAGGGAAGTGTTATCGCTGCGGCAGAACAACACACGACCAGAAGGATTGTTGGTTCAAGGACCAAGTGTGCAGACAGTGTGGAAAAGCAGGACACATAGCAAGAGTCTGCAGGGCAGGGAAGAAAACCAACAGCAAGAAACCTCCACAGGAGAAGTACAAAAAGGTACATGAGGTGATGGACAGTAGTTCAGATGAACAGAAAAGTGATATAGACTCCGGAAGCAAGGAGCTGGGTTGTCTGAAACTACATAAGGTAACCAAAATGGAGGATCACCAGACTATCTGGGTCACACTCAAGATAGACGGAGTCCAAGTGAAAATGGAATTGGACACTGGATCAGCCCTAACAGTCATAAACCAAAGGGACTACAAGCGGCTATTTTCACATATACCCTTGAAAGCTACAGAGATTGACTTGAAGACGTACACGGGGCAAAAAGTCTACCCTAAAGGAAAAATAAGGGCAAAAGTGATATACAAAGGCCAGGAAATACCTAAAATGGACCTATATGTATTGCCAGATGGAGGACCACCACTACTAGGACGTGAATGGATCCGGAAGATACAATTAGATTAGCATTCCATACAGGCACTGAAGGTTGAGGCCAAAAGGGATGACGACGTCACACCTGGCCGACTGTCAAAAATGCTAACTGATGCACAAGAAGTGTTCCAGGAGGGACTCGGAACACTAAAAGGCATAACAGCAATGATTAAAATAGAGGAAAATGCAAACCCAAAGTTTTTTAAGGCCAGACCGGTGCCTTATGCGATCCGACCAGCCGTCGAAGCAGAGCTGGAAGGGTTGGAACGTTCAGGAGTACTGTCCAAAGTAGACTGGAGTGAGTGGGCTACACCCATCGTTCCTGTAATGAAGAGGTCATTGAGTAATACGCCTGGGGAACCAAAGAAGGTCCGCATCTGTGGGGATTTTAAGGTGACAGTGAACCCAGTCCTTCACACGGTACAATATCCGCTTCCACGGATTGAGGATATTTTCGACTCGCTATCTGGAGGTAAATGCTTCACCAAAATTGATCTGGCCCAGGCGTACTTGCAAATGGAGGTAGAAGAAGCCTCGAAACAATACCTCACGATCAACACTCATAATGGTCTCTACCAACACAACCGGCTGGTGTTCGGGGTAGCATCGGCTCCGGCTATTTGGCAAAGGGCAATGGATCAAGTCCTGCAAGGGATTCCAGGGACCCAGTGTTATTTGGACGACGTCCTGGTCACGGGCGAAAATGACAGTGATCACCTCGCCAACCTGGAGAAGGTGCTCACTAGGTTAAAGGAATAAGGGGTACGAGCTAATCGCCACAAGTGCGAGTTTTTCCAGAAGCAGATCCCGTATTGTGGCCATGTTATTGATGAAGAGGGGTTACATAAGTCCCCTGAAAAGATTGAGGCAGTAGTCAAGGCTCCAGCACCGGAAAATGTATCACAACTGAGGTCGTTCCTCGGGCTGGTGAACTACTACCATAAGTTCTTATCAAATTTGTCTACAGTATTACACCCACTGAAAACCCTACTGCAAACGGGGGTACTATGGAAGTGGAATGACGAATGTAAACGAGCTTTCCAGAAGTGCAAAGAATTGATCACATCAAAAGAGGTGTTGGCCCATTTCAACCCAGCACTACCAATTCGGTTGGCATGTGATGCATCACCCTATTGTATTGGAGCGGTGCTGTCGCACAAATTCCCAGATGGGTTGGAGAGGCCAGTAGCCTTTGCGTCTCGGTCACTAACCTCAGCCGAGCGCAACTACGCCCAGATCGACAGGGAGGCCCTCAGCCTAGTATGGGGAGTAAAAAAATTCAAGCACTATCTGCATGGGCAGAAGCTCACTTTGCTGACTGACCACCAACCACTTGTCTCCATCTTTAATCCAAAGAAGGGCGTTCCGGTGATGACTGCACAACGGTTACAAAGATGGTCCCTTTTTCTAGGGACGAACCAATATGAAATAGAATATAAAGGCACGAAACAGCATGGAAACGCTGATGGGCTATCACGCTTGCCACTGCCTACTGTGGAGGAAGCACCAGCAGTGGACCCTATCGAGATATTTTATTCGTCAATAATTGAACGATTGCCAGTAACTAACGCGGATATAGAGAAGGAGACCCGCAATGATCCAACACTGTCTCGGGTATATGATTTGACGGTGAGGGGATGGCCAACACATGGCGACTCACTGTTGCCAGCATTCTCATCCAGAAGAGAACAGCTGTCAGTATGCCAGGGGACAGTGATGTGTGGACCCCGAGTGGTAATTCCACCCAAGTTAAGGGAGAGAGTGCTAAATGAGCTTCACGAAGGTCATCTGGGAGGGGTGAAAATGAAAAGCCTTGCTAGGGCTTATGTGTGGTGGCCGGGGATTGATCAACAAATCGAGGACCTAACTAAGAGCTGCTCAGGATGCCAGAAGGTCCAAAATGCACCACCACATGCCCCTCTACACCCATGGGAGTGGCCCTCCTCTCCATGGCAACGGGTGCATATTGATTTTGCTGGTCCATTCATGGACTCAATGTTCTTAATAGCAGTGGATGCGCACTCGAAATGGCCTGAGGTGATCAAAATGTCCTCAACCACTACAGAGAAAGCGATTGCAGTCCTACGGACCATATTTGCCAGGAACGGCTTGCCAGAGCAGATTTGCTCTGATAATGGACCACAGTTTGTGTCCGAAGAGTTTCGGAAATTTATGAGAAGGAATGGGGTGAGGCATTACACACCCGCCCCGTATCATCCAGCCACAAATGGATTGGCTGAGAGGTTCGTACAAACCTTTAAAAAGGCGATAAAGGCCATGTGCGATGATGAAATTCCACTACAGCATAAGGTGGACAATTTCCTGTTAGCCTACAGAAATGCAACACATGCAGTTACCAACCAGACCCCGGCCATGATGTTCTTTAACCGAAGGTTGAGATCTCGTCTGGATTTGCTCAGACCAAATGTGTGAAGAAATGTTGAGGATAAACAATTCCAGCACATCAATGAGAAGCCGACAAGGAGCTTCAATGTAGGACAACCAGTCTTGGCCCGTGACTACCGAACAGAGAAATGGCAACCCGGAACGATATGCACATGGCAGGGGCCATTAATGTACACAGTGGATGTCGGGGAGAACATTGTGAGACGCCACGTCGACCAGATCTTAGCGTCACAGGAACGAGTCAACCCCATGACTCGCGTACCTGGGGATGAACCCGACATACTGGTAGCATCTACCTCAGAAACAGTAGCAGTGGAAACCGATGAAAGGGGGCCAGAATCGCCTCCGCACCAAGAACAAGAACCTCAGGAAAGGCGCTATCCAGAAAGGATCAGGAAGCCGCCCCAAAATGGACTATTTCTGTTTAATGTGCATGTTAAAGTGTTAATTGTTATTTGCATATTATGAGTACTGCTAATCTAAAAGGAGAGGAATTGTAGTGTATGTACCTTTAAGAGAGAACTACTTTTACAGCTCCTGTATACTGTAGTACCGGCAGTGACCACACCTGTATATAAGCCTTGAGCATGCCTCTGTACTGCCAGTCTTGAGACTACCCTACTCCAGTAAACACCTGTTGATTGTTAAGTTACAGCCTCCGTGTAGTTATTGGAAAACATCCTACTTTAACAATCACGGATCTAACATTCACTGTTTGCCACAACCCCAAGTTTGGTGTCATCGGCAAATTTAGAAATTCTACTTTGCATTCCAAGTGCACATGTTTAAGACTCAGCAAAGTCCAATTAATGGGCATCGCCAGAAACTCAAGTTAGCCACTTTTGCTGGTATTTGGAAATGCATCACATTATGTGGTACCATCCCAGAAAGGTCCCAGTTCTCTACCAAAGTCATTTTATAATCACATCACAGGAAGTGTGTGAAAATGGCTAAGCTTATCTCATCTGAGGAGCTTTTTTCCTCTCATCATGTGGGGAAATGCCTTGCTTCCACTAACTACCTGACACTTCCTTGCTGCTACACCTCCTCAATCACATCCACATATTTGTATTCCTGCCTCTCCTTGTCTCAATTATGCTGGTTAAAAACTTCTACCAGAATTCACTTTGAGAAATGGTGCCATTCCCCTACAGTGTCCGCTACATTTAAATGAGGTCAAGTAGGTATGGCTAACTCCTGCCACTCCATTTCCCTCAACTTCCAGCCCAAACCCAATCCAAATTATTACCACTACTATATAAATGATGGTATGAGCTGCAGAGTAGTATCCCTGAGGTAGAAACTGCATTGAGTAGACCCTTTTGTGCACTTCCACTTTGCCTGTATATCGATTTTTGACGTTTGATGCACTGGAGGGTTTGTCAGGACTTTTATGGCCCTGTTTAGGCAGCTCTGCAGAAAATACAGTTTTGCATTGGGAACATAGATGGCTTACTGAGAATCCCACTATTCCTATGTTATTAAGAGGAGAAGGATGAGTAGATGGAATGGGCTAGCTTGGAAACTTCTTAAAGTGAGGCATCATAGAAAGTGTCAGTTCCCTAACTGCAGATAGGCCTCAAGAGTATCTTGCTCTGTTGGTCATCACCTCAGATGGCTGTGCTCCTCCTGGAGGCTATTGGGAGATATGCCAACTATCAGTTGAACACCTGCAGCTGACATCCAGCAAGAGAACAACATTGTCTGTCTCAGTCAAAGTCACCATTGTCTTGTCTGGAGGATGATTGGGCCCGGGGGAAAATCAGGGGTAGGGGTGGTTGGGGCTGGAGGATGATTGGGGCCAGAGGAGCATCGGGGGGGGCCAGGGTGGCCAGGAGCTGGAGGATGATCGGGGCTGGAGAGGGTAGGCCGGAGGAGCATCAGGGGGGTGGTTGGGAGCCGGAGAAAGATCGGGAGCCGGAAGGGGGAGGCTGGAGCCCAGAAGGGGGAGGTCGAAGTCCAGAGGGGGGAGGTCGGAGTTCAGAGGGGGGAGGTCGGAGTTCAGAGGGGGGAGGTCGGAGTCCAGAGGGGGAGGTCGGAGTCCAGAAGGGGGAGGTCGGGAATACTGAATAGGTCGGGCGGGGGGGCTTCGATTGCGGCGGGAGTGAGTGAGGCAGGGACGCTTGATCCAGCAGGTAAGTGGAAAGGCACTTACCTCCAGGATCCAGAAGTCTTCACCTCCCTTTAGCTGGCGGGTTCCCCAAGGCCAAGGAAACCCGGCCAGCGAGAGTTAAATTTGAAATGGTAGATCACCACGAGGCACGCCAGCCTCATTATAATATTTAAGTATAAATTGGCTGCCCGCACACCCCCCTGCCCCTGTCCCGCCTCCGCTAAAACTGAAAGTGGGCGGGTTGGTGGCAGGTTGGGGTCGGGGTTCAGTTTTTTACCTCTTTAACCTCTCACCCGACCCCAACACACTGTTTTTTGGGATAAAAACTCCCCCCATGGTGTCGACCTAGTTTTTTCTTCCATTATTTCAGCTGATCCACTCAGAGTTTGGCTTTCTGCCTTCTGTTTGAAGGCTCTTTGCTGGACAGCATTACAGGGCATTCCAAATTGCTGAAAATCTATTCTATTCTGGCTTGGATTTTATTTTCCACCAAGTGAACAGTCTTCACCAACCATCCGATGTGGGTCCCTGGGTCAAAGGAGCCTGCTCTGCCTTGCTGATTTTTCTTGCTTCCCTTTCTACCAATCCATCTTTGGTTATTTACACACTCCGAGGGTAATTTTGATTTTGTGCGATGGTGTAAAATGGGTGATAGCAAATCGGCAGCCTGTTTTACATCGCTCCAGATTTTTACTTTCTTTGAAGTCCTCCGGCTCCTTCAGGCTCCACAGCAACAAGTTGTTTTTTTCAAAACCTTTTGATGGCAGTCAGCCAGCGATCGCTTAAGAATTCCGAGTGGCACATGCCCGTCTCCTGCTCCGATAGCAAATTTATGCAAGGGGGCCTAAAACAGCATTAGGCCCCTCATTTACATATGCAAGGGGACTAATGCCTCTTTTATGTGGCTTCCAGGGATGCCTGAAAAATTTCCCAACCCAATATTGGGTCGGTCGTTTTTCATATGTTTTTTGAACGTGGGATGTTGGTCTTCGGAATTGGCCCTCGTTGCGCCTATTTTACACCCATAAAACGGACACAACAAAGTCCAATTTCTACCCCTCGTGTTTCAAATTGAGAGCATCACCCTCGAAGCGAAGGTGGTTTAGAAGGTCTGAATAATTACAGCAGTTGCTAAAAGCAGAATCAGCACTGATTCAATCTAGTTTGGGTTTTTTAAAAACAGGTTTATATTCAAGGTCAATGATATTCAGCAATATATATTGGTAACTTGATCCGGTGCATGTCTTAACTAGTGCACACTGCACATTCCTTACAGTTTGGAGAGACACTGCCACATGCCCATTCACGTGGCTCCAATCTGCATTGATTTAAAACCATTTGTTTGGCGAATCTGCTGATTTGCTTTTTTAAAATTAATCTTTACTGCTAAATGCTAACCTGTATCCAATAGCAGCAGCGGCCCCATGGATTAAACATACAGTGAATCCTGTTACCAGGACACCATTTTAAAGAATGGGTCTCGCTGTCATTTAATCATCTCCTGTCCTCCACCGAATCACACACCATTCTCTTTTTCTCTCCCTGACCACTTTTCCCTGGCTCTGTTCCTCCATATAAACTCTTCATCTATAACAGCTCCCGGTACTGACGAATGGTCATCGACCTGAAACGTTAACTCTATCTTCCTTTCTCTGCAGATGCTGCCTGACTGGCTGGGTGTTTCCAAAATTTTCTGTTTTTATTTAATGTCAACTCCCTCCTTAACAGAGCAGCCCAGTGGCGATAGGCCGAATAACCTCCGTCTCATAAAATCACAGAAGAAGTGGTGTCATGCACTTCTTGTGTCTGCTGCCTTCTGTGCGAACATCACAAATAGGGTTGCGACTGGTGGGATGATGTCATGCACCACAATCTCTGTCAGCCCCACCTCCCTTTTTTCCAGTGCTATGTACGCCTGTACAAAGAAAGATCACGGGTGTTATTTCAAAGGGCTGATTTTTCTATGGCAAAAGATTGCTGGGTGATTGATTGTCATTGGGCAAGTGGAAAATTTTGAAATTATAGCATTCAAATATTTTAATGCTATAACATACCCCCCACTCACCCCTCCCCCACCCCAACTCACCAACAAGGTGGGTTCCTCAGAAATGCTGAAGATGACACTGGGCACTGTTGGGAATATATTTTTGTAATAATATGGACAGTCCTGTGCCTTTGTGCCAAGAATGAGTTCAGAACATGGAGTCAAACATTTGGAGGTTTATTAAGGATTGAATAAACAGACATACTCACAGCCAACACCAAGATTACATAAGATGCCGCCACCGAAGATTGCACGTTACAGCCAATTGAGCTCAACTTGCTCTCTTTCTTTCTCCTTCTGATTTCTTCCAACTTATGGCTATGATCTTAATTCATTTATACTGTTTCTATCTGCACTAAACCATAGGTCTCTGCATTCCATAACCCTTTACACACATTTTGCGGTACTAACTTGTACCAGTCTCCATCAAAATGTTCCACGCTTTCTAAACATCTATCACTCAAAGCTTTCTTTCTGGCATCTGTGGTCCTGTGTTTCAGGTTAGCAACACATAGAATGTATTATTATGGTTAGTTACAAATAACTTAATTACTAAATGTAAACAATGCGCAACCTGGCCTAGAAAATAGGCTGCTCTGACCTCTGTACAGACACTGTACATTTGTAGTCTTTTAATTTTATGTTTTTAACTATAGAACTAATATAAAATGGAACCTAATAAAAATGGATTCTTTTTGTACAAAATGAAATCCTTCACTATCTCTCGATCTTGAACTCCAACAGTGCCTGCCCAACATATGCTAATGCCCCTAACCCCATGATTTGGGACAGGGTCAAGGGTTCATTAATGGGTGGATGGAAGTTCCTCTCTGTCCCAGATCCAATTCCAGGATGCTGCCTTGGCAATTTCTAGCCTTAATTATTTTTTTGATATTCTCTAAATGTGTACCCTCTTGTTACCTGACCAGTAGAATCAAGCTATCACTATTTACCTTATCATAACCCTTCATAATCTTGAAGACCTCTATTAAGTCACCCCGTAACATCCCCAGCTCTAGTGAAAAAAGGTGTAACTTCTCAAGTCTTTTTTCATAACTGTAATGCCTCAACCTGGGTGACATCCTAGTGAATCTATGCAGCACCTTTTCCATCGCTGTTACCTTATAATAGGGGCCCAGAACTGTGCACAATACTTCAACTGTAGCCTAACTAAGGTGTTGTACAAGTTCAAGATTACCCTTAGGGACACCAAATGCAGATTGGGTGACCATTAGTGGAACCGTGCACTCCGCAAGCGTGACTCAGAGCTTCCGGTCGCCTGTCTCTTTAATTCTCTGCTCCACTCCCACTCTGACCTCTCTGTCCTCGGCCTCTTACACTGTTCCAACGAAGCTCAACGTAAGCTCGAGGAACAGCATCTCATCTTTCAATTAGGCACTTTACAGCCTTCTGGACTCAACATCGAGTTCAACAATTTCAGATCATAACCTTGGCTCCCATTTTTTCAGACGGCAGCTGTTGATGATTCTGCTATTTCCATTTACACCTCCTCTTGTCCCATCTTTTGTTTCTTTTATTGTCCCTTACCATTGCCTTGCACCATCATCCCTTTTGTCATTTAATCTCTCCTGCCTTCCACCCTATCACAGACCTTCCTTTTTGTTCCTTCCTCCCCTCCCCACTTTCCCTGCCTCTCCACTTGCTTAAAACCTGTTATATCTCTAACTTCTTCCAGTTCTGATGAAGGGTCATCGATCTGAAATGTAAACTCTGTTTCTCTCGCCACAATACCTGCTGAGTATTGCCAGCATTTTCTGTTTTTATTCAAGGTTACCTTCTTGCTTTTGCATTCTATGGCCAGAATATTTACCTGGCGATGCGCTGGGAGCGGGGTGGAGGGAGGTCCGGTAGTGCACGGGAAACCCGGAAGTAGTTGCAACACGTCTGTCAGTGGTTTTTGACTCAGCCACTGCATTTGCATCTGGCTTCCGGGTTTCCCGACCAATTAGGGTGAGCGGGCATGAGGATGATATGCATGGGTCTATTTCAGCTGAAGTATTTAAAGGAACACTGCAATGAAGCCAGTTGAAGGATTGTGGAGGTGGGAGAAAGATAGCTAGCTGCATACAATGGAGTTTCAGCGTTCCAAAGCTGCCCCCCACTTTAGTGATGCCTCCCTGGACCTCATGCTGCGAGGTGTAAGGGCCCGCAGAGAGATTTTATTCCCTACTGATGGGAGGAAGAAGCCAGCCTCACTGATGAAGAATGCATGGATGGAAATAGCAAAGGAGATTAGCAGCAGGAGTGTGCAGCCACACTCCTGGATACAGTGAGGGAAGTGATTTAATGACCTCATGAGAGCAGGAAAGGTACAATGGCACATTCAACTACATCCTGATGTGTGTGTCACCCCAACCTGCTCACTCGGCCTTCCCAAGCCTACTCCTGCACATCACTTCCTTACAACCTCATCTGACCATCTACCACTAACACTCACCCTCATCTTAATGCAACGTCACGCTTCTCACTCATTGTCACCCTCAATAGACGTTGTCCATCCATCTGTTCCACTCATTCCATGACTCTCACTCAAAGATCTCTTGATTACCTCCTTACAGGAGAAGCGAGCACAGAACACCAGGGAGATGCAGGGAACCGAAGGTGGACCTCCAGTCATCACCACACTCACAGCTGCAGTGACGGATGCACTTGAGATAAGCGGAGTGTCGGAGTGCCTGGCGGTGGGAGATGGAAATGGGGAGCTCCCAACTACCTGGTGACAGTATTAAATATCACACATCCACATGGCATACAACAGTCACTCATGTTGACTTGATGCCAGCAGCCAGTGAAATATGATCATGTGCATAATGTTAACTTAAAACATTCTTACCATGACTGTTCTAATTCATGTCTTTAATCTCCCACAGGCCCATCAAGTGTCCTACAGGTGGTGGAGCCGGAGGAGGAAGACATCTCCTCAGAGGAGGTCACTAACTCTGAGGGTGCACGGTCACAGGGCGCCTGCACACCATGCACCAGCGCAGATAAACACACATCGGTGGGAGCAGCAAGATAGATAGGTGTGTTGTCACCTGGTGTCTCACAGACCACATGTGAACAAGAGCAGATTTGTGGAGACAGGGACAGCAGTGGAGAGTCCTCGTCAGAGGGCACAAGACGCTCCAAACTCTGCTCAGCGGGACCTGTTAACTACCTCTTACCTAACTCTTAATTGCTTTCAATTGGTAACCCGCCTCTCCCGAGGAGGTTTCTTGCACGCTGCCGAACGCGCGCCAGTGAAATGCGAAAGTTGGCAGGTTGGTGCCGGCTTCCTGACATGCTGTCAATTTCAGTGCATTTTACTACCCACCCGCTCCCAAACCCACTCACTCTTTGATGTTAAAGTTCCCCCCTGTGCTTCTAAATACAAACTCAGGATTCTGTATGTCTTTAGTATGGCCTTATCTACTTGTTCTGCCACCTTTGATGACCTTTGTATCTGCTCATCAAGGTTACATAGGAAAATAAGAACATGAGTAGGCTATTAAGCCACTCGAGCCTGCTCTGCCATTCAATTAGATGATGGCTGATCTTTATCTTAACTCCATTTACCAGCCTTGGTTCCAAATCCCTTAATACCCTTGTCTTACATAGAATTTATAGCACAAAAACAGGCTGTTGGTCCCAACAGGTCCATGCCGGTGTTTATGCTCCACCTGAGCCTCCTCCCACCCTTCTTGGTGGGTAATTATTTGGGCTGGAGGGCCACTTAACAAGATTTGATGAGCTGTTGAGGGCCGCACACCAGCCGTGTGGTCGTGCACCAATCGCGATGTCCCGCGCAGGCCGCTCACCAGCTCCTGTTGCCGGAGGAGCGTACGGAAAAAAAATTAGAGTTAACATTGCATAAACATAACCATTGCCCAAACATAATTTCAGCTAATAGTCAGAAACTATCTTAAATACACAAAATGTAGTGTAAAATAGTAAAATCCTCCATTATTAAATGAACAAAATGATTGATCGGTTGATTACATTTTTACTGTGTTGGGGCCTCAACTATTCACAATATTTATTAACGACTTAGATGATGGCATAGAAAGTCATATATCCAAATTTGCCGATGGCACAAAGATATGCGACATTGTCGGTAGTGTTGGTGAAAGCATAAAATTACAAAGGGATATTGATAGATTAAGTGAATGGGCAAAACTGTGGCAAATGGAGTTCATTGTAAGCAAATGTGAGGTCATCCACTTTAAACGTAAAAAGGACAGAACAGGGTACTTTCTAAATGGTGAAAAGCTAAAAACAGTGGAGGTCCAAAGAGACTTGGGGGTCCAGGTACATAGATCATTAAAATGTCATGAACAGGTACAGAAAATAATCAAAAAGGCTAATGGAATGCTGGCCGTTATATCTAGAGGACTAGAATACAAGTGGGTAGAAGTTATGCTGCAGCTATACAAAGCCCTGGTTAGACCACAGCTGGAGTACTGTGAGCAGTTCTGGGCAACACATCTTAGGATATATTGGCCTTGGAGGGAGTGCAGTGTAGGTTTACCAGAATGATACCCGGTCTCCAATGGTTAAACTATGAGGAGAAATTACACAAATTAGGTTTGTATTCCCTGAAATTTTGAAGGTTAAGGGGTGATTTGATTGAACTTTTCAAGATATTAAGGGGAACTGATAGGGTAGATAGAGAGAAACTATTTCCGCTGGTTAATACCAAAAGTATTAAGGGATATGGGCCAAATGCAGGTATATGGAGTTAGGTCGCAGATCAGCCATGATCTCATTGAATGGCAGAACAGGCTCGAGGGGTTGAATGCCCTACGCCTGTTGCTATGTTCCTATGTACAGAAGAATTCACACATTAGAACGAATCAGATGGCCAAGCCTTTTCGAATTCTGAGGTATCTATTCTATCACCCCTCTTTTTATACCTTTCTTGCACTTTGGCTATGTGAGAATCCGTATGTTTCAAAGTATTATCTCATCCAATTAGCTGCCATAAAATCCTCAGAGAAATCACTCCCCACACTCTAACATAGCCATGGAGGACAGCAGAGATATCCATGAGGCTGGGAGAAAGAAAGCTTGTAGCCAAATGTCTATCAGCTAAAGTCTCTGGCCTAGTAATTGGTGACCGCCACAAAAGCTGCCAGTGCCACCGCAGCCAAGTGTTAACAGCCGCTGAAAATGGTGGCGCTGGGCACTAATTAGCATTAGCCCAGTGCCTAACTCACCGTGGAACACCGTCCTGGTGATGTTGGTCCCAGCAGGAGGCTCCAATGTAGCGTGGCACAAGCGTCGTTGCTGCTAGAGAGTCTCTCTGAAAGTGAGGCTATAATTTCAGAAAACATTGTCGTTTTCTTAAAGGGGCAGTACCTTCTGAAATGAATCAAATAAAAAATGAGGTAAAAATATGCAGTTTTTAGCCCTTACAGCTCAATTGCTTTCTGAAAAAAAATTAACATTAAAAGAATTCCCAAATGGGAGTCTCCAGCTCTTAATGCTGAATTGCCTTCCACACCTAAAAAAATGGGAGAGGTGTTGGCCTTGGAGGGAGTGCTGCATAGATTTACCAGAATGATACCCAGACTCCAGGGGTTAAATTACGAGGAGAGATTACACAAATTAGGGTTGTATTCCCTAGAATGTAGAAGGTTAAGGGGTGATCTGATCAAAGTTTTCAAGATATTAAGGGGAACAGATAGGGTAGAGAGAGAGAAACTATTTCCGCTGGTTGGGGATTCCAGGACTAGGGGGCATGGTCTAAAAATTAGAGCCAGACCTTTCAGGAGTGAAATTAGGGAACACTTCTACACACAAAGGGTGGTAGAAGTTTGGAACTCTCTTCTGCAAATGGCAATTGTTAATTTTAAATCTGAGATTGATAGCTTTTTGTTAACCAAAGGTATTAAGGGATATGGGTCAATGGCGGGTATATGGAGTTAGGTCGCAGATCAGACATGATCTCATTGAATGGCAGAGCAGACTCGCGGGGCTGAATGGCCTATTCCTGTTCCTATGTTCCTATTGAAAGTCTACGTGGCTCGAGTCTGCAAGGCCTCCCACACGAGACGTGTTCTCTTTTCAGTGTGATGAATACGGGAGCCTGAGGCTTCACAAGGCCTGAACTACAATCGCGCACCATTACCTGGAGTCGTTGTGCTCCGGGATCCACTCCCATGTCCTCCTGCCGTCGTACTCTGGGTTCCGGGAGTAGAACAAACCATTCGTTTTGCTATCTAGACAGTATTTTATATGTAATTAGTAATATTGGAAAATAATATTGTTTGAAAATGTATTCCTACAATGATACATTTTAAAATCTCCTGCAGTAATAGAACTAGCATTATATGTGATATAGTAATCAGAGTGGTACGATGAATGTCCTGACGGGAATGAAAGTTCTGACGAAGGGTCTTCGACCTGAAACGTTAACTCTGTTTCTCTCTCCACGGATGCTGCCTGGCCTGCAGAGTTTTTCCAGCGTTTTCTGTTGTTATTTCAGATTTTCAGCATCCGCAGTATTTTGCTATTGCGTAGGATGAATGTCCTAGTGATTCTGAGTGTGTCTCATTTATAGGTTTACATCATAATATTTAAAACTTAAACTGACCATAAAATGTAATGTTATAAATATTTGAAAAAGAACTGATTACTCACATTTGCCAATTACTGCCTTCCACTTGCAGTGTTTAAAGACTGTGTTCTGGACCGATGGACATTATGTGACATTCTGGACATTTTACATGCAATAGCACCCTCTGGTGGCGGTTATTGTGTTAACAGTTTGTATGCTGGAAAGGTCATCTGTTCCTTTCTTCCTGTGTGAGGTCATTTGACCTTTGTTCCTTTCTTCCTGTGAGACGTCATTTGACCTTCTTACCTTTCTTCCTGTTGACCCCAGGAAGCAGTTTTGCCAGGAAGAACCTGACTTGAGTAATGGAGAATTTGCTATGAGAGGTTCCATTACAATCCAGTGTAATCTGACTTCATATGTTAGGCCAAGCGCAATATCTGTGAGTATCTTTAGTTCTTAGCATAATAGCAATGTTGTCAGAGTAATATTTTGATAATACTATGTTTATAAAAGGTTAATATTTAATAGTTACAGAAGTTAGTTCAAATGTTAGTTAGTTATACAATTAGTCTATTCTACTGTTGTAAATATGTTTATATCTTGTGTAATATCAAATGTGTAGTACTCAGTTTATGTACAAAACATACTTTGTCTTTGTTTACAGTTTCACAAATTTGTTCAAGTAAAGGCTTCAAACAGCAAACAGCTTCATGAAGAATTATTTTGAATAGAATGTTTAACTTGCTGGATAACTAGATAGGAGCACGTCTAGCATGGCCAGTACAGACTGGGTGATTGGTGCCGATTTGATGCAAGTTTTTTTTGTGCAACCTATGTAACATAGGGCCCGATTTTCCCGCAGGTGCGGGGAATTGTTGGGTTCCCCGAATGTCGGGTTCCGACACGAATCTAAATGGGTCAGCCAGTTGCATGCAATTTTCCCTCAATTGGCCAATTTATTTCCAGCGTGTGGGCATCCTTGCTAATTGTCCATTTCCAGTCAGAAAGCCCCATAGTATGATGTCATCTTTTAAAGTGTCCAGCAAGCTTCTCAACCTCTGCAGGCTTCCCAACCAGTCGTACAGAATGGCAGAGGAACCTGCACCAGCTGCTGCCAGCGGCAGAGGCCGAGCTGCCACCAAATTTGATGAGACGTCACTCCAGACATTGGTGGATGGGGTTAGGGCACACAGGGAGGTCCTCTTCCCTAGCTCAGGGAGGAAGAGGCCTCCCAAAGAGACCAGGGCTGCATGGATGGAGGTGACTGCAGAGGTGAACTCTCAGGGAGTCACCCGCCGGACCTGGATGCAGTGCAGGAAGCGCTTCCATGACCTTCACCGTACAGGAAAAGTAAGTATGAAGTTTCCATCACCCTCAACCTGATCCCCATTGCCTTTCCCCAACAGCACTCAGCTTCAGCAATCTCTTCTTCCACATCCCACTTCACAGTCACATCTATGCACCCTTACCCATTCCCTATCTCTCTATGCTCACATTCACATAACTATTCCACCATGCAGACCTCACACTGCCTCTCACTCTAATGCTTGGAACACAACTGACAACACATAGGGAGGGTCCTTGGTCTTGCAGCCTCACAACATCTTTGTCTCCTTCTAAGTATCTATGCTATGCAATCTCTACACTCACTCCTGCACTCTCACTCAAACTCCACTTGTCTCCCTCATTTCAGGAAAAGAGCTCACAACAGGAGAGAGCGAGCCAGGACTGGCGGAGGGCCACCCTCAATCGCACACCTGACCCCCTGGGAGGAAGCAGTGATGGAGATTGTCGGGGCTGACGTCGCTCCGGAGGCTGGGGAAGGAGAGACAGGAGCAAGCCCGCAAGCTGGTGACAGAATAGTTTTCCATCTCTCTTATTGACATAGCATGAGTCGCTGTAACGATTCTGAAGCTACATCATTTGGCCTTATGAGCATCTGCAAAATCCAATGTGCATGTAACCTTGGCATCACATCTCTAACTCTTTCCTTTACTCCCCCACAGGACCATCCAAAACCTCCGTCCCCACTGCGGAGGAGGAAGAGGCTGAGCAGCCAGACGCCTCAGAGGAAGCTCCAACCTCTGAGGGCGCAGCGTCAGCAGAATTCAGCGCACCCAGCACCAGCGCAGACACTCACACCTCGGTGGGTGTTAAATCCGTGAATCTTGATGTATGGTGTCCTTCAACAAATAGACAGAGACTGCAGAGGAACAATCAACAGGTGTTTACTGGATGAGGATCACTCCAAAAACTAACAGTACAGATCCCTACTCAGGGTTTATATACAGGTGTGGTCACTGCCGGTACTACAGTATACAGGAGCTGTAAATAGTAGTTCTCCCCTTAAAGGTTCATACACTACAATTCCTCCCCTTTTAGATTAACAGTACCATAACATTCATTGAACAATTAACACTTTTAACATGCAACATTAACTGAAAATAGTCCATTTATAAATTCAGTCTTTGGGGCGGCTTCCTGATCCTTTCTGGATAGCGCCTTTCCTGAGTGTCTTGCTCTTGGTGCGGAGGCAATTCTGGCCCCCTGTCGTCGGTTGGTTCATCAGCTTCCGATGCTACTGTTTCTGGGGTAGATGCTACCTGTATGTCGGGTTCATTACCAGGTACGCGAGACATGGGGTTGACTCGTTCCTGTGACTCTAGGATCTGGTCGACATGGTGTCTCACAATGTTCGCCCCAACATCCACTGTGTACATTAGTGGCCCCTGCCGTGTGCATATCGTTCCTGGTTGCCATTTCTCTGTTCGGTAGGCGTGGGCCAAAACTGGTTGCCCTACATTGAAGCTCCTTGTCGGCTTCTCATTGATGTGCTGGAATTGCTTATTCTCAACATCTCTTCGTACATTTGGTCTGAGCAAATCCAGACGAGATCTCAACCTTCGGTTAAAGAACATCATGGCCGGGGTCTGGTTGGTGACTGCATGTGTCGCATTTCTGTAGGCTAACAGGAAATTGTCCACCTTATGCTGCAGTGGAATGTCGTCATCGCACATGGCCTTTACTGCCTTTTTAAAGTTTTGTACGAACCTCTCAGCCAATCCATTTGTGGCTGGATGATACGGGGCGGATGTGTAATGCCTTACCCCATTCCTTCTCATAAATTTCCGAAACTCTTTGGACACAAACTGTGGTCCGTTATCAGAGCAAATCTGCTCTGGCAAGCCGTTCCTGGCAAATATGGTCCGTAGGACTGCAATCGTTTTCTCCGTGGTGGTGGAGGACATTTTGATCACCTCAGGCCATTTCGAGTGCGCATCCATGGCTATTAAAAACATTGAGTCCATGAATGGACCAGCAAAATCAATATGCACCCGTTGCCATGGAGAGGAGGGCCACTCCCATGGGTGTAGAGGGGCATGTGGTGGTGCATTTTGGACCCTCTGGCATCCTGAGCAGCTCTTTGTCAGGTCCTCGATTTGCTGATCGATCCCTGGCCACCACACATAAGCCCTAGCAAGGCTTTTCATTTTCACCCCTCCCAGATGGCCTTCGTGAAGCTCATTGAGCAATCTCTCCCTTAACTTGGGTGGAATTACCACTCGGGATCCACACATCAAGGTCCCCTGGCATACTGACAGTTGTTCTCTTCTGGATGAGAATGCTGACAACAGTGAGTCGCCATGTGTTGGCCATCCTTTCACCGTCAAGTCATATACCCGAGACAGTGTCGGGTCATTTCAGGTCTCCTTCTCTATATCCGCGTTAGTTACTGGCAAGCGTTCAATTATAGTCGAATAAAATATTTCGACAGGGTCCACTGCTGGTGCTTCCTCCGCAGTAGGCAGTGGCAGGCGTGATAGCCCATCAGCGTTTCCATGCTGTTTCGTGCCCTCATACTCTATTTCATATTGGTTCGCCCCTAGAAAAAGGGACCATCTTTGTAGCCGTTGCGCAGTCATCACCGGAGCGCCCTTCTTTGGATTAAACATGGAGACAAGTGGTTGGTGGTCAGTCAGCAAGGTGAACTTCTGCCCGTGCAGATAGTGGTTGAACTTTTTCACTCCCCACACTAGGCTGAGGGCCTCCCTGTCAATCTGGGCATAGTTACGCTCGGCTGAGGTTAGTGACCGAGGCGCAAAGGCTACTGGCCTCTCCGAGACGTCCGGGAATTTGTGCGACAGCACCGCTCCAATACCATAAGGTGATGCATCACACGCCAACCGAATTGGTGGTGCTGGGTTGAAATGAGCCAACACCTCTTTTGATGTGATCAATTCTTTGCACTTCTGGAAAGCTCGTTTACCTTCATCATTCCACTTCCATGGTACCCCCGTTTGCAGTAGGGTGTTCAGTGGGTGTGGTACTGTAGACAAATTCGGCAAAAGCTTATGGTAGTTGTAGTGTATGTGCCTTTAAGACAGAACTACTTTTACAGCTACTGTATACTGTAGTACCGGCAGTGACCACACCTGTATATAAGCCTTGCGCATGCCTCTGTACCCCCAGTCTTGAGACTACCCTCCTCCAGTAAATACCTGTTTATTGTTAAGTTACAGCATCCGTGTGGTTATTGAAAAACAGCATACTCTCAGAATCACGGATCTAACAGTGGCGACGAGTGTCGATTCGAATCTACCTGCAACTCTGCATTTCCCTTCGAGGATTCGCTCCGGGAGGGCGGTGTAACAAAAAAAAAAAAAGTCGAGGCCAGGAACATGGGCGTCGACCACGAGCAACCGCCCAGTCATCCGGCAGAGAGTGAACATCGCAGGGGAGGCTGTGGAGAGCCGGGCCTGGTTCCCCAGACACGACGATCAGCAACAGACTGACGACAGGTCCAGCGCAGACCCTTCCCGGACAGCGGTGGCGGGAGCCGACTGACGGCGGAGAGAAAGCCGAGCAGCGTCGGCGGGGTAAGACAAAGGGTGAAGCGCACAGGGTGCAGCCGGGGGTTGAAAACCGAGCGGCGTCGAGAAAAAAAAAACAAACCGGAGAGAGAGAGGGTAAAGCCACAGCCGGGTTCAGGACCGAGCGGTGTCGAGAAAAAAAAAAAGATTGCGCAGAGCACAGCCAGGGCTCAAGGGCTGAACAGTGTCCGCGGGGAGAAGTAGGGAGAGTGCGGGAGACACCATTGAGCCGCGGAGGAGAAGGAAGAGCGCGGGAGACGCCATTTTTAGAAGCCGCAGCGGAGAAGACGGGCGAGCGCGGGAAGGAAGGAAAGCACGGGAGACGCCATTTTGTGCCAGCGGAGAAGAAGGGGAAGCGCGGGAGACGCCATTTTTGACAGTTAAATCACACCCAGGGATGCCAAAGAGTGGCAGTATCTCTACGTTCGACAATGAAGTCGAAGATTGGGCGACATATGTGGAACGTATTGAGGTGTACTGCAGGGCGAATGAAGTGCCAGATGCTAGTTAAAGCACTGGTTTTGTTAAATTCCATGGGTGCAAAAACTTATGGGTTACTGCGAAATCTAATAACCCCAGAGAAGCCGGTGAACAAGAATTTCGAAAGCATAGTAGAAATCCTACAGGACCACTTAAACCCCACACCGCTGCTGATAGCAGAATGATTTAAGTTCCATAAAAGGAACCAACACAAAGACGAAAGCAATGCTGAGTACCTAACAGAACTGCGCAAGCTATCGAAACACTGCCAGTTTGGAGCGGGACTAGCAGATACGTTAAGGGACAAGTTTGTGTGTGGGCTACAAAGTGAAGGAACCCAGAAACAGCTTCTATCAGAAAAGGATCTTACGCTGGACAAGGCTTTCAGTATGGCAGTATCACATGAAGCAGCCGCAAGGGGAGCTGCAGAGATACAACGGAGGCCGCAAGAATATGGCACCAATGAAATGTCCTATGGAACAGGGAAGTGCTATCGCTGCGGCAGAACAACACATGACCAGAAGGATTGTTGGTTCAAGGACCAAGTGTGCAGACAGTGTGGAAAAGCAGGACACATAGCAAGAGTCTGCAGGTCTGGGAAGAAAACCAACAGTAAGTAATCTCCACAGGAGAAGTACAAAAAGGTACACCAGGTGATGGACAGTGGTTCAGACGAACAGAAAAGTGACACAGACTCCGGAAGCAAGGAGCTGGGTTGTCTGAAACTACATAAGTTAACCAAAATGGAGGATCACCAGACTATCTGGGTTACACTCAAGATAGACGGAGTCCAAGTGAAAATGGAATTGGACACAGGATCAGCCCTAACAGTCATAAACCAAAGGGACTACAAGCGGCTATTTTCACATATACCCTTGAAAGCTACAAAGATTGTCTTGAAGACGTATATGGGGCAAAAAGTCTACCCCAAAGGAAAAATAAGGGTGAAAGTGATATATAAAGGCCAGGAAATACCTAAAATGGATAAATGTATTGCCAGATGGAGGACCACCACTGCTAGGACGTGAATGGATCCGGAAGATACAATTAGATTGGCATTCCATACAGGCACTGAAGGTTGAGGCCAAAAAGGATGATGACGTCACACCTGCACGACTGTCAAAATGCTAACTGACGCAAAAGAAGTGTTCCAGGAGGGACTAGGAACACTAAAAGGCATAACAGCAACGATTAAAATAGAGGAAAATGCAAGCCCAAAGTTTCTTAAGGCCAGACCAGTGCCTTATGCGATCAGACCAGCTGTCGAAGCAGAGCTGGAAGGGTTGGAACGTTCAGGAGTACTGTCCAAAGTGGACTGGAGCGAGTGGGCTACACCCATCGTTCCTGTAATGAAGAGGTCATTGAGTAATACGCCTGGGGAACGAAAGAAGGTCCGCATCAGTGGGGATTTTAAGGTGACAGTGAACCCAGTCCTTCACACGGTACAATATCTGTTTCCATGAATTGAGGATATTTTCGCCTCGCTATCTGGAGGTAAACGCTTCACCAAAATTGATCTAGCCCAGGCGTACTTGCAAATGGAGGTAGAAGAAGCTTCGAAACAATACCTTATGATTAACACTCATAAAGGTCTCTATCAATACAACCGGCTGGTGTTCGGGGTAGCCTCGGCTCCGGCTATCTGGCAAAGGCAATGGATCAAGTCCTGCAAGGGATTCCAGGGACCCAGTGTTATTTGGACGACATCTTGGTCACGGGCGAAAATGACAGCAATCACCTCGCCAACTTGGAGAAGGTGCTCACCAGATTAAAGGAGTATGGGCTACGAGCTAATCGCCACAAGTGCGGGTTTTTCCAGAAACAGATCTCGTATTGTGGCCACTTCATCGATGAAGAGGGGTTACATAAGTCCCCTGAAAAGATTGAGGCAGTAGTCAAGGCTCCAGCACCGGAAAATGTGTCACAACTGCTGGTTTTCTTTCCCGACCTGCAGACTCTTGCTATGTGTCCTACTTTTCCACACTGTCTGCACACATGGTCCTTGAACCAACAATCCTTATGGTCGTGCGTTGTTCTGCCGCAGCGATAACACTTCACTGCTCCATATGACATTTCATTTGTGCCATATTCTTGCGGTCTCCGTTGTATCTCTGCAGCCCCCCGTGCGGCTGCTTCGTGTGATACTGCCATGCTGAAAGCCTTGTCCAGCTTCAGATCCTTATCTGATAGAAGCCGTTTCTGGGTTCCTTCACTTTGAAGCCCACACACAAACTTGTCCCTTAAAGTATCTGCTAGTCCCGTTCCAAACTGGCAGTGTTTCGATAGCTTGCGCAGTTCCGTTAAATACTCAGCATTACTTTCGTCTTTATGCTGGCTCCTTTTGTGAAACTTAAATCATTCTGCTATCAGCAGCGGTGTGGGGTTTAAGTGGTCCTGTGGGATTGCCACTATGCTTTCAAAATCCTTTTCCACTGGCTTCTCTGGGGTTACTAGGTTTCGCAGTAAGCCATACGTTTTTGCACCCATGGAATTCAACAATACCAGTGCTTTCTTGGCATCTGGCACTTCATTCACCTTGCAGTATACTTCTATGCGTTCTACATATGTCGCCCAATCTTCGACTTCATTGTCGAACGCTGTGACACTGCCACTCTTCGGCATCCCTGGATGTGGTTAGACTGGCTAAAAATGGCGTCTCCCGTGCTCTCCCTTCTTCTCCGCTGCGGCTCAAAAATGGCGTCTCCCGCGCTCTCCCTTCTTCTCCGCTGTGGCTCAAATGGCATCTCCCGCGCTTCCCTTTCTTCCCCCGCGGACGCTGCTCAGCCCTTGATCACCGGCCGCGCTCTGTGCATTTTCCTGCGCGCCTCTCTCGTTGACGCCGCTCGGTCTTCAACCCCGGCTGCGCCCTGTGCGCTTTACCCTCTCTCTTACCCCGTCGACGCTGCTCGGTCTTCCCCTGTGCCGTCGGTCGGCTCCAGCCGCCGCCGTCCGGGAAGGGTCTGCGCCGTACCTGCTGCCAGCCCGTCTCGCTGGAGTCTCCGCCAGATGGTCGACGCCCGTGCCCCTGGAATCGGCCTTCTTCTGCAGAGTTGCAGGTAGGTTCGAATCGACTCATCGCCAATGTTAAATCCGTGAATCTTGATGTATGGTGTCCTTCAACAAATAGACAGAGACTGCAGAGGAACAATCAACAGGTGTTTACTGGATGAGGGTCACTCCAAAAACTAACAGTACAGATCCCTACTCAGGGTTTATATACAGGTGTGGTTATTGCCGGTACTACAGTATACAGGAGCTGTAAATAGTAGTTCTCCCCTTAAAGGTACATACACTACAGTGGGGCCTTCGTGAGATAGAGTAGTGTTGTCACCTGGTGTATCACAGCTCACAAGTGAGCATCAGCAGATTGTGGAGACAGGGACAGCAGTGGAGAGTCCTCGTCGGAGGGCGCAGGACTCTGCCAGCTCAGCTCAGCTGCATGTCGACCCTATGCCTCTGGGTCCATCCACAAGAGAGAAGGTGATGGATCTCCATGCACAGATGCAGGAGTCTCTGGCAGGTTTTGTCTCCAGGGTCGCTGCAAGTGTGGAGCGAATGGAGGAGTCCATGGCGAGCATGAGCAGAGCCTTATTGGAGTCATTGGCGCATGAAAGCATCACCACGGAAAGGATGGCTACCTCCGTGGTAAGGCTGGCTGCAGCCGAGGAGAGGAGGGCTGCAGCCGAGGAGAGGAGGGCTGCGGCCGAGGAGGGGAGGGCTGCGGCCGAGGAGAGGAGGGCTACGGCCATGGAGGAGCTTAGTCGCCAGGGTATCGAAAACATGGTGAGTGCTCAGAATAGAACGACATCTCTTGAGGAGCGATGGGCATCTATTGAGCACCGAAACCAGACCTTCATGGAAGTCCCTCTGAGCAGGACTTCCATTGCAGATACGGGTCCCCATGGCACCTCTGATGTGCAGCAAGCTGCTCTCCAGTCACTTGCAGGCACTGAGGGGGAGCTGACCCATGCTCTCACTTCCATGCCACTTCAGAGCCCTCAGTCAGAGCCCCGCTGGAGTCCACACCCAAGTGAGATAGGAGTCTCAACCCCTGCACAGCTGCAGGAGCAGCAGACTGCTGGCGAGCCCTCACAGGCTCGCCACCCCAGAGGATGCCCGCCAAAGGTGTCGAGACAGGAGCAGCACGAAAGTGAGCATGGGGCCTCCACATCTGCTGAAGCCACAGGGGTACCACTACGTAGGAGCACGCGTAAGAGAAAAATAAAGCACCACTAATCACAAGGGTAATCACTTGGGTGAAAAGTCTTGTATATAGTTTTAATGCCATCAGTTTGTTGTACATAAAAAAACTGGTGGCAACTGCTGGAGTTGTGGCGTCTGTCATTTGGCAAATGGGGATTTCACATTGAGGCCTTAGAATTACTTGCAGATGTCAGCAAGCTGGTCCAATAGGTAGAAATGCGCAGGGATGGACCACTGTCCATGGTCAGTTAAGAAGCAGCGAGGCTACAGTGTTTGAGGCACCAGGCTACGCAAATCTGGCCAGGATGAGTGCGTTCCTTGCATTCCGCCCAGCAATGTTCTCGCGCACTGGTGCCATTGGTTGACGGGCCTCTGCAGGGTGCTCGTTTCCGTCCTCCTCCTCCTCCTCCTCCTCCTCCTCCTCATCCTCAGCATCATCCTCATCCGAGGCGGCTCTGTGAGGAACCTCTTGGTCCTGCGGAATCGGCAAGCCATGACGCTGTGCCATGTTGTGAAGCACACAGCATACCACAACGATTTTAGAGACCCTGGCTGCTGAGTACTGTAGGGCTCCACCTGATCTATCGAGGCATCTGAAGTGCATCTTTAGCAATCCGATGGCTTGCTCGATAATGCATCTGGTGGAAATGTGGCTGGAGTTGTAGCGCTCCTCAGCTTCGTTGGCTGGTCTCCTCACCGGCGTCATTAGCCAAGACCGCAGGGGATATCCCTTGTCTCCAAGTAGCCATCCCTGAAGTTCGTTTAGCGGACTGAATAGCGGAGGCACAGTAGACTGGCGCAGTATGAGCAGCTGCCAGGGTACTTGGCACAAACATGCAAAATCTCCTTCTTGTGATCACACACCAGCTGAACGTTAAAGGAGTGGAAGCCCTTGCGGTTGACAAAAACTCCTGGATTGCGATGGGGTGCCCTAAGGGCCACATGTGTGCAGTCAATGATGCCCTGCACCCTTGGAAAGTCTGCTAGCTGAGCTAATCCACGCGCTCGCGCCCTTACACTTGCGTGATCCCGGGTGAAATGGATGTGATTGTGTGCGAGGGCAAAGAGGCCATCGGTGACCTGTTTGATGCAAGTGTGTGCGGCCACCTGGGAGATGCCGCTGATGTCTGCTGCTGATCCCTGGAAGGAGCCTGAGGCATAAAAGTTGAGTGCAGTGGTGACTTTGAAGGCCACTGGTAAGGAGTGTCGACTTGATGCTCTGGGCTCCAGGTCTTGCTGTAGCATTGCGCAGATGTCAGTCACTACCTCTCGCGAAAGTCGGAGCCGCCTTTGGCACTGCTGCTCAGTCATGTTGAGGTAGCTCACCCTGTGTTTGTAGACCCTGTTTGGGGGGTATCTCCTGCGCCGACGGCCTTCCATGCGCTGGCCCCTTCTGGCCTGTGCTGCCTCAGGTGGCTGAGCCGCAGCCTATCGCTCCTGCTGGTGCTGCTGTTGCTGGTGCTGCTGTTGCTGGTGCTGCTGTTGTTGCTGGATCTGCTGCAGCCTCCTCTGCTGTTGAAGATCCTCTAATGCCAAGAAGGGAAGGAACAAAAGGCCTCCCATGCTTCTGGCAGATGCCTCTGTTGAGGAAGCGCTGAGTTAGGGTGCTGAGAGAGACTTCCCAGGAGCTCACACTGGAGAAGTGTGTGAGGCTCCAACCTTCCACAGCTGTGCCTAAGCCTTCAACAAGTTGCCCCAAGCCTGGAGCAACAGGGTCCTGCAGCCTACAAATGCTGGCTGATTAAATCTCTTCATTCCTGATTGACCTGCAGCTGAAAGCAAGCAAGCCGACATTGTTCACGCCAGGTTTCATCAGCGGTGTTCCCACCAGGCGTGGTTTATGTGGGGAAAGGCTGAAAATTGCAAGGGCCCCTTAAAATAGGATTACAGATGTCAATTATTGCTCATTAGGCTCCTGCCGACCATTCCCGCCTGCTGCGGGCGGGACTGATTCGGGTCGTGCTGAAACAACGGGGCAAAAGTCGAACGGGGCGGGGAATCGGGCGGGGGGGGGGGTCGCGACCCCCTATTTCTGCGATTTTCAACCCCCGCCCGCCTGAAACCCCGCCTGATGGCTCCAGGAAAATCTGGGCCATAGAATTTTTTGCAGTTTACTCTGTCATTGGATTAATTTGTCAAGAGGATTGTATCTACAGTACATATAGTAAATACTTAGCTGTTTTGGGGAGGAAAGACTCTTCGGTAAAACTAAGAGTCGTCGAGAGGAGCAGCCATCACTCGATGGAGGAGGAGCGTCCAGTGTGCACGCACACCAGCGCCCCCACCAGCCAATGATGAGCGGCGGATTTGGCAGGTTTTTGAAAAGTGGTTCACAGGGCCAGAGCAGGAGAGAACCGCAGACAGCCGTTAGGCTGTCTCCAAGACACAAAAACGAAGCACATCTGCAGCAGACATATACCAGCCGTTCCGACAGCTTTATTTTTTTAATTGCCCTGGTTCAGGGTCGCAGCCTACTCCCAGGTCACAGTAACCCTGAGCGACCTCTCCTCAGGCCCCCCTCCCCACCCCGTATTTTTACGTAAGGTGTAATAGTGCTATTAATAACTAATAACTAATTTTATACAGAAAAAATACTTGTGTTACGGGGGGCCACAGAATTTTTATAATGTCGGAGGGGGACCTCGGGGGCAAAAAAGTTGAGAACCCCTGGTCTAACCAAAGTATGTACTATTGGATAGATTGATTTATAAATTTGGTTTGGAATATTTGTTTTGTGGTGGCTTTTATTGTAGCATTTCGGCCAAGAGGACGCTGTGATGGTCAGTAACAGAGGAAGGTAAGGTATGGGACTGTTGATGAAAGGGGAATTGGGGTTGCGTTCACTGATACCACTGTTGGATGAGTCGATCATAGACAGCTTGGCCAGGGGCTGTGTTGATTGCTTCCTCCCTTCCTCCTACTACTCCTCCTCCTCTTCTTCCTCCTCCTCCTCTTCTTCTTCCTCCCTCCTCCTCTTCCTCCTCCTCCTCCGCCTCTTCTTCCTCCTCCTCTTCCTCCTCCTCCCCTCCTCTTCCTCCTCCACTTCCTCCTCCTCCTCCTTCTCCTCCTCTTCCTACTCCTACTCCTCCTCTTCCTCTTCCTCCTCCTCCTCCTCAGCTCTTCAGCGTATAGCTGGTGGCAAGGGCTGTGCCCTCATAATGGTGAGGTTGTGCAGCATACAGCAGACCACCACGGATCTTGAAAGACGGTTAGGCCCCAATCGGCGAACTGTGCCGGAATGCCCGATTGGCGCTTGCAGCTCGCCAGAATTATGATGATGAAGCACAAGGACCAATTTAGGAACGTCCTCAGGCCTCTCCATTCCTGCGCTCCGCCGGAATTGCGGCCGGTTTCGATTGCTGTCCAGTATCTACCCCAAAACGCTAAAAGATAGAAATAATCCCATATAAGTACGATAGTGGCAGTGAATGGAGCGACTTTGTGAAGTATATGACATTTGGGACTAACGAAAAGCAAAAATCAGAGACGTCAACCAGAAAATGGTAGAATTAGACGAGGACAAACCATAATGATAGAGAGGCAAGTCAATGTGTGGAGGCAGGGGATGGGGTAGGTATGTGCTGCACTGCTCTGTGCCTTTTGGTTTTGGTTTTTGATCTTTGGTGACAGTAGGAGTATGTTTGTGTGTGTGTGTGCTAGGCCGATGTAGCAGAGCCTGGTCTCCAATCATCTTGGATCCCCTTGCCATTGGACCAAGACCTTGCTCTGTCAAGCCTGTGTGGTAGCTGGTGTGCAACGGCCACCCCACGTTAAAAGAATTCACGCACAGGCATCTTCCACCCCTTTAAAATGAAGTTCAGGACCTGGAACGTCAGGACCCTCATGGACAACCCCAACAGTGACAGAGACTGGAGGTCCCGCATTGGACTCATCAGTCACCTGAGAACTTATTTTTAGTGTGGAAGCAAGTCATCCTCGGTTCCAAGGGACTGCCTAAGAAGAAGAGATATAAATTTAACCTAACTTAATTGCTTTTCAATTCTATCCCTCTAGAAATGAACCCCAGTGTTTTGTTTGCTTATTTTATGGCCTTATTAATCTACTTTTAGTGATTGGTGTATCTGTACCCCTGATCCCTCTGCTCCTCTACTCCATTTAGAGACTTATTTTCCAAGTACAGTAGTATGTGGCCTCCTTATTCTTCCTACCAAAATGTACCACCGCACACTTACCTATATTGAAGTTCATTTGCCAATTACACACCCACTCTGCAAGTTCATTAATATCTTCCAGTATTTTGTTGCAGTCTACCTCTGTTTTAACTACACCCTCCCCCAATTTGGTGTCACCTGCAAATTTTGAAATTGTGCTTTCAATTCCCAAGTCCAAAATGTTTCTGCAAATGGTGAACAGCAGCGTTCCCAGCACCAATCCCTGTGGAACACCACTTCCCACCTTTTGCCAGTCTAAGTAACTACCTTTAACCCCCTACTCTCTGGGGGAGAAATTCGGTATCGCCCGTTTGGGGCGCAATTATCGGCCGGGCGCAAAGTTTAGCGCCTGGTGCTAATTATCGCCTCCGACTGCAAACTTGGCTTCTATCGCCCCTGGAGGTGATTGGAGTGCTAAATCAGGCGCTACACACCTCTCTTAAGGTGCTAACGCCGAGGAACGAGGTGCTAACTCAGAGCACTGGCGAAGCTCATGTGATGTCAGTCAGCAATGAAACACAGACAGACTGGCGCCGGCTCTTTAGGGGAGGGTCGATCTTGCTCTCCATCCACACCCTGCTCATTGTAGCCTTGAATCTCGGCCTGGAGAGATCTGTACATCAATTCTGCTAGAAAGAACAATGAAGAGGCCCAGGGAAAGAGCTCAGAGTGCAGCCCCCACAGTCTCTTCTAAATCAACGCAAGGAAGGATAAATCAAAATGAACCTGCAAAGTGCTGCTCAGTACCCAAAACTCCTTCGCACAGCATTGAATCTCTCCAAAAGACTCTGGCCTAGAAATTCACTTGGGCGCGGGCAGCTCGCTCGCGCCCAAAAGTTAGCGCTGGGCGGGGAGGCATTAGCGCACGCCGTATATTCGTCTTCTGCGCCCCAATTCGGAAGCGGGCGCTATACCAGGGTGTGCCCGCCTCCGTTTGGGGCGCTGCAACTGAATATCGGCGCGCTAGTTGCCGCAGCGCCACCCGATGCGGTGCGGCAGGCTGCGGTACTGCAGGCCTCCTCCTTCTCTTAAGGGGGAGGTGCCTGCAATGGCCGGAGCCCCGATCGCGAGTGCCGGCAAAAGAGCCCGGCACAATGGAGAAGTGCCGGGCTCCACGGAAACCAGCCGGCAATGCCGCGGGGGGGGGGGGTGGAGGAGGCCGGGGAAGGAGGTGCGGGCAGGCGGCCGCCGAAAAAGTGGTGGGCCACACCTTCATCTTTAAAGCGCCCCTCTATGGCAGCAGGACGGCCCCGTTTTCTGTTCGCTGTTTGCGCCCGCTTCGGAGGAGGCGGGCGCAAATAAATATGGGGATCAGCGCGGTTTCGGGGCGTTACGGGCCACCGCGCACACCGATGACGTCATCGGTCCCGCCGCAGTGCTAACGGCTACTGCCGCCAATACCGCTGCACTCAATTTCCGCGCTACCACCCCGCCGGCGCAAAAGACCTCTTTAGGCGCTAAGTGGGCGCAAGGCCCACTGAATTTCTAGGCCTCTCTCTCTCTCTCTCTCAGAATGCGTGGTGCAAAAATGTCGCCGACAAAAAAAGTCAGGAAGTGGTCGCTTTTAAATAGCGCTCCCCCAGTCCCTTCCCAACTGCAAAACGTTCCACTCAACCTGTCATTGCTAGCGGCGGGCGGTAAGGCAGGGGGCGCCGCTCAATATCTGGTCCGGGGTGCTACTGGGGCGTTGCACGCTCGACTGATGTCACGATCTGCGGGCGCAGGAGATCGTGGCGGTAGTGTTTAGTGCCGCCGCAAAATGTCTGGTCAATTTCGCGAGCGGCGCAAACATCGCTGCGCCCGGGCGCTAGTTGCTTTGTGACCCATTAGCGCTAACGGGAGGCGCAAAGCAATTGAATTTTCCCCCCACTGTTTTCTGTTTTGTAGCCAGCTTGCTTAGTCATGAGTCTACTATGTGGTACCTTAGCGAAGGCCTTTTGGAAATCTAAATATGCATCTACTGCATTAACCTTGTCTAACAAAAATCTCAGTTTTTAAATTTTGAATTGACCTAGCCTCAACAGCTTTTTGGGAGCGAGAGTTCCAGATTTCCATTGCCCTTCGTGTGAAGAAGTGCTTCTTGACATCACCCCTTAATGGCCTGGCTCTAATTTTAAGGTTATACCCCCTTGTTCTGGACTCCACCACCAGAGGAAATAGTTTCTCTATATTTACTCTATCAAATCCTTTAATCATCTTAAACACCTCAATTAGGTCACCCCTTATTCCTTTGTAATCAAGGCAATACAAGCTGAGTTTATGCAACCTATCCTCATAATTTAACCTTTTTAGCCCTGGGATCATTCTGGTGAATCTGCGCTGCACCCCATCCAAGGCCAATATATCCTTCCTGAGGTACACGGCCCAGAACTGAATTGTAGAATTCGCAAAATTGAACGTTGTCCTATAAGGGTCTATTGGCAGAAAAGGCCTTAACTTTTAAAGACTGTTTTAAAAGAAGCCCAGAAAAAGGGACACACAAAATGGCTGCCAGACCCCGTGACCAGCTTTTGGGACATTTTAAAATGGTTCCTGCAGTCCCCAGACAGCTTTTGTGGATTCAGCCCACAGTAGGTTCTGGAAGGCAGTTTCAGGGAAAACGAAACCAGACAGAGCCCCATACATATAGATTGGATGCAGATCCAATCAGATCGGCCTGCAGATAAAGGCTATCAAAATGTTTACCCAGACAAAGGGAAACAGTTTCATATTCATAGGGGGAACATCAAGCACCATTTAAGACATCAGAAGGACAGTAAAGACAATACAGGGTCGTTCCAGACCAGAGATGGCAGTTACCGGCCATTCGAAGATACTTTAAAAACAAAGACTACCCCTGTTGTGTCCGTGTGTTAATAGAGACACTGAAGGCAGGAGTTGGTTTCACAGGTATTTACTGAACAAAGTCTGGAGGTCAACTAACTGATACAACACAATATACAGGCTTATATAGCCCGAGTGGCCATTACCGGCATTACAGTACACAGGGGGCTCTTAAAGGCACATACACTACAATTCCTCCCCTTTTAGCCAACCAGTACATAATATTTTAAGTAATCATTAATTACATGTTACAAGAACAATAATCTACACATTGCTGCAGTTAATCAATTATAAGTCAGTCTCTCTGGAGGCTTCCTGACTCAGTCTGGATAACGCCTCGGTGGTGTAGTAGTTTCTGGTGGTGTAGTAGGTTCTTTTGGCAAGGCTGATTCGGCTTGAATGCCAGTGTCGGGTTCATCTGGTTCCAGTATCACCGGATCGGAGGTAGATACTATGGGTATCTCTACTTCATCATTAGGCGTATAGAGTTGTGGTGTAGGTTGTCCCTTTTCAGATGACTCTATGATTTGGTCAGCATGGCGCCTTATTATGCTTTCTCCAATGTCCACGGTATACATCAGCGGTCCTAGTCGTGTGCAGATAGTTCTAGGCTGCCATTTCTCGGTACGGTAGTCCCGGGCCAAAACTTGTTGACCTATCTGGAAGATTCTAGTTGGCCTTTCATTCATGTCTTGAAATTGCCGGTTCTCCACGTCCCTTCTGATGTTTGGCTTGATCAAATCCAGCTGGCATCTTAGGCTTCTATTGAAGAACATCATGGCGGGAGTTTGGTTTGTAACCATATGTGTTGCATTCCTGTATGCAAACAAGAAGTTATCCACCTTATGCTGAAGTTTTATGTCTTCATTACCCATGGCCTTTATGGCCTTCTTGAAGGTCTGGACAAACCTTTCAGCCCATCCATTGGTGGCGGGATGGTATGGGGCGGACGTGTAGTGCTTAACCCCATTGTGTTTTAAGAACTTCCTGAATTCTTCGGACACAAATTGCGGTCCATTATCAGAACAGATCTGTTCAGGCAGCCCATTCCTGGCAAATATGGTCCTTAATGCTGTGATGGTTTTTTCCGTGGTGGTGGAGGACATCTTTATTACCTCCGGCCACTTGGAGTGTGCATCAACCGCGATTAAGAACATTGAGTCCATAAATGGACCAGCAAAGTCGATGTGTACCCTTTGCCATGGAGATGAGGGCCACTCCCATGGATGTAGAGGGGCTTGTGGTGGAGCATTTTGGACCTTCTGGCATCCTAGGCAGCTCTCGGTCATTTCTTCGATGTCTCCATCGATACCTGGCCACCATACAAACGCCCTGGCTAGGTTCTTCATTTTCACTCCACCCAGATGCCCCTCATGAAGCTCCTTTAGAACTTTATCCTGGAGTTTGGGTGGAATCACCACTCTGGATCCACACATCAAGGTTCCTCGGCACACTGACAGCTGTTCTCTTCTTTGCGAGAATGCTGGCAACAGTGGTTCGCCATGTGCTAGCCATCCCTTCACTGTTAAATCGTAGACTCGTGAGAGAGTCGGGTCATTTCTCATTTTCCTTTCAATGGCAGAATTTGTTACTGGTAGACATTCGACTATGGTAGAGTGGAACATCTCCACTGGGTCTACTGTAGGTGCCTCTTCTACCGTTGGCAACGGTAGGCGCGATAAACCGTCAGCATTCCCATGCTGTTTTGATCCTTTGTATTCTATGTTATATTGGTGTGCCCCTAGAAAAAGGGACCACCTCTGTAGCCTTTGCGCTGTCATAATGGGAACACCCTTTTTAGGGTTGAATATGGAGATGAGGGGTTGATGGTCAGTCAACAAGGTAAATTTTTGTCCGTGTAGGTAATGGTTGAATTTCTTCACTCCCCATACCAGGCTGAATGCTTCCCTGTCGATTTGGGCATAGTTACGCTCAGCTGAGTTCAATGAGCGTGACGCAAAAGCTATCGGCCGTTCCGAGCCATCAGGGAATCTATGCGATAATACCGCTCCTACGCTGTAAGGGGATGCATCGCACGCCAGTCTGATTGGCAGTGATGGGTTGTAATGAGCCAAAACTTCCTTGGACGTGATTAAGTCTTTGCATTTATGGAAGGCACGTTTACAGTCTTCGCTCCATTTCCAAATTACTCCTGTTTGTAGCAGTTCATTAAGAGGGTGCAGAAGAGTTGATAAGTTCGGTAAAAATTTATGATAGTAATTTATTAATCCCAGGAACGACCTTAATTGTGAAACATTTTCAGGTGCTGGGGCTTTTATGACCGCTTCAATTTTTTCAGGTGACTTATGCAACCCTTCCTTATTAATTATGTGGCCACAATATGATATTTGATTCTGGAAAAATTCGCAATTGGGGCGATTTGCTCGTAGGCCCCGTTCTCTCAGCCTTGTGAGCACCTGCTCCAAATTGGCAAGGTGCTCGTTGTCGTTTTCGCCTGTTACAAGGATGTCATCTAGGTAGCATTGAGTCCCCGGAATCCCTTGGAGGACTTGCTCCATAGCTCTTTGCCAGATAGCTGGAGCTGATGCTACTCCGAAAACCAGTCGATTGTACTGGTACAGGCCTTTGTGTGTATTTATCGTGAGATACTTTTTAGAGGCCTCTTCAACCTCCATCTGTAGATATGCCTGTGCCAAGTCAATTTTGGTGAAACGTTTCCCTCCGGATAGTGAGGCGAAAATATCTTCTATCCTCGGAAGAGGATACTGTACCGTGTGAAGGACCGGGTTTACAGTCACCTTGAAGTCTCCGCAGATGCAAATTTTTCTCTGTTCTTCAGATTTATCATTATTCAACGTTTTCTTCATGACTGGGACGATGGGTGTTGCCCACTTGCTCCAACCTATCTTGGACAATACGCCTGCCTTTTCCAAATTCTCCAGCTCTGCCTCGACTGCGGGACGAATTGCGTATGGCACCGGCCTTGCCTTAAAAAACTTGGGAATTGCCGCATCTTCCACTTTTATTGAGGCGGTGATGCCTTTCAATGTTCCTAGTTTCTCTTGAAACACTTCCTTGGCGTTGGCCAAGATGTCTTTTAATCGTTCAGGTATGACGTCATCATCATTTTTTTCCTTACTGGTCACCGTCAGTGCCTGAATGGAGTGCCAGTCTAAACGTATCTTCCTGATCCATTCACGTCCCAACAGCGGTGGACCACCATCTTGTAGAACGTATAAATACAACTTCTGTATTTCCTTGCCGTTGTATACAACAGGCACCCTTATTTTTCCTTTGGGGTATACTTTCTGCCCCGTATATGTTTTCAAGATAATGGATGTGTCTTTTAAAGGTATATGCGGAAATAGCCGCTCGTAATCCCGTCGATTTATGATGGTCAGAGCTGATCCTGTATCTAGCTCCATTTTAACTGGGGACCCTGCTATCGTGAGGGTAACCCAAATGGTCTGGTAATCTTCTTTGGCAATTACATTATGTAATTTGAGACAGCTTAGTCTCTTGTTTCCGGAGTCGCTATCGCTCTTCTGGTCTTCGGGGCTACTGTCCATCATCATTTGTACCTTTCTGTACTTTTCTTTATTGATTTTCTTTTTCCTGTCCGTGGATTTTTTTTGTCCAGATCGGCATACCCGTGCAATGTGTCCAATCTTTCCGCATTGCCTGCATGCTTTGTCCTTGAACCAGCAGTCCCTCTGGTCATGGGTGGATCTGCCGCAGCGATAACATCTCTCGAAACCCTGTGTCATTTCGTGGGTGCCGAAGTCCTGTGTCTTTTGCTGTATCTCTGCAGCTCCTCTTGCGGCTGCTTCGTATGATACAGCCATACTGAAAGCCTTGTCCAGTGTCAAATCTTTCTCAGAAAGCAGCCTTCTCTGTGTTCCTTCACTTAGGAGACCGCAGACGAATTTGTCTCGAAGATAATCTGCCAGTCCTGCCCCGAATTGGCAGTGCTTTGATAGCTTTCTTAATTCGGTGAGGTAATCAGCGTTACTTTCATTCTTGTGTTGATTCCTCTTGAAGAATTTGAATCGTTCCGCTATCAGCAGCGGTGTTGGGTTTAAGTGCTCCTGTAGGGTATCAACAATTTCCTTAAAATTCTTGTCCTTTGGTTTGGCTGGAGTGATTAAGTTTCGTAACAGCCCGTATGTCTTTGTGCCCATTAGATTTAGAAGTACTGACGCCTTTTTATCATTTTCCAATAAATTTGCGGTGCAATATACCTCCATTCTTTCCACATATGTGGTCCAATCCTCTATATCGTTATCAAAAGCATCAATATTGCCAGCCTTAGGCATCCTGGAAAAAAAATGGCGCTTCCCGCGCTTTTCGTTCTTTCCTGCAGAAAAGATATGGTGCTTCCCGTGCTTTCCCGCCACTGCTGCCGATGACAACACTGTTTTCCGCGGTTTAAAAAAAAAAAAAATTATTTACAGGTGGAGACTCGTTCCCGCCGGACTGTCTCTGCTAGGTCCGAACGCCGACCCCTTGCAGCGCCGGCCGTCTCCCGAGTGCTCCCCCCCCGTCTGTTTCTGCTTGCCTCCGCCTTCACTGCTTGGCTTCGCTGCAGAGCCATCCGATGGAGCCCCAGCCCGCCGCCCAGGAAGGATTATTGCAGTACCTGCCACCAGCTTGACTAGCTGGTGAAACCACAGCTTTTTTTTTCTTGCTTTTCTTCGACTTTGGACGTCTGAGGAATCGATGTCCTTGAGGTGCTGCTGAATTGCAGGTAAGTTCATTTCCAATTCATCGCCACTGTTGTGTCCGTGTGTTAATAGAGACACTGAAGGCAGGAGTTGGTTTCACAGGTGTTTACTGAACAAAGTCTGGAGGTCAACTAACTGATACAACACAATATACAGGCTTATATAGCCCGAGTGGCCATTACCGGCATTACAGTACACAGGGGGCTCTTAAAGGCATATACACTACAGCCCCACTGTGCGACAAGCCTGCGAAAAGTTAAACAAAGACTAACCTTGATTTGGCGGGAGATAAGGGCCTCCACGGAAAAGTATAACTGGAGTCCCGGGGTAGCCATCGGTAGCTTGTAGCTTGTAGCTGGTAGCTTCTTGGAGCTTGATCGGTAACTTTTGAGCTAGCTTGCTTTTTCGAGAGCCGTGGAGGAACGTCGATACGGAGACCAGCCAAGAAGGTGATTCGAGTCTGCGTCCCGCCCCGGGGTAACCATCGGGAGATCTTCGACAAACCCCGGGCCGTTGACGAGACGAAGGACAGCAGCCCTTCAGAGGAAACCTATCTGAAAATGGTAAACCAGCTGGGCACTGCGAAGAAACTTATTTGACCATGATCAAATAGGTGGTCTCCGTCCACGCCGCCGTCCAGGCCCGCCAGCATCCAACCTGTCCGTGACCTTCACCTCGAGGAAGAAGAGAGAGTGTCGCAGCCCGCAGCGTTGACCACGTGGAGACAGGACGCCTGAGAGGATCAAAACGCAGACCTTTCAAAATCTTATACTTTCTCATTGGATTGGTGAGCATGTTTCTGGCCCCTCATAATCTGATCTAGCTAGGCTTAGGGGGTGGGCATTCTGGGTATAATTAATTATGAGTTGTTGTCCCTCGATGTTCCATGTGTTTCCCCATTTCGAGATGACTTTTGTAAAGTATAACATGCCTGCATATACGTTGGTTAGTCCTGCATTATGATTTGTTTCCCCCCCCCCCCCATGTACCTTATTGGCTTACATTCAATTTTGTTCCTTTATGCAATAAAATTTCATTTTGTTTTCATTAAACCTGATCTATAGAGTATTCTCTACATTGTAGTTCCTGCCTCAAAGTCCAGTGTATAGAACCTAAGGGGCGAGTGGGTCGAACCACTCAAGGTTTTTACTGTGCAAGAGAGAGAGGCCTCTAGAGAGAGAAACCTCTGCGACCTAAAAACCCCTTACAGAAAATGGCAACTGCGGCAGGACCCTGGCAGCAGGATTGCAATGTATTAGACCCAGGTTTAAATGGACGAAATATTATGGATGAGAGGATAGCGGATTATGTTTTTGGCAAGGTAAATCTCACTAAGCAGTGGATTTCCGATCTCTTACTGGATGGGCGTCCGGTAGACGCAGCCATCAGGTGGACAGAGAGCAAAGAACATAAGAAGTCAGTCGAGAAGGCAGTGTGGCTGATGTGCTACAAAAGACAAGTCCAGATTTTGTACAAGGTCGTTGCAGCGCAGGCAGCCAAGATCAAAACCCAGGCTTCAGAAATAGAGGAAAAGGCCATGGGTGGGGAAAAACTTATCGCAGTGCTTCACGCGCTGAATCAGGAATGCCAAACTGTAGCCAGCCATCATCAGGCTAAAATAGAGTACCTGGAATGTCAGGTTACTGAGGCAAAGTTGCATGAAGCGAGGGTACGGGAGAAAAGCGCCCGCCTCGCACAACAGCTAAGAGCGCAGGAGGAGAGAGTAGTAGAGGTCAAGGCAGCTTACAAGCTGGCCATTGAGAACGGGTTTGAGCGAGCAGACCACGGCCCCTGCCAGAAGGCGTTAGAAGACCTAAGAACGGCCCTGGCGAAGGCAAAAGGCATGGTATGCCTCGTAAGCCCAAAAGCGAGTCAAATAGACTTCCTGAAGGAACCCAAAAGACCGATTCCACACGAAGTAGTTGTGGCACCAGCCACTGAACCCTCAGCACCGCTGAGCTATAATGAGGTTTGGCCCGAAGCGGGGGTGGTAGAAAGGGAAGAAGCCGAGGCAGAACCGGAGGAGGAACAACCCCTGGTAGTAAAGCCGGAGCCGGCACCAATGTGTCCTACTCGGCACCAGAGGTACGGTCCCACTGACGCAAATGGCCTGGACGGACCCCATCTGAACCAGATCGTGCTGCCCCACGGTGCCCAACAACTCAGAGCGATGGTGAGCCACCTCCCAAAACTCTCCGAGAAGGGAGATCCCTCAGTCCATTTCAGGGAGATAGAGGAGACAGCCGCCGTCAATGATTGTGATGATCTTGAACAGGCAAAGATGTTGCTGTTCTCCCTGGATAGCACAATCCTTCAGTGCCTCTCAGACGGGAGTAAGAGGGGACGGAAAGGGTATGTGGAACTCAGGGACGAGGTCCTGGAGGTTATGGGAGTTGACGACGGCAATCCGTTCTTCCATGTGGAAGGGACTGTGCAGCTAACTGGAGAACCCCCACGGGTTTTCGCAGAAAGGCTGTCGCCAGTGTATTGGCGCAGCTGTCCGGGCATGCCGGAATGGGCCGCAATGAACAACGTCCAGCGGGTTCATTGGCTCCACTGCCTGGTTGCCAACAGCTCGTCACAGTTACAGGTCCAAGCCAAATCTTGGTTTGACCCCCAAGGTCCCGGTACCACAGAGGAGACAGTGCTCCGACAGCTCACCATTGCATACAAGAATTGCAGGAGGCACCTTCCTCTAAGGGAAAAGTGCATGAGGCAAAACCCGCAGCCCCAAGCAAAAAGGAGTGGCATCACGAGGGGAATCGCCCTCCCCAGGCCAAGCTCAATTGCTACGGGTGTGGGAAGGATGGACATTGGTGCAGGGACTGTAAAAATCTGTGGAAAGATAATAAGGGAAGATCTCCCGCAGCCCAAGCCCAAGCCCAGACCGCCGCCCCAGAAAAGGGAACCGCTGCAGCTATGGATCCCGCTGCAATAGAGTCAATTTTAGAGACAACGTGGTCTCTTATGATCTCGCAGGGGAGGGTAGCAGCCACCACCGGTCCTGTCGTTCTCACAAACCCGACCATTTCACCCCAATGACTAGAGCCAGCGCAGCCCGTTTACCTGTGTTCGCTGCGATATGATTTATGGAGACGACCCCTCATGGAGATGGAAGTAGAGCAGGAAAGGGGGACCTATCTGTTGGATACGGGGGCATCGTGCACCGTGATCCACACAGCTAACCCTACCACCTCACCTCTGTCCACCGGGGTTCCATATATTCTGTCGGGCTTCACAGGTAAAGAACAGGCTGGCGCATTCTCCATCCCTCTCTCCATTCATTTAGGACCACTCCGCACCATGTGGAAGTGTATACTGATGAAGTGGAAGGTGGAGTGTGGAAAAGGGATCCTTGAGTCCGATTTCTTAGTGGAACACGGTATTCTCGTGGATCTTAGAAATCACTGTCTCTGGGGAGCGAGCACGGGTAAGAGAGGCGAGGTAGTCATCATCCCAGAAAAGGAAGTGAAAGGGACCCTGTGTACCGTGAAGCCAAAAGAGGGCTACGACCTCGAGCTCATGGTCGCAAGTGTCCCACAAGATCTGCAGGCATTCGTGTCAGACCACCTGACTACGTTTGCCACTCACAAACACGATTGCGGGAGGGTCACCGGGTTTGAGATCAGAGTAGACGGGGACCCCATGGCCCGGCCCCAAAAACAGTACAACTTCCCCAGGGAAGCGGAGCCCGACATGCAGACAGCAATGTCTTCACTGGTGCAACAGGGCACGTTGAGGCCGATAGCCACCCACGTAAACTCTCCTTTGTGGCCGGTGAAGAAGCCGGACAATTCATGGAGAGCCACGGTGGACTATAGAGTCCTCAACAGTAACATCCCAGCCTGTGCGCCAACGGTAGCAGCAGTTGCCGACCTGATAGGGAATATTCCAGCATCCGCGACCACGTTCACGGTGCTGGATATTTCCAATGGGTTTTGGTCCATCCCTTTAAGGAGGGAGGATCAGTACAAGTTTGCCTTTACTTTTAAAGGGCAACAGTACACCTGGAACTGCTTGCCACAGGGTTTCCATAACAGCCCCAGCATTTTCCATCAATGTATGGCAGGAAGCTTAAAAGAGTTCAGCCAGCCCAATCAGCTAGTGCAGTATGTTCTTGCCATGGAAGGAGTGCAGCGAAGATTCACTAGGCTGATACCTGGGATGGCAGGAATGATGTATGAGGAGAGATTGTGTCGATTGGGCTTATACTCACTGGAGTTTAGAAGATTGAGAGGGGATCTCATCGAAACTTATAAAATTCTGTCAGGCCTGGACAGACTAGACGCAGGAAGGATGTTTATGATGGCTGGGGAGTCCAGAACCAGGGGTCATAGTCTAAGGATAAGGGGTAAGCCATTTAGGACTGAAATGAGGAGGAATTTCTTCACCCAGAGAGTGGTGAACCTGTGGAATTCTCTGCCACAGAGGGCGGTGGAGGCCAGTTCATTAAATATATTCAAAAAAGAGTTGGATATATTTCTTAAGGCTAAAGGGATCAAGGGATATGGGGAGAAGGCAGGGACAGGGTACTGAATTTGAATGATCAGCCATGATCTCATTGAATGGCGGTGATGCGCCTCAATGACTTCAAGACTCAAAGTTAACTGAATAAAACAAGGCTTTTATTTGCAAAGAAAAGATGCCTGTGTCTTCACCTAGCTTCACCTAGCATGCTGCTGTTCTGCTGCAAGACAAGCCTGGGCTTGTCTTAAGTAGGGCCAGGTATGGGCGGAGCCGACACACAAAGGGGGCGGTGCCCTATACACAATACCAGGTAAAACACCGGAGCAGGCAATACAATATATGTAGTTAACTACAGAGTCTGATGAATAACATATTTCATCACAGGCGGTGCAGGCTCGAAGGGCCGAATGGCCTACTCCTGCTCCTATCTTCTATGTTTCTATGTTTCTATGTGGACGACCTGCTCCTGTTCACAGATTCCAGGGAGGAGCACGGTCCACTATTGGCCGAGCTATTGGAGCAGTTAGGCAGAAAGGGCTTCAAGGTGAACCCAAAGAAGGCACGGATCGGCCAGCAGGAAGTAAAATTCCTGGGCCTGACCATCCACGCTGGAGAGAGAGCTATAGACAAGGCTAGACGGGAATCGGTGCAAGATCTACCGATCCCTACCACCGTAACGGGTGTGAGGTCCTTTCTGGGGCTGACCGGGTACTGCAGAGACTTCATTGAGGACTATCAGCCACAGCAGCCCCGCTGCTCCGACTCCTACACAAAGGAGTGGAGTGGTCCTGGGATGAGGGTTGCCAGGCAGCATTTGAAAAACTCAAGGGGGACTTGCAGACCGCGCCAGCTCTGGGGGCCATAGATGGAGGAGAAGAGTTTTTCCTGGAGGTAGCGGCTAGCGGGAATAGCCTGAGCAGTGTACTGCTTCAAGAGCGACACGGCAAGCTAAGGCCGGTGGTTTATTCCTCCAGGGTGCTCACAGATGTGGAAAGGAGTTTTTCCAATTGCGAGCGGCATCTTTTGGCCACGCATTGGGCTGTGAAAAGGTCGTTGATCTTCACAGGCACCTCTCCCATCACTCTCCTCACCAATCACACACCCACTCGGATGCTTCTGGATGGAAGAATTAAGGATGGGACAGTAAGCAGCGCCCGCATTGCGCGCTGGACCCTCCTCCTTTCACAGATGGATCTGAAGGTGAAGGGTCTCTGCGAGCCCAAGCTCGCGGCCAACATGGTATATCCCAGAACAGCCCATCGGTGTTCTGTAGAAGGGGTATGGGAAGTGAACGTAGGTTTACGGGCCGGGATACATCCCACGGGCCGCGAGATCTACGTAGACGGTTCCAGCACGGTATCTGCTGCCGAACGACTCACAGGGTGTGGAGTTTATGACCCCGCGGCAGACATTGCCCTGGCGATTAAGCTCCCCAGCACTATGAGCGCCCAGCAGGCTGAACTGTCCGCGGTAGTGTACGTCGTTACACACCCCGAAATCTTCCCCACCCTATACACGATTTGCTCGGACAGCATGTTCACATGCAACTCGTGTACGGAATACCTGGCCATCTGGTCTCGCCGCGGATATACCTCTGCGGACGGGCGACCTTTGACCGTGAAGCCCTTACTAGAAAAGATCCTGGCAGCAGTGGGGGAGGAAGGGGAAGTCTTCATCCACAAGGTGAAGGCTCATTCCTCCACGGAACCCCGCAACCAGGGTAACCAGCAAGCGGATGCGCTAGCCAGGGAAGGTGCCCGCACCGGCACTTTCTGGGATCCCTATGGGTCCAAACCCATGGCAGTAATCCGAGGCAGGGATGGGAATCAGGGGACCACAGGGGTAACACTGCCCCCAGACCTCAAGACTGTCCAAACCCTAGATCCCGCCCTAAGGGGCGAGTGGGTCGAACCACTCAAGGTTTTTACTGTGCAAGAGAGAGAGGCCTCCAGAGAGAGGAACCTCTGCGATCTAAAAACCCCTTACAGAATGCAGTACTCCAGATGCTGTTTAACTAGGACTTTATACAACTGTAGGATAACTTCCACACATTTTTGTATTCCAGCCCCTTGAGATAAAGGCTAACATTCCATTAGGCTTTTAAATTATTTTTTTGTACCTGTCCACTAGTTTTTAATGATTTCTGTACATGACCTCTAAATCTCTCTGCTCCTCCTCAATTCATAACTTCTTACCATTTAGATCTATCTTTCTTAAGTCCAAAGTGGATGGTTCCTCTGCTCCATACTTCATCTAAAATCTTTCCATTTATAGTGCATTTCTTTCCCTGTTGTTAGTTCTAAAATGTAACGCTTAACATTTTTTGACGTTAAACTGCACCTGCCACCTATTTTCCCATCCTGCTATATCTTGCTGGAGACTTTCAGAATTCTCATTATAATTTGCAACACTCACCAATTTGGTGCCCTTATCAAATTTTGATATTATTCCCTCAATTCCTAAGTCCAGCTCATTGATATATTTATGCATTAACCCCTAGTTAGAATAGAAGGTGCATGGGTATGATTCTGTCATGGTTATGTTACTGTACTAGCACAATCCAAACACCTGGACTAGAAATCCAGAGAACATTAATTCAAATCCCACCATGGCAGTTTGAGAATTTGAATTCAGTTTGAAAGAAAATCTAGAAATAAAAAGATGGTATCAGTAAAAAGTGACCATAAAGCTATCAGATTGTCATAAAAACCTAACAGGTTCACTAATGTCCTTTAGTGAAGGAAACCTGCTATCCTTACATGTTCCACACTTCAGAGGAACAGGAGAGGAACATTTAGAAGAGCAATTAGATGATATAGGAAGGCACCAGAGAACCTGTGATGGAAATATATTAAAAATGACCTCAAATGTCCTCAGTCATACTGATGAAAATCGCCATGCCATGAGGACAGGGGACCTGTCATACACACAGAGGGCTGAATTTTGTTGGTGCTCAGAGGGCGGGTTTGGAGGCGGGCCCGCTGTCAAAATCAAAAAGATTGACAGCGGGCCAATATTCCGCTCTGAACCCGCCTCCTTGTGAGTTTCCCTGGTGCCGGTTCTGCCTGCGCTTTACAGACATGGCACTAAGCGACAGGTCATTCAATTGTGCTTGTTAGGAGGGTGTTTAAAGTAATTAAATCCCCATTTTCCCAGTTCCAAAGTATTTTCCCAAGTTTTCCACAAGGTTCCTGTCGCTCAGGGATCACGCCAGGTAAGTATGTCTGGTTCTGAACAACTCTCCATTTCCTTCAATAGCTGACAGCTGCAAAAGTGGTTTTAAACCTGCCATTTTACAGCTGGTCAATTTCCAATCTCAGAAGCTTCAGCCTTCAGTATTTAGAACCCACTTTTGAGCTTTATGCACATTTGAAGTGTTTGGAGTAATCTGTCTATCCACTGTCACCTCCTTGGAACAACATCTCAACATTGACAGATTACTTCTGTCATCTCAACCTCACCTGCCATCTATTCCATCAGTATCGGTGCCCTTGAAAAAAATCTCACCTTGGTTCAGAATCCCAAAATGATCAGCCCCAACACCAGCATCGCCAGGCACACCAGTGTAAGTATACACAGACTCTTAGGCCTAGAAATTCAGTATAGCCACTTTTGGGGCGGTAAAGTCGGGCGGCCGCTAAAGTTTGCGCCCGGCACAAAGTCGAGCCCCCTTCGCCGATATTCAGTTGCATCGCCCTAAGAGGTTGCTGCTGCGCTAAAACAGGCGATGCACGACTATCATTAGGCGCTAAGCCGGCAGCCCGGGGCGCTAACACCGGAAGTTGGGCGCAGGGCAGGTGCGGCGAGCTGCTGATTGCCGGCAGACACTCTGGCTCCGGTGAGCTCTTAAAGGGGGAGGGTGGATTTGTTTTTTTGAAAGGCCGAGACAAGTGTATTTGTGGAGGGCTTCTCTCCATCAGTAGTAGTCCTCCTCCTCCTCCTCCTCCTCCTCGTTGCAAAACGGCTGCCTTTTCTACTGCAGGAGTGCCCTTTAATTTGCGCTCCCCACGGCCCGCATCGGCTGAGCACCGTTCAACGCAACAGTCGCTAGGGCCGCCAGGCGCACAATGGGGCGGCGCGAGTGAAGTTCCGGTTCCGGGCGCACAAAGGGCGTTGCACGACGAAATGACGTCATGATCTGCACGCGCAGATGAGCGCGCGCAATGACTTTGCGCCGGCGCTAAATGTCTACTGAAGTTGGGGCGAGGCGCAGATCGCGCTGCGCCCGGGCGCTAAGCGCCTAGCGCTCGAGATCTACTCCTCCTAAGGCGCTAACGGCTGGCGCAGCCAACTGAATTTCTAGGCCTTAATTTTTAATTTTCACAGAAATCACAGAAATCCCACAGTGCAGATAGAGGCCATTTCGGCCCATCGAGCCTGCACCGACACATATCCCACCCGATCCCCGTAACCCCTACATCAACACATATCCCACCCTATCCCCGTAAACCAACGTATTTAATCCCCCTAACACTAAGGGTCAATTTATCATAGCCAATCAACCTAACCTGCACATCTTTGGACTGTGGGAGGAAACCGGGGCACCCGGAGAAAACCCACGCAAACACGGGGAGAATGTGCAAACTCCACACAGACAGTCACCCGAGGCCGGATTCGAACCCGGGTCCCTGGCGCTGTGAGGCAACAGTGCTAACCACTATGCTTATATTAATATATATTAAAATGCTTTGCCAGACCAAAAGTTTTATCAAAGTGAAATAAAGTTGGTGAATGAACAGACGGTCTTTCACTGATAAGTGGACATGGAAAGTGCTTTGATGTGCTTTACTAAAAGGCAGCAAACATGGTTGTGACTGCAGGGGGTAGTCATAGACAACAGAGATAAACAAACCCCCTTCGATTTGCAGACTTTGGGGGAGAAATTCGGTTGCTAGCGCCAGCGATTAGCGCCTAAAGAGGCCGAGAATTGGGGCGTTACCCAATTTTCGGGCGGGCGCAGTGAACCCAGCACCTCTTGCCATATTGAGTGGGCTTTTAGCGCCGGCGCTAAAGCGCCCGCTCGCGGGCGCAGGCAGATCATGACGTCATTTCAGTGTGCAACGCCTTTTTGGCGCCCCGGACCGGAAATTCAGTGGCGTCCCCCTCTGTTCCGCCCGGCGCTAATAAGGACAGCTTCCTGGAACGTTCCCCAGTGGCTCTCGGGCTTAGGGGGGCGCTATTTAAAGGGGACTGCACTGGTATAAAAGCGGCAGCCATTTTGGGAGCACAACTTATTTGAGATTTACACAGAGTTGCAAAGTTGAACTCTGAGCTATTTCACTAGTGACCCAACGCTGCCAGAGGACCTTCAGCCTTCATACCATCACCCTGCTGCTGGTGAGCGTTTACACCCTATTTAATTTCTGCTGACCTATTATTATGGGGGCTGCTTTGGAGGGGAACGTCCTGCTGCTCGACCATCTGGAAAGGGCACAGGGACGGAGGGAGAGAGGGCCAGGAATGGCCAGACGGAGGAGGGCCAACAGACGCCGCCACACCAGACCTTACGCTGCCAGGGTATTCAGGCAGTAGTTCTCTTATCTCAACATGTCGGAGGAGCAGTGTGTTAGGAGGCTGCGATTCCGAAAGGAGGTAGTGACTGAGCTGTGCCACCTGCTTCAGGAAGATCTGCAGCCGCAGATAAGGTGCAGGACCTCTCTGTCGGTGGCTGTGAAGATAACAGTGGCATTGAATTTCTATGCGACCAGCTCCTTCCAGTCAGCAACTGGGGACATTGCCAACATATCCCAGTTTGCGGTGCATAGCTGCATCCAGCAGGTTACAGATGCCCTGTTTAAAAGGCGGCGTCAGCACATATCCTTCAATGTGACACCGGAGAAGCAGCGGGAGCGCGCAGAGGGCTTCGCGGCAATAGCGGACTTCCCCATGGTGCAGGGCGCCATTGACTGCACGCACGTGGCTTTGCGGGCGCCTGTACAGAATCCTGAGGAGTTCCACAACCGCAAGGGGTTCCACTCCTTGAATGTGCAGCTGGTCTGTGACCACCGGCAGCTGATCCTGGCGGTCAATGCACAGTTCCCAGGCAGCAGCCACGACGCTTTCGTCCTGCACCAGACTTCAGTCGCTGACCTTTTCGAGGCCCAGGCTCACCCAGAAGGCTGGCTTCTCGGCGACAAGGGCTATCCACTGTGCCCATGGCTGATGACCCCGCTCCGTATGCCCAGCACCCCTGCAGAAGAGCACTACAACGTCAGCCATCAGGCGACGAGGAACATTGTGGAGCACACAATTGGCATGCTCAAGCAGCGGTTCCGCTGTTTGGACCATTCAGGAGGAGCCTTGCAGTACTCACCAGAGAGAGTCTCCCACTTCGTCGTTGTCTGCTGCATGCTCCATAACCTCGCCATCCTGCGCACCCAGCCAATGCCAGCAGACATTGAAGGACCAGCAGAGGAGGAGGAGGAGCAGGAGGAGGAGCAGGAGGAGGAGGAGGAGGAGGAGGAAGAGGAGGAGGACCAAGACGGGAAGGTCCGAGAAAGTGGAAGGGCCGTCCGTCTGAGGCTGATAGAGTCGTTTCTAGGCCCCTCTCACGGACTGCTTGGTGCCATTCAAAGACCACGAATGGAACCATTCGGATAATCCAAAGCCTATGAAGGCCACAATGATTGTAAATAGCAGACATGGCCAATGACATTAAAATTCTTTGTTTATTTTGAAAACTGTGCTTCCTTCCAGCATGACAACGCAATGGCAACTGAAAGCTTAACTAACAAACTAACACATCCGTGACTCGCACACCCGGGAGACTATCCAAAACATGACTAACATTCAGAACACGTGACTCGCACACCCGGGAGACTATCCAAAACATAACTAACATTCAGACCAGCATCCACGGCCTTGATTTCTAGAAATAGGATGTTTCTGCAGCCCCTTCTACTCTTTCCCCTTTGATGGTGATCTACTTCTCTTGCGAGAACGGCCCCTTCCCTCCCTGCAGCTCCTCCGAAATGGGACCCCAGTGGCTGTATGAAGGCTGGGGGACGCCTGCTGACTGTCCGAAAGCGCTGATGCCCCTGAGGGATGGCCTGGACGGACTCTGGGCTTGGAGGGGCCGGATGCTGACTGCTCCAATTGGGCATGGGTGGAAGCAGTCTGTCCTGCAGGTGATGGCAGCTGCAGTAGAGATGTGCCAGCGTTGGCATCAGGAATGCTGACATCCTGAGAATGGACACCTGCTCCGTGGTCGGCCGACACACTGGCACTCTGATGGGGCAGCAGCGCAGCATGCGGACCCATCGGCTGGTCCACAGATTGCTGGCCTGCTGTGGTGCTGCAAGGGCCCCGGGTAATCCTGCCTGATCCATGGAGGGTGGCAGTAGTCAGTGCTTCTGTGGCCTCAATCTGCCTCTGCATGAGGCCAACGAGAGACTGCGTGGCAGCACTCAGCACTTGCGTGGCAGGTGCCAGTGCATCGGTGAAGCCCTGGACAGTCCTTTCCAGTGATGTCGCGACGCCCTGCACAGTCCTTTCCAGTGATGTGCCGACGCCCTGGGCACTCCTTTCCTGTGCTGCCCCGAAGTCTTGCACACTCCTTGCCAGTGTCTCGATGGCTTCAGGCATCCTTGCAACTGCAGCCATCAGCTCAGTGTGCCTGAGTCGAGCCTGGGTGCTCATTTCTGCGAGGGAACGCACCTCTTCTGCGCTCTGTGCAGCAGTCATCATGGCCTGACGCGCCCTCCGGAGAGATGGCTCCCGAACTTCCCTACCCCCCTTGCGCTGCTGGAGGTCGCTGGTTCCTGCAACTGGCTCCTCCTCAGATCCATCCCCCCCGCTCCCTTCCAGGGAAGCACTATCCCCAGTCTGCAGATGGGCTGGCTCACCTGAGGGTGGGACGGATGGTCCGGCTTCCTCCTGCTTGTCGCCTCCGGAGTTAGTGTCCCTGGCAGCTAGATGGACCGGCTCCCGAGCTGGTGATGCAGCATCTGAAAGCAGGGAGGTTGAAGAGTGGCTTTAGCGAAAGGCCAGGGTGGCAGCAAGGGATGCAAGAGTGCTGCAATGCTCTGACATGGGTCCAGACTGAAAAAGCATGCTGGTGGGGGGAACAAGTGGAAGGAGAGAGTTCAAAAAGGTGATGACCTTACCATCACTGTGCACAATGGGGTCGGCAGCTCCAGTGGTGACAGGACCAATCATCCAGCCTCCAACAATCTGGTGGACTCGCTCCTCCAGGTCCGTCAGTTCCTGCAGCTGATGAGGGCCCCCGCCAGTACGAATCTGTTCCCTTCGGTTCCTGGCCAGCTTGCCCTGCAGGAGAAAGGACGGGAAGTTCTGAAACATGCTGCCCTGAGTTGTCACCTCATGCCCACCCATGGTGGATCAGCCCTTACATGATGCCCTGAGTTGAATGTGTGTGTGCGTTCCCAGAAAGGGCCATGGGTGCTGGCTGACAGATGGCCATTGGGGCATCGTGCACCCTCTGGCCATAAAGTCAGGTGCAGATGGAGGGATGAAGAAAATTGCCAACAAGCCACTCACCCTAACGACCCGAGTGAGATTGTTGAACTTCTTCCTGCATTGCACAGGAGTCCTGGGCACCACGCTGCTGGAGTTGACTCTTTGACAAACGTCCCTCCAAGCTCTGCGGTACTCGTTCTGAGGAGGCCTCTTGCCATTGTCAGGGTACAGCACTGCTCGCCGGTGCTCCACTGCATCAACCAAAGCATCCAATGCCCTTTGGGAAAAGCGCTCCGCTCTCTGCCTCACCCTCTCCATCTGGTCAAAGTTTGCAACGCCTCAGATTGCACAGCGCCAAATTTGAGGCCTACAGGGCGATGAGTGTGGCTGCTGAACCTAGAGGACCCGCCCCTTTAAGAGCTGGCCGGAGCCAGCATGTCTCGTGGTCATCGATTATTGACAGCACCTGCACTGCGCCCGTCCGCCCAGATATTGAGTAGTGCCGCCAGGTTAGCGCCTTAGGAGTCCCGTGCAGCGTCTGATTTAACGCCGCAGTCACCTTCAGGGGCGCAGCAACCCAATATCACTGGCGGTGGCGATAAGTTGCGCCTGGTGATAAAATTTGCGCTTCACCAATTCTAGCGCCCCGAGCGGGGCTATACCCAATTTCTCTCCCTTTGTGTCTACAACAAAACAGGCCACAAGGTTGTAGAATGACTTTTGGTGGCTAAAGGGGCGGAGTCAAACCTTTTGAGTTCTGAAATACAGGATGCGATGTAACACGTGAAATGTGACCAAGTGGTTTACTGCCACTTTTGTAAACTTTTATGAGTGAATGAACAATTTTGGGCTTTGATAAAGGCAGCTAACGGATAACCACACAGGATGTGTGAGTGTGAAAGTTTGACAGCTCAAACAATTTGGGTCGAACATTAAAGGAACATCTCACCATCTCTGAATGATTGATTTACTGAAAAAAGCAAGGAAAACTATAAAAACCAGTGACTAAAATATTGGCACTGCAGTCAGAAGGCAGGGCCTGGCTGATCATCTCAACTCGAAGAGCTGCAGTCGAAAGGCAAAGAGATGCAGCCAAAAGGAAATGGCCTACAATCAACGCTGGACTGATCATCTGCGGGTGGTTATATGTATGATTTATTGTAATATTATTGGTGTACTGCTCGAATAGTGGTTAGGGTTTTGAATCTGTCTTAGGAACAATAACATGTTAAAGGCAGAACCGGTGTGTCTGGTGTAATTTCTCATACGTCTCAAGTCCGAACTCTATAACCTGTTGGATGGGGTATGAGGTAATTCCACATGCCCTACACCAGCAGCACCAACATCCACACCAACCTTCTCTGCAATCAACTGATGCTGCACTGGACACAGGGCATCATCACCTGTGCACATTGCTGCCTGGGATGCCAGCGATGGACTCACCATGTTCAGATTAGCTTCACTTAAAACTGTACACATTGGCTGCCATATGGTGCACCAGGTTGGCATCACCCCACACCAGCACCATAAAGCATCCCTACAATGTCCAAGCCATTCCTTTCACACTCATCACCATTGTGGAGGGGGGTAATGTTATGTCTCACCATTCACTGCAACTCACTAAGACACTTTCAAAGGTGCACACAAATCTGTCCAAGAACGCAAAGTGTTGAAAATAAAGATTTCAATGTTTGACAACACATTACCAGAAACTTCACATGAACATTGGTTAAACCACCCAAGTGCCTACCATTGTGTGTTGTTAGTTGGTATGCTTGCAGTAGGATGAGGGTGAGTGTGAGGGGTGGCTAGTGAGATGGGGAAGCGATAATGTAGATAGAGAGGGATGGGTGGAGGTGCAAGTTAAGTTGGTGTGAGTAAGGATGTGCAGGAGTAGGGTAGGGAAGGCGGAGTGATGGGGATGTGATGAGTGGCACAGCAGGATGAGGTTGAGTGTGGCTTTGCAGTAACGTTTTGTGATCTACCGAGATCATTGAAAGGTTTGCGCCACTGCAGCCTGGTCCTCCCAATGACATCCCTGCTTGTGTCCTCATGTGCAATGTGCAACCAGGCTGTGTTGGTGTCCTGGGGAGGTGTCTTCCGCCCACGCCCTCCGTAAACAGATGGAGGGAGTCATGGGAGAGCCTGGGTGCAGCCGTGCACCTTTGTGCAGTGCTTGTCAGTGTGTTCAGCACCTCAATGCTGTGGAACACTGAGAGCACAACTGTCAAAATCAATTTAGACATGGCCCCTTTAAAAAAATGGCTGATGAAGCATCATCAAATGATGTCATCAGACCCGCTTCCTATTAATTGGCTGGGAACCTCGCAGGGCAGGCTTAACAAGGCCCATCATCGGAATATCGTGTTGGAGGCCGGAATCGAGACAGATGCGAGATCCTCACACGCCACCAACATTGCCCGCCCCGGACCTGCCGAGGTTCAAAAAATCCAGCCCTCTGGAGTTTCTGTATTAGTAACTCATCTTCCCTTCAGAGTGATTACTGTTGCATTCCAGGAGCTCTGCATTCCAATGCTCCCACACAACTTTCTGACACCCCACCCTTCCCCCCACCCATCGGAGCTAGGTGGGCAAGTGCACCACACAGTGTGGTACTGAACTCTACAAGCCAGGAAAATCCCAGGTTTATTGCTGAGTTACCAGATCTCAGCTAACGTAGCGGTGGGGAGTTAAAATTGGCCTGATTGCCCTTTAAGTCTGGAAAAGTGGTGGGGTGGTGGGGAAATGGAGCTTAAAGTCCCCCCTGTACTTTATCTTTAAAGCGGCACCATTATTATCCTCATAAAGTGGTTTGTGGGTTTGCACACAGAAGTGAGCATCCATATCGTCAAGCCATTAAGAATTTAAAAGAAAGAGTAACTGCAATAAATTGAGACATCTGTGTGAGCATTCTTCATGGGTAAGCTGACTCAGTGAATGTCAGCAGGCTATTTGACTGTGAGGGTCATCACAACTGAGGCCAATCTTGTCCTCAGAAGGAGTGACTGAATAGTGATGAGGGTTGGGAAAGAGGGTGATTTTAGCCTCCTCCTCTGTGAGCCCAAGGGCACAGGCCAATTGTAAATCCCCAACCGCTGCCCCAGGTGAGATCTGTTAACCCAGCACAGGTCAAGCAATAAACCTGGGATTTCCTGGTTTACAGAGTTTCAGTACCACACTGTGTGGTTCATTTAGCCACCTAGCACCAATGATGCCTTTCTAAGATCATTTCTACTCCCATCAGTGAAGGAAGAGGGAAAACAATTAAAGTGAAGTCATATTCTGTTCATCCTGCCCCCAACTCACCTCCGTGCCACCTTGCCAGGAGGCGGGTAGCCGACCCGCGCCGGGTCCCGTCTCCTTGGAGGCGGGAAGGGGATTACAGTCACTTAACTGCCTGTTAACGGGTAGTTAACAGGTAGTTAAGAGGATTATCCCCATTTTACCCACCCAAGTGCGGGCTTCCCAAAGGCTGCGAACCCCGCCAGGGTCACCGAGGCGAGGAGTGGGTCTGCGGGGGTCGGAGGGGCACAAGAGTGCGCTGTGAAGTTAAGTGAAGGTAAGTGATGGGCGCAAATGTGGAGAGGTAAGTATGTAAGGTGAGTGGAAAGTGACAGAAAATGTTTACTTACCTTTGTTTCTTCCTGCAGGCTTCAAACGTTGGGGATGCGGAGAGTCTCGCACCTCACTGGCAGAGATGACAGATGGCTGCTGCATTCTCCAAGACAACAACCATTTAATTTCTGCTCACAAAAGAGGTTTGATGAGTCTTGAATACAAGAACTCATCAAACAACATAGGATGTCAGTGTTTGACAGCTTCACAGAGCAGAGGAACCAAGAGGCGAGGAGCAGCCCAGTGTTAGAGGAGTGGAGGATGTGCATGGGGATGTAGTCTAGTTTTCAAGAGCAGTGTGTCCTCACCTTGACATCTCAAAGCATCTGTGGCCTTTGGTATTTTAAAAAATCATTTTTTTTAAAGAACTATGTGTTCCTTCCCTTGCTGGTTGCCTCAACGGTGCACTTGGCTTGTATCAGAAAACATCTGTTAGAAACCTAAGTGGTAAAAAGTCCCAGCAGGAACTGGTGACTGAACATCAACAGCTGTTGGCCTTCCTTCTTTGTTTTATTTTGAAAAATAAACTTCATCCTTTTCAACCTATTGAGGAGAAAGGAAACATTTGCACATGTTGTTAACGTAGTAATGAACTGCTCAAGTAAATGCTTGTATTCGCTAAGGAGACAGCAGGCTCTCACTCTTTTTTCTGGAATCACACAGCTCGCACACTTGGTTCCATCTGCACCCTGTTTGGCATTTCAACTTGTTTGTGTATTCTAGGGTAAATTCACCGATCCTGCGCTCCCAGAGGGTAGCTGCTCTTGAAAGGGCAGCGGGTCGGAGAATTGGCGCGGCAGCATTGTTAAGAAATAACTTGCACTACTTTAGCGCTTTTCATGACCTCAGGGTGTGCCAAAGTGCTTTAGAGCCAATTAAGTACTTTTCAGGTTCTACATTCTCTAATGTAGAGAACACTGCAGCCAATTTGTACGCAGCGAGGTCCCACAAGCAGCAATGAGATAAATGAGCAGACAATGTTCCTTTTTTAGTGATGTTGGTTGAGGGATAAATATTGGCCACAAAACCAGTGAGAACCTCTATGCTTTCCTTCGAATAGTTCCACGGGATCTTATGTCCACCTGAGAGGGCCGACGGGGTTTAAAGTCTCATCTGGAAAAACGGCACCTCCGACAGTGCAGCACTGCCTCAGCACTGCGCTGAATTGTAATTTTGTGCTCAAATCACTGGAGTGGATCTTGAACTCGCAACCTCCTGATTCAGAGGCCAGTGTTACCACTCAGCCAAGGGAATTGAATGCATACTTGAAAAGGAATTATTTGCAAGGCTATGGGGTAAGAGCAGGGGAGTGGGGCTTGGACCAGAAGTGCCACCAGAAGCTGCATGCATGCTGCACTGTTGGGATTTGGCCTGGTCAAGCAATGGCTATCTGGGTGCTCTGCCAATTTTTAACATCTGATGTCTTGTGTGAGTGAGTGTGTGTGTGTGTGTGTGTGTGTGTGTGTGTGTGTGTGTGATGGGTATGCCCAGGAGATGTCTGCTGAAAATGATTGCTAATACATGCACATTGGCATGGGTCCACCTAGTTTGAAGGTACTGTCCAGATTTTAGTAGATGGCCCTAGGCATTTTTGGCACAGAGTTTGCAGTGTGTGCTGCACTGCTGTCTGTAATACGTTGGTGTCTTACTTCTGTTAGAAGTCATTCAATCCTGAACCGATTGGAAGACATCTCCCTTTCCTCTTCCTCTAGCATCTCCCCAAGATGAGCCAGCATTGTCTGGTTGGAGCCAGGGCACAAGCACTTCACTGCTTGTCCAGTTGCACTCTTCACTTGACACAAGTACTGTCACAGTATCAAGGATCTGGGGCATTAGAAAATAATAATAGGATTGGGCAGAGTCAACACGGATTTATGAAAGGGAAATCATGTTTTGAGGTTGTAACTAGCAGAATAGATAAAGGGGAACCTGTAGGATTCGCAAAAATCCAGGAAAATACAGTCTACATTGTAAAACCCCTGAAATGGCCACATTTTATGAACACAAGATGGAGTTGGCAGATCACATGACTCATTTCAGAAGGACATACCACTGCAGTATCTTAAAGAAACCTGAGTCACCACCGATTAGAAGATTCCAGAACTGGCTGCAATTGATATGGTAAAATGGTTACAGTAGTAACGAAGTCAAAACAAAAGTATTTACACCTCAAGGTGTGTTAATTGCTAGCAAAATGCAAACCCATCTCTGAAATCGCAGGGCACAGACAAAACCTATTATCTGTACCAAACTCAGAGGGACACAGGACAGATCCCATTAGTTTAATTTACAAGACATTAAAATAAAGTACCCGCTTTTGTCAAAGCAGCCTGCCCATTATTTTAACAAAAGAAAACCCCTGATTTGGCGCCAAGATAAGGGCAAGAAAACAGTATAACTGTTGGGGGAAAAGAGACATTAAAAAAAAACAGTTTCACACAGACACGAGGTCAAAGGCAGAGCGAGTGGAGAGGTTCGATTACGGTTCGAGGAGCACGGAGGGCCTACAAGTTCGAGCAGGAGAGCAGGTTCAGGAGCCGGTCCCATAAGGAAGACTGGAGATCCCGGACGATACAGGAGCACCAAGGTCAAGGACAGTTTTAAAAACCCTGGTGAGCATAGAGGCCCAACTCCGCCTAGCTGATCTAGTTGAGGTATATTTTAGAGATGGGAGGGTTTTTAATATTAAGGGCTTTGTAATTTGGGAGTGTTATTCATCCTTCGTTGTGCCGTGCGCTTTCTCCACCCCCGTTTTATTATATCGCTGATCTAGAGTTGATGTATTATGATAGTCAAAGTAACTCTTGTGTGTTAAATTTTAGTTCCCATTGAGAGGCGTGTTCATGATTTTTGTCTACATTGTTTCTTCATTCTCTATGTTTTATTCTCCTTAAAAATAAAGATACCTTTGATTTAAAACTTACCTTGTCTCACCTGATCCATTTGTCTTCTGAGTCACAAGTTGGGCCAACACATCAAGGTGGTCTGGCAATAAGCCCAGTGTCTAGAACCGGTGAGGGGGGAGCGCTTCGGAACCGCTCATGAGCAGTGTGAAATCAAAAACCGATCTCGCACACCACAAGCTCGTTAAAAGGACCCCTTACAGGATGGCGACCCAGATGGGACACTGGCTACAGAACCCTTGTGTGGTGGACAAAGACTCGGGTGAGACAGATGTTATGAAGGACAGGTTATCCTCCTACGTGTGTGGCAAAGTAAATGTAGCAAAAAAATGGGTATATGACCTGTTAGGAGCCGAGCGTCCCCTAAAGGCAGCCGCCCAGTGGACGGCTAGTAAAGAGCACCGCAAGGGCATTGAAAAAGCGGTGTGGCTTATGTGCTATAAAAAGCAGGTTCTGGTACTGGACCACGTGGTGGCCAGTAAGGAAACCAAAATTAAGCATTTGTCCCGGGAGCTGCAGGAAAAGGTTGCAGCGGAAGGGAAGGTGCTAGTGGCTCTGGAGGCCATAAGCCAAGAGAGGGCAGCGATGGTCCGGGACCATCGGGGGAAGGTAGAAAGGCTGGAGGGCAAGATAGCTGAGCTGGAGGGGAGCGCTAGGTTCAGGGTAGAACACGTAGAGTATCAGGCAAGAGAATCCAGGGAGAAAGAGAGGAGATTAAAAACAGAGATTAGCCGCCTTACAGGGGAACTGAAGGCACAGGAGGAAAAGGTAGGCGAAGTAAAAGCAGCCTATAAGCTGGCCTGTGCTCAAGGGTTTGAGGAGGCAGACCACGGCCCCTGTAGGCAGGAAATAGAAAGCCTGAATCTGGCATTGGCCAGGGCAAAGGGGATGATATGCCTCATTAGCCCCAAGGTCGGCCAGGCTGAGTTCAACGGTAACCCAAGCAGGGAAGTCCCGCAGGCAGCCCCCAGAACAAAACGGGTTAGGGAACCCGAGATTTCACAGCCACCACCCCTAGCCCCTAGTTTTCCAGAGGTCTGGGATCAGGAGGGGGTGGAGGATGAAGAATCCAAGGTAGACCAGGGTAGCCCGAGAGAGAATCAGGGACCGGGACCGGTGTACCCCGTGACACAACGGAGGTACGGACCACCCGGTGACGACGGGGAACCTGGGGACCTCCAGAACCAATTCCTGGTGCCACACGGTGCGCAACAATTGCGCTCCATGGTGAGCTACATCCCCAAGCTCACCATGAAGGGGGACCCTTCTCTGCACTTTAGGGAGATAGAGCAGGCGGCCTGTGTTAACGACTGCGACGAGGCAGAGAAGGCCAAGATGATGTCATTCTCCCTGGGTAGCGATCTCCTCCAGACGCTACCCGATGGGTGTAAGAGGGGTCAGGAAAATTATGGCAGGCTGAAGGATGAGATCCTGGAGGCCATGGGGATGAACGAGGGGAGTCCGTTCACCCGGGTGGAGAAAACAGTCCAGCTCCCCGGGGAATTCCTGCAGGCGTTCGCGGACAGGCTGTGGCCAGTCTACCAGGGTGCGTGCCCGGGAATGCCGGCGCGAGCGAACCTGGACGGGGACCAGTTAGTCCACTGGCTCAGGTGCCTGATGAATAACTCCCTGTCCCACGTTCGAACGCAGGCAATGGCCTGGTTCGACCCCCGAAACCCTCTGACCACGGAGGCGACGGTGATCCGCCAACTCACCATCACCTTTAGAAACGGGAGGGATAGTGAGACACCCCAGCAAAACGGGAAGGTTTGTGAGGTCAGGCCTGGTGACCAGCCCTGTAAAGAGTGGCGCCAGGAAGGGAGCCGTCCCAACCAAAGCCGACAAACATGCTACGGCTGCGGGAAGGAGGGGCATTGGCGCAGGGACTGTAAGAATCCCTGGAAGGACACAAGGGAAAAGGTCCCCACAGCCCCAGCCCAAGCCCCGGCCGCCCCCCCGACCTCTGCCCCAGAGAGAGAGACGGAGCCAACTGTCCCTCCAGAGCTGCTGGACGTGCTGCTGGCTTCAGTGAGGTCATTGGTCCTCACTAAGGGAAAGATTGCAGCCACCACCGGTCCAGCGGTTCCCCCAACCCCTTCCCAAAGTGGCCCGCAATGACTGGAGCCTGCGCAGCCCGTCTATCTATGTGCGCTCCAGTACGACGGATGGAAGAGACCGCTCGTGCAGATGGAGGTAGAGAAGGAAACGGGGACTTATCTGTTGGATACGGGAGCTTCATGCACCGTGATCCATACGGAGAATCCCACCACCTCACCTCTGTCTAACGGGGTTCCATACGTCCTATCGGGGTTCACAGGGGCGGAGCAGACGGGTGCGTTCTCCAGGCCGCTCTCGATCCGCCTGGGCACACTCCAGACAAAGTGGACATGTGTCCTGGCGAGATGGGATGCAGAGGGAGGGAAGGGGATCCGAGGGGCCGACTTCATCGTGGGCCATGGGATCCTCATGGACCTCAGGAACCACTGCCTTTGGGGGGCCAACACCGGAAAGGAAAGTGGAGTGGTAGTAATCCCGGGAAAGGATGGGAAGGGAACCCTGTGTACCATGAAGCCGAAAGGGAGTTACGACCTCGGTGAAATAATGGAGGGTATCCCAGAAGTATTTAGAGCCGAGGTGCAGGCTCAGTTAGGTGCGTTTGCCACGCACAAACACGACTGTGGGAGGGTTGCTGGCTTTGAGGTTAGGGTAGATGGGGATCCCATGGCCCGGCCCCAAAAGCAGTACAACTTCCCAAAGGAAGCAGAGGCTGATATGGAGGTGGCCATATCAGCGCTGGTACAGCAGGGGGTGCTGAGGCCTATAGCCACCCATGTGAACTCTCCGCTTTGGCCGGTTAAGAAACCGGACAATTCCTGGAGAGCCACGGTGGACGATCGGGTGTTGAACAGCAACATCCCCGCATGTGCCCCCACAGTGGCAGCAGTGGCCGACCTCATTGGGAGTATCCCCACATCCGCGACCACGTTCACAGTGCTGGATATTTCCAATGGGTTCTGGTCGATCCCTGTGCGGAGGGAGGACCAGTATAAATTCGCCTTTACTTTCAGAGGGCAACAGTATACCTGGAATTGCTTGCCAGAAGGCTTCCACAATAGTCCCAGCATTTTCCACCAATGCATGGCGGACAGCCTGAAGGAGTTCAGTCAGCCCCTTCAGTTAGTACAGTACGTGGACGACCTGCTCCTGTTTACCAACACGGTCGGGGAGCACGGCCCACTGCTGGCTGAACTGTTGGAACTACTGACCAGAAGGGGGTTCAAAGTCAACCCAAAGAAAGCGCAGATCGGTCAAAAGGAAGTCAAGTTCCTGGGGCTGACCATCCGCGCCGGAGAAAGGGCCATCGATAGGGCTAGGAGGGAGGCGGTACAGGAGTTACCGGTCCCCGTCACCATAAAGGGTGTGAGGTCGTTTCTAGGGCTAACCGGGTACTGCCGAGACTTCATGGAGGACTATGCGGCCATGGCAGCCCCACTACTCCGACTCCTGCACAAGGGAGTGGAGTGGTCATGGGATGAAGGATGCCAGGCCGCGTTCGAGCTCCTATAAAGGAAGCTGCAGACCGCACCGGCCCTGGGAGCAATAGATGGGGGAAGGGAGTTCTTCCTGGAGGTGGCGGCCAGCGGGGACAGTCTGAGTGCTGTGTTGCTCCAGGAGCGACATGGCAAGCTGAGACCCGTGGTTTACTCCTCCAGGGTGCTCACCGACGTGGAGAGGAGCTACTCGGTCTGTGAGCGGCACCTCTTGGCCACACACTGGGCTGTGAAAAGATCCGCCATCTTCACAGGCACCTCCCCCATCACTCTCCTCACACACCACACGCCCACCAAGATGCTTTTGGATGGGAGAATTAAGGATGGGACAGTAAGCAGTGCCCGCATTGCGCACTGGACCCTACTCCTCTCACAAATGGATCTGCGGGTACGAGGCCTGTGCGAGCCCAGATTAGCCGCCAACCTGGCTTACCCTGGGACAGCCCATCAATGTTCCGTTGAAGGGGTATGGGAGGTCGACGTTGGTCTCCGGGCTGGGACACATCCCACCGGCCGTGAGATTTACGTGGATGGTTCCAGCACAGTATCCGCTGGAAAGCGGCTCACGCGGTTCGGTGTGTATGACCCAATGGCTGACATTGCATTGGCAATTAAACTCCCCAGTACCATGAGCGCCCAGCAGGCAGAACTGTCTGCTGTGGCGTATGTGGTTACCCATCCCGAAGTTTTCCCTACCCCGTACACGATTTGCTCAGACAGCATGTTTACATGCAATTCGTGTACCGAATACCTGGCCATCTGGTCCCGTCGTGGATTCACTTCCGCGGATGGGAGACCCTTGGTGGTAAAGCCCCTGCTGGAGAAGATCCTGGCAGCCGTGGGGGAGAAGGGTGAGGTCTTCATCCACAAGGTGAAGGCTCACTCTTCCACAGAACCTCGCGGTCAGGGGAACCAGCGAGCTGACGCACTGGCGAGAGAGGGTGCCCAGACCGGCATTTTCTGGGACCCCTATGGGTCCGGACCAGTGGCAGCTGTAAAAGGCAGGGATGGGATCCAGAAGAGTGTAGGGGTAGCGCTAGCCCCGGACCTCAAATCGGTCCAATCTCAAGACCCTGCCCTGAGAGGGGTATTTAACGCGGTTAGCGAGGGGAAGAAAATGGAAGGCCCGTATGGTGCAGCATCCCTGTCCATAAGAGAGGGAATGCTGTTTAAAGAAGAGCAGTGGGTGGTGCCTCAGCAGCACCGGAGGGAATTCCTTCAACTGGCCCATGAGGGACCAGGAGCAGGGCACCCCGGGCCTGAGGTCACCTGGCAGCGGGTGGAACAAGCAGGATGGTGGCCAGGACTCCGGGAGGACATCCGGGAGTTTTGCGCGAACTGTCTTGTGTGCGCGGCAAATAACCCCGATCCTCACAGGAGGAAGGTGCCGATGGGACACGTTAGGAGGGTAGAGGGACCATGGCAGTCAATCCAAATTGACTATATCGGACCCTTACCCGCCACCCAGGGAGGCTATAAGTACTGCCTCGTTCTGGTGGACGTGTTCTCTAAATGGGTTGAAGCCTTCCCCTGCCGAACAGCCACAGCGTTAGGGACTGCGAGAATCTTGGTGCAGGAGGTGTTCTCGAGATGGGGACTGCCCCAGTTCGTGGAATGCGATCAGGGAAGCCAGTTTACCGGCCAAGTAATGCAGAACACCCTGATGCTGCTGGGCATTCAGGGTAAATGGCACGTAGCCTACAATCCACAGTCATCGGGGATTGTGGAGCAGATGAACCGCACCTTAAAAGAAAAAATGAGGAAAGAGATAATGGCCTAGAAATTCAGTTGGCTGCGCCAGGCGTTAGCGCCTTAGGAGGAGCAGATCTCGAGCGCTAGGCGCTTAGCGCCCAGGCGCAGCGCGATCTGCGCCTCGCCCCAACTTCAGTAGACATTTAGTGCCGGCGCAAAGTCTTTGCGCGCGCTCAGCTGCGCGCGCAGATCATGACGTCATTTCGTTGTGCAACGCCCTTTGTGCGCCCGGAACCGGAACTTCACTTGCGCCGCCCCATTGTGCGCCGGGCGGCCCTAACGACTGTGAAATGGAACGGTACACAGCCGAGGCGGGCCGCGGGGAGCGCAAATTAAAGGACACCTACCCTGCACTATAAAGGACAGCCATTTTGCAGCATTCACTCTTGTACCACGGATTTTTGGAGGGAGACCAAGGAAGAGAGCTTACTGCTTTGGCCCAACACTAGGACAGGTCTTTTTGGCTTCAGGCCAGAGCTGTGCAATTCTCTTTGCCTTCATTGAGATCTCAGTGTTTGCCAGCATATTATGGGGGCTGCATTGGGTGCCAACGCTGAGTTTCAGCCTTATGTCGGAAGGGCTTACAGACGCCGTGAGAGAGTGGCAGTCCTGGCTAGACGCAGAGGGGGCAACAGGCGTCGCCAAGTGAGGCCTTACCCACCCAGGGTATACCGCCAGCAGTTCTCCTATCTCAACATGTCTGCCGCGCAGTGTGTTAGGAGGCTGCGATTCAGAAGGGAGGTGGTTGCAGACATCTGCCAGCTGCTTCACAGAGATCTGCGTCCACAGCTGATGCGCAGGACGTCTCTGTCGGTGGCAGTGAAGGTGACGGTGGCTCTCAACTTCTATGCCACCGGCTCCTTCCAATCCGCTGCTGGGGACATCGCTAACATCTCCCAATTCGCCGTGCATTGCTTCATCCGCCAGGTGACCAATGCCCTTTTCAGAAGGAGACGTCAATTCATCTCCTTCCCCATGACCCTGGACAAGCAGCAGCAGCGTGCAGTGGGATTTGCAAGAATAGCGGGCTTCCCCATGGTGCAGGGCGCCATTGACTGCACGCATGTGGCTTTGCGGGCACCTCTGGAGCATGCCGAGGATTACCGCAACCGGAAGGGCTACCATTCCCTCAATGTACAGCTGGTGTGTGACCACAGGCAGCGCATCCTAGCTGTCAATGCCCGCTTTCCAGGCAGCAGCCACGATGCCTTTATCCTGCGACAGACCACTGTGGCTGATATGTTCCAGGCACAGCCTCACCCAAGAGGATGGCTTATCGGGGACAAAGGCTATCCTTTGTGTACCTGGCTCATGACCCCGCTCCGCGCGCCCACGACCCCTGCTGAAGAGGCATACAACGAGAGCCATCAAGCGACCAGGAACCTCATCGAACAAACAATCGGCGTCCTGAAGCAACGGTTCCGCTGTCTGGATCGCTCCGGGGGAGCCCTCCAGTATTCGCAGGAGCGAGTCTCCCAATTCGTCGTCGTTTGCTGCATGCTGCACAACCTGGCTATCCGCAGGACTCAGGCACTGCCACCTCACGTTGGACCACCACCTCAGGAGGAGGAGCAGGAGGAGCATGAGGAGGAGGAGGATGAGGAGTACCAGCCCAGGAGGGAGGCAGAAGGTCCAAGGGCCGCCCGTCGGCGGCTTATTGACCGTCACTTCTAGGCCCCCTGTCAGGGAATGGCTTGTGCCAATGAAAGAACATGATTGCAGCCGCTCCGCAAGCCCTCAGCCGGTTAAGGCAACAAACACTTCAAAGATCAAACATGGACAATGTGAATAAATAAAATGGTTTATTGTACAAACTCAGGGCCCTTCCCACATGAAAACCAATAACACACGAAACCCCCAAAAAACACTCACACACATGAGTCACTCCCACAACCTGGGGAGGATTAACAAAAGATGTCAACAAAAATGGCCTCATCCTCGGCCTTCAAAAAACAAACATACCAAAAAACACAACATTTGGACACACCCTCTACTTTGTGTCCCGCGAGGGCGATGCCTTCTGCAAACTTTGCCGGCCCCTGGACGCCCTGCTGCTCCTCCTCAAAGTGAGGCCAGTGGCTGCTGCAAGGCTGGGGGAAGGCTCCTGAGGGGCACATGTCGTGACGGCAGATGCCCTTGGGGGTCGGCCTAGACGAGGTCTGGCCCTCGAGGGGCCGGCTGGTGAATGCTGCAGCTGTGGCTGGCCAGCATCAGTCGCTGCAGCAGCTCCACTGGGGGAGTGGCAGTGGCGGCTGGAGGAATGGGGGCAAGCTGGCAGATGGCAAGCGCTCGCTGGTCGCCTGAGACGCTGGCACTCGCCCGGGCCAGCACTGCAGCATGCGCAGCAACCTGCCGAGGGACAGACCGCTGTGCTGCTACAGCGTGCCGGGTGCCCTGGCGATGCCGGGCTGACACAGTGAGTGTGGCAGCAGTAAGTGCCCGTGTTGCCCTGTTCTGTGACCGCATCAGAGCAGCCAGTGACTGCACGGCACCACTGATCACCTGGCCAGTCGCTGCCACAGAGGCCCCGAATTCGGTGACACTCCGAGACAGGGACTGCATGGCCTCAGGCATCCGTCCCACTACCCCCATGAGCTCCGTGTGCCGGCGCTCCGTGTCCACGGACATGTCCTTGAGGCGGCGCATCTCCTCGGCGTTGACCGTCCCCGGACTGGAGGCCGGACTCTCCCTCTGGGGAGAAGGCCGCCGAACTGGCCGACCCTTCCTGCGTTGCTGGACGCCGCTGGGCCCAGCAATTGGACTCCCCTCCGACCCTTCCCCCACGCTCCCCTCCAGGGAAGACGTCTCCCCTACAGTGGCATGGCTTGCCGCGGCTGAGGGTTCCCCTGATGGGCCGCCTTCCTCTTGCTCCTCCTCCTCCTCCTCTTCTGAGGGGCTGCCACTGGCAACTTCAGGGACCTCCTCCTCACCATCTGAAAGCAGGAAGGCACAAGAGTAGCTTTAGAGTGAGGAGAGGGCGTCAGCGAGGGATGCATGAGTGGTGGCATTCAGCGCATTGGTCGGACAGTGACAAAGGATGTAGATCTGATGCGCAAGTGGGACGAGAGAGGTCCAAAAATTGATGTCCTTACCATTGGTGCCCAGAACAGGGTCGGCATCTCCAGATGCAATGGGGCCAATCACCCGGGCACCCATGATGCGCTCCACGCGCTGTTGCAGCTCGGTGAGCGGCTGGATCTGGGGTCCGCCTCCCCCGGTCACAGTCCGGCTCCTCTTATTATTGGCCAGCTTGGCCTGCAAGAGAAAGGACGGCCTCTAAGTACAGTGTGTAGCCCTGATCTTGTGTGCACTGCCTCCCATGGTCGAATAGCCTGGCCAGTGTGTTGCCCTGATCTTGTGTGCACTGCCTCCCATGGTCGAATAGCCTGGCCAGTGTGTAGCCCTGATCTTGTGTGCACTGCCTCCCATGGTCGAATAGCCTGGCCAGTGTTTTAAGTGTACAATGTGCAATTGATGTTCATGACTGACCCATAGCTGCTGCATGAGGGCTGGCCATTAGGGCTTTCAGGTCCCTTTGCCCATAATGTGAGGTGCACATGCAAGGATGAGGAGGACACTGGAAAGGGTACTCACCCTGACAATCCTGGCGAGGTCATTTAGTTTCTTGCGGCATTGTACCGCGCTCCTGGGGACCTCACTGTTCGATGTCACCCTGGTGGCGACATGCCTCCAGGCTCTCCGGTAGATGCGGGCCGGCGGCTTCCTCCCATTGTCTGGGAACAAAATATGGCGTCTCTTCTCCACAGCACTAACCAGCACCCTCAGATCAAGCTCTGAGAAGCGCTGCGCTCGTTCACGGGCCTTCTCCATACTTTGAGGCGCTATATGGGTCCAGCAGCAGTGTTCAGGCCTAGCTGGAGGGCTCCAGTGTGCAGGGCGTGGCAGCAGACCAAGTCGACCCTTCCCCCTTAAGAGCTGGCCGGCGCCAGGGTGTCTGCTGTCAACCAAGAAATGGCCGCACCTGCGCTGCGCCCGGCCTCGGCGGTATCGCTCAGCACCTCCGGCTTAGCGCCTAAAGAGAGCCGTGCATCGCCAGTTTTAGTGCTCGAGCAAACTCTTAAGGCGAAGCTAATGAATATCGGCGAAGTGGCCTCGAATTTGCGCCGGGCGCAAACTTTAACGGCCGCCCGACTTTACCGCCCCAAAAGTGGCTATAATTAATTTCTAGTACGGGGTACTCTCCGCATGAGCTCATGACCGGGAGGGTCATGAGAACCCCCACCCATGTCCTGGCCCCAGTCCTAACGGAGGGGCAGCTAAGGGAGGTGAATCGGGACAAATTCGCCCGCACGCTCCTTGAACGCCTCCAAAGGATCTATGAGGGGGCCGCAGGTAACATGGGGAGGCAGCACCAGGGAAATAGGATGCTGCTCGAGCCCAGTAAAACCCATCGCTGGGAGGTAGGGGATCTAGTGATGGTAAGGAACTTCGCCCATGTGGGGAGTTTTGAGCCACTTTACATGGGTCCCTACAGCATCGTAGATCAGGCCAGCCCCATGGTGTATGCTGTGAAACTGCCCCGGCGCACAAAATGGTTTCACATCAATCAATGTAAGCTGTTTAAGCCGGAGGCAGGGAAGCAGGCAGTGGGGGCTGAAAAAGGCAGCAAAGAATTCAAAACTGCAGGGAAGCTGCAGCCGCAGGTCACACAGGCTGGACGAGCAGCCTGCGTGAGGGGAGGAGTTGTCCCGTCCACACGGGAGACTCCCCCATTGTTCTGGGGCCCAGAAGGGGAGGAGCCGGAGGTCCTAGGTCCTGTCCCTGGTCACCCAGAAGGGGAGGAGCCGGAGGTCCTAGGTCCTGTCCCTGGTCACAAGGAAGCCGAGTCGGAGGACGAAGGTCCCGCCCCCGACTGCGGTGAAGGGGAGGAGCCGGAGGTCTTAGGTCTTGCCCCTGAGTGCAGCATTAGAGAGGTGGCGTCTGGGGGCGGAGACTCTCAACCTGGAGTCCCAGGTAGCGGGGAGGTGCCTGCCGCTGACCCAGAGCCTAGGGAGGCGGAGCCTGCGGGAGGAAGCCCACAGCCGGCAGTCGTGGGGAAGCCACGGACTGCAGCCAGGGCCAAAACTCCAGCCAAGGGTCCGACCTACGAGGAAGCCTCATATGTGGTGACCCTTAGACGGTCAAATAGAAAACCGCAACCAAAGAAGGTTTGGTCGCTGGTTTTCACAAGAGGGACCCCCCGGAAGAAAGCTGCGAGAAGTTTAAACGGTCCACAGCCAGCAGCCACGGGCTGCCAGGGACCAGCAGCTGAGACCGATGTGGGAACGCAGCAGGGGGAGGCCTGCGACGGTCCCCGCAGATTATAAGCTGGCCGCCCGGAGACAGGCGGCAGATGTATATATTTATATAGTTTTGGGTAATAAGGTTTAGTTTACTGTAATTTTAGAAAATAAGTAATGTAGTCTTCTGGAAGTATGGTAGCACTTTGGAGCGGTAGAATGTGGCAAGTTTTAAGTGAGCTAGGGTCGCGGGACCCACTCACCCCGCACCCAAGCCGAGGAGCCCAGGGAGCCCGGCTCGAAACCTTTTTTTATCTCTCCGCCAGATCATAACAAGATGATACCAGTCGGAGGCATCATCCTCGCGGCCCTGGTGGGCCTCAACGTCGCCTGGAGAGGTACAACGGAGGATCACCGCATCTTTGGATGCTCCGGGGAAACTGCGCCTCTGGCCCACGACGGGCAGGGCCTGCGCAAAGCAGAGGAGGTCGCTGGGTACACCCACGAGGGCAACTGACCCGGATGGCTGGGCTCGAGCGCCACGAAATATTCAAGGGAAACTGGCTTCACATACGGGGAGGTCTCTTTGTCGTGTCCTCGGATCAAGATCCAGGCCACGCGGATCAGTGTGACTGTGGGGAAACGTATTTGCCTAACCTGCAGGGGGTACGTCCCCCTGGATAGGTGGTGGTGGCTCAGGAAACTGAGCAGGGACATGGGGAACCCCAGAGGAAAGTGGGAAAGGTTAGGGAACAACACTCACCGGACTATCACAGGGACCCAGGGAGGGTTGACAGTGTGCTGGGATAAATGGTGGGAACCCGATCAGGGGATTTATGTGTGTATGTGGGGTTCAGAGAAAGTCTGCCCCACAGGTGTTTCCATCATTTTCCACAGCCAGTGGCAAGATAACGGGAGGGGGATAGACTGGGAATCGCGCTTGGACGCATGCGAGGCCCCCTACTCCCCAATCGCGGTTAATGCCACTGAGCTAGTGACCCACCCCCGACAGCCCCTGTCCATGACCCAGACACCATGGACGGTAGCAGAGGGATGCCCCACCACCACCAAGGGACCAGGGAACGGGTTAGTATTAGTTCCCACTGACCAAATGGCCTATCAGGGGGTCCATTACGCGGTGGCCTCGGTCATCCTCAACCTGACCGAGGTGCACCTTCCGGAATGGTGCCCCGTAGAGACGGCAAGGCTGTATCAGGCCCTGCTGAAAGAGACCCTGCAGAAGTTTTACGAGTTTGACTTCGCGGGGGTCAATAGAACCGAACTCTACACCGAGGGCCACAAGGAATGGGAGCAATTGGGGAGACAAAGAAGGGGCGCCGTGAACGACTGGTTCACAGGGTTTAACACTGGGTCGTCCATCATAGATAGTATGGACGACATCGAATTGCAACGGCAGGTTAATGGGTTAAAGACCCAGTTGAGGGGGATCCTCACGGGTGAAAATCGGGTGGTGGGTTCGGAGCTCCATGAGGACCAGGCTATGACTCTCCATTTAAAAGAAATCATAGCAGAGCTGGAGAAGCAGGCTCGGACGGTCAATGCTCTCATCAGGGAGGACAGGAACGCCTCAGATCAGGCTGCCCAGAATGAGGTGTGCGTACTATACGGAGCATGGTTGCTGGGCGAGGGCCGCAGCAATCTGGAGGACTTAAAACAGGGTTTGGTCCCCTCCTGGATCAGTAACAAACACCTCGCAGCCCTCCACCCCTTTGAGAACGCGTTGAGTCCGTGCCAGCTCCGGCTCGCTTCTGAGGCCTACCCAGTCCCGGTGGACTGTGGTCGCTCCACCCACACCATCATGGGGGTCATCGTGCGGATCCCAGTAATGAGTAGGGCGGCCCGACCTGCGCCGGTGTATAGGGTGGTGAACATTGGAGTCATTCGGGGGGGAGCACACGTCCGTTTCACAGAGGTCCCACCCTACGTCATTAAGTGGGAGCATGCTATGACGGGGACTGACCTCTCGGGGTGCCGTAGCCGGGGAGCGCACATAATCCTGTGTCCCCAGCACTTGAATGCCTATTCAACACCACAGTGCGGGTTCAGTTCTGCTGACGCTAAGCCTATCAATTGCACCATGGAAGCCATGGCACAGGACCATGTTCCCCCACAGGTGGCATACATAGGAGGTGGGACATATTGTGTCGCCACCGCAGCGTCTCACTACCGGCACGGACAGCACGGCTGGTGCGCGGTCAGTGAAAGCAGCTTCTGTTTCAAACCCGAGGCAGTAGTTCAAGTGGCACAGCTGCGGATTATCCCGATCCCTGAACCATCCACTGTTCACCTCACTGTCAAGGAGAACTTCATCGATCTCCAGAAGTACGTGGCCCACTTTGGTTTCACAATTCCCCCTCTCCCAGAACATTTAACCGAACTGCTGAAAGCAGTTACTGTCTCTCAGAAGCACTTCTTTACTTTAGAGCAGAAAACCACCGACATAGGGGCAAAAATCCAAGACATAGTGGTTCCACCATGGTGGGACCTTTTTGATAATATAGAGATCCCATCATGGGTCAGACTGGCTTCCCACGTCTTAGTGGTGTGCCAGGTAGGGATCGTTCTGTACCTGGTCTGTGTCCAGTGTAGGAGGAAGGGACACGACAGGGAGTTCCCTAGTCAGCGGAATTGGCGGGGCCACTATGTCAGCATAAACGGGGACTTGCCCGTGTAGCTAAATGTTTTTATTCCATCTGTTTTTGGTGTATTATAACAAAGATTGTGTTGCGTCGGGTTATGACTCTAAGGTGAGTCTGTACATAGCATAAATGTTTCTCCGGTAGGGGATATCTACTCAACTCCGTTTTCGGGATGAGGAAAGTGCGTGTGCGAGGTACACTCCATAGTCAGGTAAACTACGGGGAAGGTCAGTTGGGGGGGGGAACGGATTTATGCTCACCCTAAAACATTCATGATACAAAAGACGATTTGAGATGTCCATTGTATCACAGGGGAGACTGTAGGATTCGCAAAAATCCAGGAAAATACAGTCTACATTGTAAAACCCCTGAAATGGCCACATTTTATGAACACAAGATGGAGTTGGCAGATCACATGACTCATTTCAGAAGGACATACCACTGCAGCCTGCCCATTACTTTAACAAAAGAAAACCCCTGATTTAGCGCCAAGATAAGGGCAAGAAAACAGTATAACTGTTGGGGGAAAAGAGACATTAAAAAAAAACACACAGTTTCACACAGACACGAGGTCAAAGGCAGAGCGAGTGGAGAGGTTCGATTATGGTTCGAGGAGCACGGAGGGCCTACAAGTTCGAGCAGGAGAGCAGGTTCAGGAGCCGGTCCCATAAGGAAGATTGGAGATCCCGGACGATACAGGAGCACCAAGGTCAAGGACAGTTTTAAAAACCCTGGTGAGCATAGAGGCCCAACTCCACCTAGCTGATCTAGTTGAGGTATACTTAGAGACGGGAGGGTTTTTAATATTAAGGGCTTTGTAATTCGGGAGTGTTATTCATCCTTCGTTGTGCCGTGCGCTTTCTCCACCCCCGTTTTATTATATCGCTGATCTAGAATTGATGTATTATGATAGTCCAAGTAACTCTTGTGTGTTAAATTTTAGTTCCCATTGAGAGGCGTGTTCATGATTTTTGTCTACATTGTTTCTTCATTCTCTATGTTTTATTCTCCTTAAAAATAAAGATACCTTTGATTTAAAACTTACCTTGTCTCATCTGATCCATTTGTCTTCCGAGTCACAAGTTGGGCCAACACATCAAGGTGGTCTGGCAATAAGCCCAGTGTCTAGAACCGGTGAGGGGGGAGCGCTTCGGAACCGCTCACGAGCAGTGTGAAATCAAAAACCGATCTCGCACACCACAAGCTCGTTAAAACGACCCCTTGCAAACCAGTGGATGTGTGTATCTGGATTTTCAGAAGGCATTCGATAAGAACATAAGAAATAAGAACATAAG